>NC_064627.1:384007167-384314001 GCF_023864275.1 Schistocerca cancellata | reverse complement strand
TGACTTGCTGGTGCCTATTTACAACTTCCTTTAGCATCGGAGTCACAATGTATGTTAGTTCACTGATACTTGTGGTTGCCTTTTAGAGTCGCCAGTGCTCTTGCTATTTTTCAATGTTTTTTTGGAACAACTTAAAGCGTCTGTGCCGGGTTGTGCGCACTGTTTGGATGACATTGTAGTTTCCCATGCCTCCACTAAGGAAAATTGTCCAAATCTCTGGTCTCTTTTTTTTCTTGTCCTCCAAGCGGCCAGGTTGAAGTGTAATTTAGAAAAATGTCAATTTTTTTTCAACCTTCAATTGTTTATCTTGGTTTGAAGTTTCTCGTGAGCGTCTCAAGCCCCTGAATCAACATGTTTCTGCTATTGTGTCACTTCCATGCTGTATGTCAGAAAGAGAACGTCAGGTTTTTTCCAGGCAAAGTTGCCTGCTACCATAAATTTTTACCTGGGGCAGTGACGGTTGTGCAGCCATTACACGGGTAGCTGTGCAAAAGGACTCAGTTTTGCTGGTTGCTGGCTTGCAAAACCCCATTTTACACCCTTGAGACCATGTTGCAGTCTGCAACCTGCTTAGTGACATACCAACCAGACCTCCACTTGGTTCTTGCAATGGGCGCTTCACAGTTCGGTTTGGGGGCAGTACTGGTTCACATGTATCCCAATGCCTCTGGGCGGCCTATTGCTTATGCCTCACAAATACTGATTACTGCTCAAGCTAGGTAATCTCAGAAAGAAAAGGAAGCTTTGGCTGTTGTTTATCTACACTCCTGGAAATTGAAATAAGAACACCGTGAATTCATTGTCCCAGGAAGGGGAAACTTTATTGACACATTCCTGGGGTCAGATACATCACATGATCACACTGACAGAACCACAGGCACATAGACACAGGCAACAGAGCATGCACAATGTCGGCACTAGTACAGTGTATATCCACCTTTCGCAGCAATACAGGCTGCTATTCTCCCATGGAGACGATCGTAGAGATGCTGGATGTAGTCCTGTGGAACGGCTTGCCATGCCATTTCCACCTGGCGCCTCAGTTGGACCAGCGTTCATGCTGGACGTGCAGACCGCGTGAGACGACGCTTCATCCAGTCCCAAACATGCTCAATGGGGGACAGATCCGGAGATCTTGCTGGCCAGGGTAGTTGACTTACACCTTCTAGAGCACATTTGGTGGCACGGGATACATGCGGACGTGCATTGTCCTGTTGGAACAGCAAGTTCCCTTGCCGGTCTAGGAATGGTAGAACGATGGGTTCGATGACGGTTTGGATGTACCGTGCACTATTCAGTGTCCCCTCGACGATCACCAGTGGTGTACGGCCAGTGTAGGAGATCGCTCCCCACACCATGATGCCGGGTGTTGGCCCTGTGTGCCTCGGTCGTATGCAGTCCTGATTGTGGCGCTCACCTGCACGGCACCAAACACGCATATGACCATCATTGGCACCAAGGCAGAAGTGACTCTCATCGCTGAAGACGACACGTCTCCATTCGTCCCTCCATTCACGCCTGTCGCGACACCACTGGAGGCGGGCTGCACGATGTTGGGGCGTGAGCGGAAGACGGCCTGACGGTGTGCGGGACCGTAGCCCAGCTTCATGGAGACGGTTGCGAATGGTCCTCGCCGATACCCCAGGAGCAACAGTGTCCCTAATTTGCTGGGAAGTGGCGGTGCGGTCCCCTACGGCACTGCGTAGGATCCTACGGTCTTGGCGTGCATCCGTGCGTCGCTGCGGTCCGGTCCCAGGTCGACGGGCACGTGCACCTTCCGCCGACCACTGGCGACAACATCGATGTACTGTGGAGACCTCACGCCCCACGTGTTGAGCAATTCGGCGGTACGTCCACCCGGCCTCCCGCATGCCCACTATACGCCCTCGCTCAAAGTCCGTCAACTGCACATACGGTTCACGTCCACGCTGTCGCGGCATGCTACCAGTGTTAAAGACTGCGATGGAGCTCCGTATGCCACGGCAAACTGGCTGACACTGACGGCGGCGGTGCACAAATGCTGCGCAGCTAGCGCCATTCGACGGCCAACACCGCGGTTCCTGGTGTGTCCGCTGTGCCGTGCGTGTGATCATTGCTTGTACAGCCCTCTCGCAGTGTCCGGAGCAAGTATGGTGGGTCTGACACACCGGTGTCAATGTGTTCTTTTTTCCATTTCCAGGAGTGTATATGGTATCAAATTCTACCTTGTCACTGATCATAACCTATTGGTTTCCTTGTTCAGTCCTTCTGTGTTGTTACCAGATATAGCAGCACATTGCAGATTGAATTGCTTCGTTTCCACATTGATGTCGTTGCACAGCTGATGGTTTTCCTGTAACTAGCTCATAGATCACATAGGCTGTAGCTTCGGATCCCGTTGTGTGGCAGGTAACACATTAGTACAACATGATTGGCCAGATTTGTGTGTACAATGTGCTCCATAATTATTACATCTTTTGACATCGGTCCTCTGTTGTAGATGGTGTTCTGCTTTTAGGCACGGATCACAAAGCCTGTCAGGTAGTGATCCCCCTCAGTGCTTCTTTTGAAGATTCTCCACGTATTCCATAGAGAATTTACAGGTCATTGGGGTGTATCACACACAAAAGTGTTGGCCCATTTATACATGCTTTGGCCCGGCTTGGAAGGTGACGTTACCCACATGGTTGCCTCCTCTTCACAGAGTGCGATGCACCGAGCAACTTCCAGCATGTCATCCTCTCTGTTTGACCTGACACTGCTAACTGCATGGGACCTTATACATGTGGATTTTACTGGCTCCTTTCACAATGTTTATTGGCTGTTGCTTGTTGTTCCATATTCTCATTTTCCGAGTGTTGTTTGTTGTGTTTCTACATCCGCAACAGCCACCATCACAGCCGTGTCCAAAATTTTTCACTTGAAGGCTTCCCCACAGCATTGGTGCCTGATAATGGTCCACAATTTTTTTTGTAAGAGTTTGTGGCATTTTGTGATTCCCATGGTATCCGTCACATCCTTGCCCCGCCATTCCATCCACAATCTAACGGTGAGGCAGAACACCTTGTGTGGCCATTCAAAATTCAGATGAAAATGTATGTTTCCAAATGTTCATCTGATGTTGCCTTTGATCAGTTTATCAACCCGTGCGGCTATCCGGGTGTGTAGTTTTGGATGTCACCCTAAATGGATTCCAGATGTCATCCCAGATACCACGGGAGGCATCTCTGCAACATCCATATGAAGGACAGCCTCTGCTTGAGGCACCACGATCACCTTCATGTTTGCATGGATGGCCGGGTGCGCCCTGATCACCTCCGAGCCCTTCCTCTTCAGGCACCACATCACATGTTGCTACTAGTTCCACACTCCCGTGCAGGTGAGGGCATCCATCCTCAGTGGCCGAATCAGCAGTTCCTTTGTTGCTTCTAACACAATCATCAAGGATTCCATCACCCATTCCTGAGCAACTGCTGATACAAGTATCAACAGCACTGTGAACAACATCGCCAAAGCCGAAGCCCGAAGTCAGCATGGAAACAGCCCCAGTGTCGCCAGTGTTGCCATATTATTTGACATTGGAAGGTAGGCACAGAATGTATCTGCGCTCGAAGCACTTCAGACCGTACACTCCCATTGCTTATCACTACCTTAGCCAGAGCCCAGTGGACAAGGAGTGAGAGAGAGAGAGAGAGAGAGAGAGAGAGAGAGAGAGAGGAGAGGGGGGGGGAGGGAGGGAGAGAGTCAGAGCCTGCCATGGTCCTAGTTTATTTAAGGCCAGCCAAGCTACGCTCAGCCTCTGTTCTCTATGTGTATCGCTACAGCTTTTTGTGTACATAATTTGTTCCTGTTGAATCATACGTAAATACTCTGTTCAAGTTATTACTGCTTCTGTGGAATAAAGTTGTGTTCTGTCTACTGGTTGTGTTGTACTTATACCTAGTTACAACAGCAACCAAGTCCAGTTTCTATCATTAAATTTTTGAGACCATAGTCTGGATGGTTCCTGGTCTATGTAGGCTTTGAACATTCCATAACCCATAATTTACATTTACAAATTATAGGCTGTTTTTCCTGCGCACATTTCATCTTCCATTGTATCTTTCCATGGCCGAGGCAAGTTTGTGTTTCCTAAAATAGACTTTTTTTATGGGATTAGGTTGTTAGCTCACCTTAATCCAGCTTGGAAAGTGCAATGGCTGTGCTGAGGTAACTGACCCCAGGTGGAATTCTTCTGGATGTACTATAAACAACTTAAGGGGTAAAGATAACAACTCACTGAATAAAGAATGTGCACTCCCCTGTGCATCTGCTCACACACACACACACACACACACACACACACACACACACACACACTACTATAGCTACATTGTACTGTACTTAAATCACACATGAATAATGTAATAATAAATTTAAGAGTGTAAAACATGCTGCAGTGGTGTGGATATGATTACAGCAAAAATTCTATAAGGACAAGGCAGTATGAACGATTTCAAATTGGAAATCTGCATTAACTGTCAGTGCTACATAGTTTAGTAAAAGCTATTGATTGTGGTAATTATTGACTGATGTTAGACCTCTCTAGGTACATATATTTAAGTGTGAACATGATGTAGTTTAATTCAACATATGTAATGCTTTGGATTGGTTGCTAACACTATGCACCTTCATTCAGGTGTTCCAGATGATTGTGACACTCTTGAATTTGGTTGTAACGATGACAATATGAAGCCTGAGGACACATTTTTTGATGATGTGATTGGGCATATTGAAGATGTGTTAGTGGGTAATGAATTTTCTGATAGTATTCTCTTGGCTTACAATTGTTTTAATTAATTTTCATGGCTTGTATTTTAGATAGCAGGCATTATGAATATGTATGTCACTAGTGTTTTGACTATAATTTGTTTTTAACATTTCAGACCAAGAATTTCAAGACATGCAGAAATCATTCATGGAGAAATATTGGCAGGAATTTCATGAGGGAGAGGAAAACAAATTATGTTACATGGATATTTTTAAAGAATATGTAAGTAAAATATTTTCTAAGTCTAAAGTCATTTCTGGAATGTTTGTTGGTGAATGAATGCATCTCAATAGAAAGAATATCACAATAAGCAGAAGATATTGTATGGGAGTTTTTCTTGTGTTATTAAAGTGAATTAGTTTGTGTACATTTGTGTTGTTTATTTTTAATGCAGTTTGATGTTCTTTGACACACAATTTTCATGCTGGGAAAATGGCAGTTCATATGATAGTCGTTACTGTGCCATTCTTGTTGTACCTGTGCACAGTGACAGAAAGAAATGTAACACATTTATTTAATTTTCATGCCCGTCATCCAATTTTGAAAAGAAAATGGTAGAAACAGCCTGTGGTGAGTTTATTTTCTGAAAAGAGAATGCGTTAGGAAACATTTCAATAGCAATTCATCTCATTTGTCCAATGAACCTCTGAGAAGACACATTTTATAATGAAATCTATGGTAATAACTTTAAAAGGAAGACTGAAGTTTATTGAGTTGGCACGACTTTGAAACAAATTAAATTGTCCTGTTATTTTTTTCTATAAGGAAACCAGAGAGATTACTAGTTTGGTGGTTAACATGTTGTTCCTGAAGAGCAGCAGCAACTTTTTCAGTAGTTGCAAGGGCAAGAGCCTGGATAATTAAGTGATCTGGCATTGTAACAGTAGCCAACATTACTTTGCTATATTGGTATTGAAAACAAGTAGAAAATACAGCCATTATATTTCCCGAGGACATGCAAGTCTACTGTAGGACTTAATTATGGTGGCATCCACGTGGGTAAAATATTGTGAAGGTAAAATATTTCCCCAGTCAGATCTCTAAGAGGTGACTGTGCAGGAGGAGGTCATCATGAGGAAAGATGAACCTGGTGTTCTTCAAGTTGGAGCACAGGATGTTGGAGACTATAATTGAGTGGGTAAGTGGGTAGAACAACATTAAAAAGAAAAATTGATAGGCTTAAGTTAAAACAGTTGTAATTAGTGAAATGTGGTTACAGAAAGAACATGATTTATGGACAAGTGAGCACAGGATTACCGACACAAAATCAAATTGGGGTAATGTCAGAGTAGGTCTGACAATAAATAAAAAAAGAGTGTAGATGTGCTATTATGAATTGCATAGTACAAATATCATTGTAGCCAAGATAGTATCAAAATCAGTACCCATCACTATAGTGCAAGTTTATATGCCTACTATCTCCAATCATGATGGAGAAATTGAAAGACTGTATGAACATTTAATTGTTATGTGAGACTGTTACTCAATAGTTGAGAAAGGGAAAGCAGTAGGAAATAGGGCCAAGGGGAAACCACCTCGTAGAATTGTGCACTGAGTTCACTTTAATCATTGGAAATACCTGGTTTAAGAATGTTGAAAGAAGGGTGTATATGTCAAAGAGACCTGGAGACACCTGAAGTTATGCATAGATTGTATAATTGCAAGACATAGATTTATAAACCACATTTAAATTGCAAGAACTTCCAGGGATAAAAGTGGTCCCTGGACATAATTTTTTGGGTATGAACTGCAGATTAAAACTAAGTAAATTGCAAAAAGGAGCATTAAGTAATGATTAATTGAAACTGGGGAAAGGATTACAATAGAAGATGAATAGGTAGCACTGAAATAGTGAAGGCAGTAGAGGATCAAATAGGGAGGAAGACAGAGCCTAGTAGAAAATGTTGGATAACACTTTAACATATTAAATTTAATTGATGACAAGGGAAAATATAACAGTGAAACATGGAAAACGGGATTACATAAGTCTGAAAAATTACAGCAACAAAAAGTGCAAAATGGCAAAGCAGGAATAGCTAAAGGAGAAACCCAAAGCTGTATAAACATGAATAACTATGGAATAGATGGATGCAATCTATAGGAAAATTAGAGAGACCTTTGGAGAAAACATTAAAAACTTAAATGGCAAACCACTAGCAAGCAAGGAAGTGGCAGCTGTAAAGTGGAAGGAATGTATAGAAAGGCTGTACAAAGGAAATAAACTGGAAGACATTATTAGCAGAAAGGGATGAGGGAGTAGATGAAGATGAGATGAAATATATGATACTGCGAGAACAGTTTGATAGAGTACTGAAAGACTTAAATCAAAACTAGGTCTTATATGCAAGATACACAAAACGTATGAAATATCCTCAGTCTTCAGCAAGAATGTGATGATTCCAGTTACAAGGAAGGCTGGTTCTGGCAGGTGTGAATATAATTGACCTATCGGTGTAACAGAGCAGAACAATGGCAAAAGTAGGTAGGAACTGACCTCATGACAGTTTAGTTTCATTTCCAAAAAAATGTGAGAACATGCAAGGGAATAGTAAGTTATGACTCAGAAAATAAGATGAAGCAAGGTAAACCTCCTTTATAGCATTTGTAGATTTAGAAAAAGTGTGTGACAGTGTTGACTGGAATAAACTCTTTGAAGTCCTGAAGGTAGCAAAGATGATACAGGGAGGAAATGTTTATTTACAACTTGTACAGAAACCAGATTGCAAAGGATATGAAAGGGAAGCAGTAGTTGAGAAGTGAAATTGACAGGGTTGTAGCCCATCCTCAGTTTTACTCAGTCTGTACATTGAGCAATCTGTGAAGGAAATAAAGGATAAATTCGGAAAGTGAATTAAAGTTCAAAGAGAAGAAATAAAAACTTTAAAGTTTGCCAGTGACACTTTAATTCTGTCAGAGATGGTGTAGTGATGCTTGGTCAAGTGTGAATGTGACTGAGAGTCTTCTTTAGCATTAGACCGTTTGAACTTACTTGTTCCAACAACTGCCCACGACAAATACTCGAATGTCTTCTCTGATCTTCAGAGGGTTCCTAGAATAAAACAGTAACACCGACCAACGTATAATATATTTATTACACATATGCTCTTGCGTACTTCTCTTTAAATAAGCAGCTGACACCAGTACTTCTGTCTGATCATTCATGTATTAACAAATACATTCTATGACATGTTTAAAACATGACTGCTTCCAAAGCAAGTAACAAAACTAGTCAGTTTTTGTTCTGTAAAATTTCGGGAAAACTGCCAGATGTCTGTAACTTGCTGGTACAATATTTCGATGCAAAGTCTTCCGGTCATCTTCAGGTGAATATGACAAGCAGTACACTGAGATCCCCTATTTAAGATCCTTGTGGCATATGCATGGTGTCTCGGTTCAAATTGCACATGCTTTGCTTGAGTTCATGTGCTTCTGCTGTAAGTCTGTGCACTGCTCTGCACTGCATTGCTCTGCTCTCAAAGCTTGCCTCTTTGATAAGAAAATGATTGTCTTTGCACAGTATGATCTCAGGATGATGCCCATTATGCAGAGCATAAAGTTTTTCTACAATTGGGTCCCGTACAGATTTTAACTGGAAACTTTCATCTTGATTCAGACAGTTATATTTCCACTGATTCATTGATGATTGTGTGCCAAAATTTTGATGTACAGGCCACATTTTTTTCTTTTACTGTAGTCCTCTTGTGGCAGGAGGACAGTAGCATTACCTTTATCCAACATAAGTGCTACCACATCCATGTCTGCTCCTAAGTTATGGAGGGCTGCCCTCTACAAATGTGAGATGTTGCTCCTCAATAGTGTGGTTCTGATTAGCACACACAAGACTCCTGACAAATTTCTTCTACTGCATCTATTGTAAGACATTGCACAGCCTCTTGAATGGAATTGACAAAATTCACTAGTGGTGGTGAATCTGGTGTAGGAGCAAAATTGAGACCTCTTACCAACGCGGACTCATGTATAGGTTTCCCCTTCAAGTTGATTTTGGACTGTCAAGTAGGCACTTGTTGTGGTACCCTTGTCAAAATTCAGTAAAAATTTGCAGTCTGCCTCATCATAGCCTTTTTGTGGAACCAGTTCGCTTTGGCCCAAATCACACCATCATCCAGTCCCACGACAATGATGGCAGTCTTGTTGCCATTTCTAACTGCAGATAATACATTTCCTTGGGCGCAGAATCCAATTAATGATGACTAAAATGAATCCTTTCTCTTACCAGTGCCATGCTCACTTTGCGTTTAATGTTATGTGCAGTGGTGGTATTAATAAAATACACAATTTTAGCAAACTTCGGTATAATGCCCTCGTCTCTACAGCTTAATGAACTAATGAAAATAACAGTGAACTCAGTAACCTCATTCTTCTTTCACATAACTTATCGAGTATACAGATACATTGCATCAGTTCCTCCCTGTAGAGCCGCTTTATGTGAAATCTAAAACTTTCCTGGTGTACAGATTGTTCTATAAAATTTCGGGAGAACTGCCAGATGTCTGTAACTTGCTGGTGCGATATTTTGGTGCAGAGTCTTCTGGCCATCTTCAGGTGAATACTGATGAGCAGTACACTGTGCTCCCCTATTTAAGATCCTGCTGGTACATGCATGGTGTTCTAGTTGGTATTGTGCGTGTGTTGCTTGAGCACACGTGCTTCTGCTGTAAATCTGTGCACTGCCCTACGTGCCTCTCGTGGTGAAAGCTCACTTCTGGAATATCAAAACAGTTGCTGTCACATGGTAAGAACGCGAGACAACTTTGATTACACGAATTTTTTCTGTAGTCATGTCCCATGAAAAATGTAACTGGAAACTGCCATCTCTACTCGCAATGAATTCAGTCAGTCATGCTTTCACTGATTAACTGATGATTTAGCTCCAGAAGTTTGAGGTATGTGCCACAATTTTTGATTCATTGTATTTCACTGAATGATCAGTGGAAATTCAGCGTTCTGTTAAAGACGACTTAGAGCTGCGCAAAGCGGGCGTTTACAGAAGTCCGTATGAATGCAGCAAATCTTATACACAGCAAACAATGCATACTCTGAAGGATCGTACAATAAAACATCAGTGGCATACTCACCTTCACCAAGCAGATAAGACCACTATCCCTGAAACTGTATTTCCACTGGTCATTTGATGAAATATAATGATAAAAAAATTGTGGCCCATATGTCAATCTTTTGGAGCTCAGTCATCAATGAATCAGGGGAAATATGACTGTCTGAATCCCTTATGAATTGAGACAGTGGTTTCCATTTAAATTCTGCATGGGACCCGATTATAGAAAAACTTCCTGCTCTGTCTAACCGAGTGAAGACAATCATTTTGATATTGAAGATTCGAGCTGTCACCATGGAGGGCACGCATAGCAGTGCACAGACTTACAGCAGAAGCACATGGGCTCAAGCAATGCATGCACACAGTGCCAAGTAGGACATCACGCATGTGCCGGTGGGACCTTAAATAGGAGAGCTCAGTGTATGGCTCGTCACTATTCACCTGAAGATGGCAACAGGCTCTGTGGTGAAAGATCATACCAGGAAGCTACAGACATCCAGCAGTTATGCTGAAATTCTATAGAGCCATTTGTACACTGGGAAAGTTTTAAATTTCACATAGTCATTTCTTTTCTTATCCATCCTCTTGATATTATTGCGTATACATATTCTAACCCAAGAACACTGTAATCTATTGCTCGAACAATTCACACAATTTGAAGACAAGGTACAATATAATTATCAGTACACAAGCAGCCGATGGTGCCTTGTGCTTTGCCCTATATGTTCATTAGTCCCAAGCACAAACTTCATGCATAAACAATGAAACAATGCCCTCCTCTTCCTCTGCGAAGAAGTGAGCACTGTGCTTATGTCCATTTCTTCTGTGGTCTATGCAAGTTGTTGAGTCATGCAACATGCTGCCACCAGTGTGTAAGGTCAGAAGTGGCGTGATTGTGAACAGGTGCGGCACCTGCTGCCCCTCCCCTCCCTTTGTGAGAGGTGAGAGACCATATGGTAAGACAGGCAACGCTAGTGTAGATGCACTTCCGTGTCTGAGTCCAACCACAGGAAAGGAGGCTGCAGCAAAGGCAGTGGAACAGGTAGCACCGGCTGGCGATGGAGGCAGCAGTGGCGAAGGTGTTGGCTGCAACTGTGCAGGAGTGGGGGTCTGACTGTAGCTCCCAACAGCTGAAGGGGTCACCCACAGCAGAGGAGACCATCGTGACAAAGTTAGCAGCAACATGTTCAGTGGTGTGATTAAACATGCTTTGCTTCAGTGTTCACGTGAAGAATACTTAATTTCCTTATTTGATTTTCCAATTGTTCCAGATAATATGTTCTTTCATGCTTCTGTTTCAATAAGCAGCCATCACAAATATTTCTTTCTTCTTCTTTAATTAATTGTGGTGACCTCTTTTGAATGTCTAAAGGGAGAGAGCGATACATGGAAATATTGTTTGTGAATTTAGAAACTGCTACATGTTTTCTTTTAAGAGAAAGTGGAAAATTGTAGTGCCTTTGTACCAAATTAACAGTGAGGATTTGTGAGCATACCTCTTATGGCAGTGATTGTTGGTCAGATGTTGAATTCAAATAAATTTTCAATGTCTTTGGGAAGGTTGTAATTACAGGTCTGAGAAAAGTTGAGTTGCAGATTCTCCAGTGTCATTTTACAGATGTTCTTCCATCGTTGCATGTGATGCACTCATGTGATCAATAATTACAATTCTCCTGCACATATTAATAAAACCTAATAAAACACAATAGAATACTCCAGCAGAAATTTTGCACCGTGCATTCCATATTATGACATTGACACAATACTGAATTGACATTCCATGTGTCGAGTTGCTGCAGAGGTGTCATAACAAGAACATTGGGCAGTGCTCTGATGATGATGTCAGCTATGAAATAACGCCTGCAGTAAGTGCTAAAAGTGTGTGCATCAGGTTGTAATAAAATAAAAGCAACCTGAAGAGGAAAGTAAATACACACACAAACAGGAAACAACAAACAGCAGGACAAATAGTGAAGAAGCCATTTGAAAGAAGTGGCTGTAGCACCAGATAATTAAGAAAAGCAGAAAACATTGTCAGATTTGAATGAGCAAAGGTAACAAAACTATCACCATTTCTGAGAAATGCAAAAAGACTGTAATGAAAAATGTTCATAAAAAGTGTCAATAATATGCTTTAAGTTTGCTTTCGATGTTTAAAAACAAATAAGTGAAATAAATGGATAAATATTAGAAACTTTGGAAGTAGGTCACATTCCAGGATAGACAAGCAATATTTGTCTATCAAAAGCATTAATCTACTAATAGTATTAGAATTCTGACGTAAGGCATTGATCCAAATGTGTATATGCCATATAAATGAATGGAAAAAATATAGGTCCTGTTTTAACCAGGTGGATTTTTAAGTCAAATCTCTTTAGTGGCCAAATGATCCCTTCCCTGCAGTTCTGGTATTTACTGCTCTCCCCCTCCCCCACCCTGACCACCACACTGCGCGCGACCCTCCTCCTCCTTGTACAAATGTGAAGCAAATCTGATTATGGAATGAGCAGTATAACCCGGGGAAAATTTATTGGTGTTGTGTATAATGTATTTAGTTGATAATGCCATATCATTATTATTTGTGGCAGTACAAATTATGTTCAGAAGTGTTACTCGTGTTCTCAATGTAAAATATATTTTTGTTGTTTGAACAGGGAGACTTGATTGAAAATCATATTGAGAACTATTTGGCAAACAGGATACCACATTTTTCCATGCAAAATTTTATTGAAGAGTTGCAGTAAGTAGCTTTCAATTTTTTAAAGAGATATTTTGAAAAAATAAAATGCAAATGATTATTGTAGTGAAATAGATTGTTATTTAATTCCTATTCTTGCCGTTTAAGTAATGGCTGCAGTCACTTTATGCAGGAGCACACTTTGAATGATCCTGTTTCTGTCAGATGATAATAATAATAATAATAATAATAATAATCATAATAATACTCATCATAAACCCCCCCCCCCCACTCTCTCTCTCTCTCTCTCTCTCTCTCTCTCTCTCTCTCTCTCAACTAACCCCCCCCCCCCCCTCCACACACACACACACACACACACACACCACACACACTCTCACACAGTGTCATGTATGTGCGAGTTGTGTGTGTGTGTGTGTGTGTGTGTGTGTGTGTGTGTGTGTGTGTGTGTGTGTGTGGGTGGGTGGGTGGGTGCGTGGGTGGGTGGGTGTGTGTGTGTGTGGGTGGGTGTGGGTGTGTCATCTATTATTGAAGGCCTTGCTGACCGAAAGCTTACCGTATTTACTCGAATCTAAACCGCACTTGAATCTAAGCCGCACCTGAAAAATGAGACTCGAAATCAAGGAAAAAAAAATGTTCCCGAATCTAAGCCGCACCTAAAATTTGAGACTCTAAATTCAAGGGGAGAGAAAAGTTTTAGGCCGCACCTCCAAATCGAAACAAAGTTGGTCCATAGTAATATGAGACACAATTTAGGTTGAATGAATGATGATACAGCTACAGTAGTTTGGTTCGAGTCGTAAGCTTAGCAGTTAAGCTTTACCAGGTAGCCATTGCTATGCGTCAGGCGCTCCGTCTGTATTTATACGGGTACCCTTCCTTTTTCACGTGCTTCGCCTTGTTTGAATTGATTGCTTATTTTTCTTTGATCTGATAAGTGCTGTTCTCTTTGTTATAGGTGTTTACGTCACTCTAAGCTGGAAATGCATTATTTTACTGTGTCATGCATTGTTTGTCGCATTCTAATAATGAGTGTTTATGACCTGCCGCCGCTCGCGGCATGGCTTGCTTTTGTGCACGCTACCGCCGTTTTTTTTTTTTCCTTTTTTTTTCTTTTTTCTTTTTTTTTTTTCTTTTTTTTTTTCTTTTTTGGGAATCGTCTCGTCAGCGAAAAAATGGCAAGAGACTGCTATTTGTTTTCTTTGCTGCTTTCTTTGATAATGATCAGCAAGAACCAAATAATAGACTGCATATGATAGAAGATGTTCTGAACGAGAGTTTAGCGAAAATTTTTCTCCGTTTGAAAATCTTTGCAGACGCCTCTTTTGTACATTACATTCTGCACAGAAATTAGAGTCGTCTTAGATTTAAAAATCTAGTCAATTGCCGTGCTTCATTTCTGACTGTATCACTATTAGGCATAAGAATAATATGAATATAAACATGACATGATATGTATATTCTTCCATGTTTGCTGTTGTCTCACTCTAGTTTCATAGTTTATTAGGCAGACAGGATTTAAATGAGATAGCAGCAGACACGAAAGAATACGTGGCAAAATGTTTATATTCGTATTATTCTTATGGTGAAGAGAATACTGCATGTGATTCACAATTCATAAAAGTTCCTATTTGCAACCATCTCTTTTCACATGTAGGAAAAAAATTCAGATCCTAGAGTTGGCCATATTGACAAACATCCCAAATAGTCTTGCCAGTCGGATTTTCGTAGTACATTGAAATGCTGCCACATTCGAAGATGAACAATACGGCATTTGTATTTACTTCGTTGGATAATGTATGAAAATGCAATGGTCGAAACTCGGGGCGGAGAAAAAAGATCGTCTTCCACCTTTTTTAAAAAATTTATTTACTGACGCAGAGGTTTTGGCTCTAGTATTTATCTTTCTGCCTTCAAAGCATGCCTGTGTAGCGCTACATATATTCGATGGCAGAAGTTAGTTGTGGCGGCACCTACCAACATTTTTCAGAACTTCCGCTTACTTTGCACTCGATTCTAAGCCGCAGGCGGTTTTTTGGATTACAAAAACCCGAAAAAAAGTGCAGCTTAGATTCGAGTAAATACGGTACTTGTGACAGTCTTTTTGTTGTACCTGTCTGTGACTCAGCATCTCCGCTGTATGGTGAGTAGCAACTTTCCTTTTCATAACATTGTTACATTCTATCCTGGATTTTCCATTGTTTCAAATAATAATAATAATAATGTAACTCTTTGGATGTCCCCAGCTTGTATTATGAGAAAAAGGTTTTTGGGCAAATAACCAAATTTTTGTGACAGGCATGTACAGTGCTTTGACTCCGAAGTTTTCATAATCAAGTACTTGATGAGCTAAAGCAAAGAGGGTGTAATGCTCTCCCTGTACACTTGAAAACAGTATTCCCCAGCAGTGGGTATATTGATCAACAGATTCAGCACTGGTTCTGACCTGTACCAGTGGGCTTTGGGAACACAACCTAAGATGAGGCAGAGAAACTGTAGTGTCCTGTGGCCAGCAGGAAAGAACTAACAGTCAATTTGACCACACTTTATTATAATTAAAGAAAAACATCTTCTTGACTTACACTAAGTTTTAAACACAAGAACAACAAGAAAAACCCACAACTCTTGTAGTGGCAAACCAGATAAGGAAACAAGACAGTGGAAGAAAATACTGACCAAAATCTACTCTACCAATTACAAAATACAACGTGCTACTACAAAATCAAATAGGGGTAATGCAGGAGTAGGTTTAATAATGGATAAAAAAAATAGGAGTTCGGGTAAGCTGCTACAAACAACATAGTGAATGCATTATTGTGGCCAAGATAGACATGAAGCCCATGCCTGCGGCAATAGTACAAGTTTATATGTCAACTAGCTCTGCAGATGATGAAGAAATGTATGATGAGATAAAAGAAATTATTCAAATAGTGAAGGGAGACGAAAATATAATAGTCATGGGTGACTGGAATTCAACAGTAGGAAAAGGAAGAGACGGAAAAGTAGTAGGTGAATATGGATTGAGGGTAAAAAATGAAAGAGGAAGTCGCTTGGTAGAATTGTGCACAGAGCATAACTTAATCATAGCTAACACTTGGTTCAGGAGTCATAAAAGAAGGTTGTATACATGGAAGAAGCCTGGAGATACTGACAGGTTTCAGATAGATTATATAACGGTAAGACAGAGATTTAGGAACCAGGTTTTAAATCGTAAAACATTTCCAGGGGCAGATGTGATCTCTGACCACAATCTATTGGTTATGAACTGTAGATTAAAACTGAAGAAACTGCAAAAAGGTGGGAATTTAAGGAGATGGGATCTGGATAAACTGACAGAACCAGAGGTTGTAGAGAACTTCAGGGAGAACATTGGGGATTGATTGACAGGAATGGGGGAAATAAATACAGTAGAAGAAGAATGGGTAGCTTTGAGAGATGAAATAGTGAAGGTAGCAGAGGATCAAGTAGGTAAAAAGATGAAGGCTAATAGAAATCCTTGGGTAACAGGAGAGATATTGAATTTAATTGATGAAAGGAGAAAATATAAATGAATCAGGCAAAAAGGAATACAAACGTCTCAAAAATGAGATCGAAAGGAAGTGCAAAATGGCTAAGCAGGCATGGCTAGAGGACAAATGTAAGGATGTAGAGACTTATCTCACTAGGGGTAAGATAGATACTGCCTACAGGAAAATTAAAGAGACCTTTGGAGAAAAGAGAACCACTTGTATGAATATCAAGAGCTCAGATGGAAACCCAGTTGTAAGCAAAGAAGGGAAAGCGGAAAGGTGGAAGGTGTATATAGAGGGTCTATACAAGGGTGACGTACTTGAGGACAATATAATGGAAATGGAGGAGGATGTAGATTAAGATGAAATGGGAGATATGATTCTGCGTGATGAATTTGACAGAGCACTGAAAGACCCAAGTCGAAACAAGGCCCCGGGATTAGACAACATTCCATTAGAACTACTGACAGCCTTGGGAGAGCCAGTCCTGACAAAACTCTACCATCTGGTGAGCAAAATGTATGAGATAGGTGGAATATCCTCAGACTTCAAGAAGAATATAATAATTCCAATCCCAAAGAAAGCAGGTGTTGACAGATGTGAAAATTACCGACCTATCAGTTTATTAAGTCACGGCTGCAAAATACTAACGCGAATTCTTTACAGACGAATGGAAAAACTTGTAGAAGTCGACCTCGGGGAAGATCAGTTTGGATTCCGTAGAAATATGGGAACACGTGAGGCAGTACTGACCCTACGACTTATCTTAGAAGCTAGATTAAGAAAAGGCAAACCTATGTTTCCAGCATTTGTAGACTTAGAGAAAGCTTTTGACAATGTTGACTGGAATACTCTCTTTCAAATTCTGGTAGTGGCAGGGGTGAAATACAGGGAGCAAAAGGCTATTTACAATTTGTACAGAAACCAGATGGCAGTTTTAAGAGTCGAAGGGCATGAAAGGGAAGCAATGGTTGGGAAGGGAGTGAGACAGGGTTGTAGCCTCTCCCCAATGTTATTCAATCTGTATATTGAGCAAGCAGTAAAGGAAACAAAAGAAAAATTCGTAGTAGGTATTTAAATCCATGGAGAGGAAATAAAAACTTTAAGGTTCGCCGATGACATTGTAATTCTGTCAGAGACAGCAAAGGACTTGGAAGAGCAGTTGAAGAGAATGTATAGTGTCTTGAAAGTAGGATGTAAGATGAACATCAACAAAAGCAAAACGAGAATAATGGAATGTAGTCGAATTAAGTCGGGTGATGCTGAGGGAATTAGATTAGGAAATGAGACACTTAAAATAGTAAAGGAGATTTGCTATTTGAGGAGCAAAATAACTGATGATTGTCGATGTAGAGAGGATATAAAATGTAGACTGGCAATGGTGAGGAAAGCGTTTCTGAAGAAGAGAAATTTGTTAACATCGAGTATAGATTTAAGTGTCAGGAAGTCGTTTCTGAAAGTATTTGTATGGAGTGTAGCCATGTATGGAAGTGAAACATGGACGATAAATAGTTTTGACAAGAAGAGAATAGAAGGTTTCGAAATGTGGTGCTACAGAAGAATGCTGAAGATTAGATGGGTAGATCACATAACTAATGAGGAGGTATTGAATAGGATTGGGGAGAAGAGGAGTTTGTGGCTCAACTTGACTAGAAGAAGGGGTCGGTTGGTAGGACATGTTCTGAGGCATCAGGGGATCACAAATTTAGCATTGGAGGGCAGTGTGGAGGGTAAAAATCATAGAGGGAGACCAAGAGATGAATACACTAAGCAGATTCAGAAGGATGTAGGTTGCAGTAGGTACTGGGAGATGAAGAAGCTTGCACAGGATAGATTTTCCTGTAGGCAGTATCTATCTTACCCCTAGTGAGATAAGTCTCTACATCCTTACATTTGTCCTCTACCCATCCCTGCTTAGCCATTTTGCACTTCCTGTCGATCTCATTTTTGAGACGTTTGTATTTCTTTTTGCCTGCTTCATTTACTGCATTTTTATATTTTCTCCTTTCATCAATTAAATTCAATATTTCTTCCGTTACCCAAGGATTTCTACTAGCCCTCGTCTTTTTACCTACTTGATCCTCTGCTGCCTTCACTACTTCACCCCTCAGAGCTACCCATTCTTCTTCTACTGTATTTCTTTCCACCATTCCTGTCAATTGCTCCCTTATGCTATCTCTTATCCTGCCCTAAAATGAGGATACCCTCCCACAATGGTATTTCACCATCCACTCAACCTACGTAATATTTTCACCTGTCCGTATTCCAGTCCATGTCCCAGTCTCTTGCCTCAAGGCTTGTATCCCTGTAATAGACCCGTATGCAAGACCTATCCCATACATCCTCTCACTACCATCTACTCCAGTTCTGTCACTGACATCTTCTACCCCATCAAAGGCAGGGCCCCCTGTGAAAGTATCCAAGTGATATACAAAGTTAGCTGCATCTACTGTGCTGCATTCTACATCGGAATGACAAATAATAAGTTGGTTGTCCTCATGAATAGCCACTGCCATATGGAGGCCAAGAGACAGCTGCACATGCTGCCCAATGCGCGGTACGCTTCACTTTAACTACTGCTGCACAGCCTTTGCCGTCTGAATTCTTCGTACCAACAATATTTTTTTCTGAATAGTGCATGTAACAACTACCTGTACAACATATCCTTCATTCTCATAACCCCCCCCCCCCCACCCCCACCCCAGCTTCAATCTTCTGTAGTCCCTGTCTCCCTCTACCCATCTATCCCTTCTTCTTCCACTCCATTACTACATACTCCTTCTATCCTACCTATACACCTACACAGTCTTTTCCTCTTCTGAACTTCTCCCTTTCTCTACTCCTCTTCTCTTACTTCCACCCCTCCCCCCCTCCCCCACCCCCTGCCCGTCCAAAGCACATTCTCCTGATGCCATACCTAGCAGCCCTGCCATGTTTCTGCAAAGTCTCACAGGCTGCACTAACATCTTATGCCACCTCTTCTCTGTTACCCTTTCCTCTCCTTGTCTCGCACCTCTTCCATACCCCCATACGTACCCCAGCTAGATTGCTGCAATTAGGCCTTAGGGCCCAGAGACAGTGGATGCATGTGTGTTAGACATTGTTGTTTGCATTTGCATGTGATTTCTGTTTCTGAAGAAGGGCTTTATCCTAGAACTGAAATATTTCCAGCACTCTTTCATGTTGTGCCTGTCTGTGACTCAATGCTTCCTGTTTTATGTCTTTAACACTATGTGCAATAATACCATGTGTTCTGGCATACACTAAATAAAATGAGAACTAATTAATGAGCATTGTTCATTGGTATGTGACCTTTACTAAGTTAGGTTAAAGTTAGAAAAGACTGAAAGAAGTGGTTTTCAGATCCTTGCAAAACATCATTTGCATTTTCTTACAAATAAGATTCAGTCATGTCATACAGACCTTTCTACTCAATACCGAGGTAAAATTCTGAAAATTCCGTTCGCTCATTCCCAGTTACAGTTTATCAGCATAATTCATTTTAGCCATTTTACATTTCTCTCCCTTTGTTAGATCTTTATTTTTTTTCTGGCCTGGACACTTGAATCACTGATTTCAGAAACATCACTTGTCCACAGAGACTGATTTTTAGTAAAATGCACAGAACATTTTAATTTCACCCATTGATCTTTAACATCAAAAACATAGTGCAGAATCTCAATGTTTTTTTTGTAATTTTTGGTGCAATTACAGAGATCTTGCTTGAAGGGAAGTATTTCTTTTTTAATGTTGAAATGTCAGGACAACTGTTGTTTCTAAAATACATACTAATTTCTAAGGAAAACAAAGCAATTATTTAATACAGAAATCATTAAATTATTGATGTGTCTTTAATATTGGTGTAGTATGAGATTTATATTATTGAATAATACACAACAGAAGGAAAATTGTGTGTGATTTGCATGGTTTTTCAATTTGTAACTTTTAAAGGAAATGGATAGGTTAAAGTTAGATATAGTGGGAATTAGTGAAATTCGGTGACAGGAGGAACAAGACTTCTGGTCAAGTGAATACAGGGTTATAAATACAAAATCAAGTAAGGGTAATGCAGGAGTAGGTTTAATAATGAATAAAAAAATAGGAGTGCTGGTAAGCTACTACAAACAGCGTAGTGAATGCATTATTGCAGCCAAGATAGACACAAAGCCCATGCCTACCACAGTAGTACATGTTTATATGCCAACTTGTTCTGCAGATGATGAAGAGATTGAAGAAATGTATGATGAGATAAAAGAAATCATTCAGATAGTGAAGGGAGACGAAAATTTATTAATCATGGGAGGAATTTGATAGTAGGAAAAGGAAGAGAAGTAAAAGTAGTTGGTGAAAACAGAGATTTAGGAACCAGGTTTCAAATTGTAAGACATTTCCAGGGGCAGATGTGGACTCTGAACACAATTTATTGGTTATGAACTGAATAGTAAAACTGAAGAAACTGCAAAAAGGTAAGAATTTAAGGAGATGGGATCTGAATAAACTGAAAGAACCAGAGGTTGTACAGAGTTTCAGGGAAAGCATAAGGGAACAAATGGCAGGAATGAGGGAAAGAAATACACTACAAGAAGAATGGGTAGCTTTGAGGGATGAAGTAGTGAAGGCAGCAGAGGATCAAGTAGGTAAAAAGACAAGGGCTAGTAGAAATCCTTGGGTAACAGAAGAGATATTGAATTTAATTGACAAAAGAAGAAAATATAAAAATGCAGTAAATGAAGCAGGCAAAAAGGAATACATACGTCTCAAAAATGAGATCGACAGAAGTGCAGAATCACTAAGCAAGGATGGCTAGAGGACAAATGTAAGGATGTAGAGGCTTATCTCACTAGGGGTAAGATAGATACTGCCTACAGGAAAATTAAAGAGACCTTTGGAAAAAAGACTACTTGTACGAATGTCAACAGCTCTAAGCAAAGAAGGGAAAGCAGAAAGGTGTATAGAGGATCTATACCAGGGCAATGTATATGAGCACAATATTCTGGAAATGGAAGAGGACATAGGTGAAGATGAAAAGGGAGATACTGCATGAAGAATTTGATAGAGCACTGAAAGACCTAAGTCGAAAAAATGCCCTGGGAGTAGACAACATTACAGTAGAACTACTGATAGCCTTGGGAAAGCCAGGCCTGACAAGACTACCATCTGGTGAGCTAGATGTATGAGACAGGTGAAATACCCTCAGACTTCAAGAAGAATATAGTAATTCCAATCCCAAAGAAAGCAGGTGCTGACAGGTGTGAAAATTACTGAACTATCAGTTTAATAAGTTATGACTGCAAAATTCTAACACGAATTCTTTACAGACGAATGGAAAAACTGGTAGAAGCTGACCTCGGGGGAGATCAGTTTGGATTCTGTAGAAATGGTAGAACATGTGAGGCAGTCCTGTACTTATGACTTATTGTAGAAGGTGGATTAAGGAAACGCAAACCTATGTTTCTAACATTTGTAGACTTAAGGAAAGCTTTTGACAATGTTGACTAGAATACTCTCTTTCAAATTCCAAAGGTGGCAGGGGTCAAATACAGGGAGGAAAGGCTATTTACAATTTGTACAGAAACCAGATGGCAGTTATAAGAGCTGAAGGGCCTGAAAGGAAAGCAGTGATTGGGAAGGGAGTGAGACAGGGTTGTAGCCTAACCCCAATGTTATTCAATCTGTATATTGAGCAAGCAGTAAGGGAAACAAAAGAAAAATTTTGATTCGGAATTAAAATCCATGGAAAAGAAATAAAAACTTTAATGCTTGCCAATGACAATGTAATTCTGTCAGAGACAGCAAAGTACCTGGAAGAGCAGTTGAATGGAATGGACAGTGTCTTGAAAGGAGGCTATAAGATGAAGATCAACAATAGCAAAATGAGGATAATGGAATGCAGTCGAATTAAATCAGGTATGCTGAGGGAATTAGATTAGGAAATGAGACACGTAATGCAGTAGATGAGTTTTGCTATTTGTGGAGCAAAATAACTGATGATGGTCGAAGTACAGAGGATATAAAATGTAGTCTGGCAATGACAAGGAAAGCGTTTCTGAAGGAGAGGAATTTATTAACATCGAGTAGAGATCTAAGTGTCAGAAAGTCTTTCCTGAAAGTATCTGTATGGAGTGTAGCCATTTATGGAAGTGAAACATTGACGATAAATAGTTTGGACAAGAAGAGAATAGAAGCTTTCGGAATGTGGTGGTACAGAAGAATGCTGAAGATTAGATGGGTAGATCATTTAACTAATGAGGAGGTATTGAATAGAATTGGGGAGAAGAGGAATTTGTGGTACAATTTGACTAGAAGAAGGGATCAGTTGGTAGGAGATGTTCTGAGGTATCAAGGGATCACCAATTTAGTATTTGAGGTCAGGGTGGAGGGTAAAAATCGCAGAGAGAGGCCAAGAGATGAATACACTAAGCAGATTCAGAAGGATGAAGGTTGCCGTAGTCACTTGAAGATGAAGAAGCTTGCTCGGGATAGAGTAGCATGGAGAGCTGCATCAAACCAGTCTCTGGACTGTAGACCACAAGAACAACTTTTATCTTTATGAACTTTATAATCCAAGGTGGAAAATGTGCAATGCAAGACTTTGAATATATGCCTTTCCAGTAACAGTACAAAGAGTGTTACTTTTGTATTCACATTCAAAGAATTCAGAAACTGCAAATGATTTCTACTGGCTTTCTCCAGAGAGAGGGTGTTCTTTTTGTAAAAACTAGGCCTCCAGTTCGTAAATACAAGAATACTGCTTGTTGAAACAAGCTTCACTTGGAACTCATTAACCTTTGAACTTGAATTTTCAGTCAGTTAAACGAATTACTTGGTGTGATACACCCTGTCCATTAAACGGATTTTTCTTTTCACTACCATGAAGTCCCTATTGCAGGGCAAAAATGAATGTGCACATGTAGGGAAATAATGATTAATAGTGAGGAATTGCTCTGAGACAGCCAAAGGCATGAAAAACCTTATGATATCATAATTCCTTTTTTTTTTTTGCAAATGTTTAATGGCTTTTGGGATGTTGTTTGTGATGAAATCTAATAAGAATGAACAAATCTCAATTGGGGGGGGGGGGGGTCTTCTTTGCTGTCCCTTCATGGTAAACATAGGATTTTGATTCACCAGCTTCTGGTACTGTATATTAGACATTCACAGTAAGCTGACGACAGTAGTAGACCACTTGAACTGGTATAGTTGGTAGGCATAGATTCTGTGTGAAGTCAAAAGCAATTCCCTACTTTCTCAATGCATTTCCCCTTAATTTCACTAAGTGAGGAGAACACTTATCTGCGTGTCTCTTGTGCGTGACAAGTTCTACAGAAGCCACCCATTTCACTGTGTCATTAAGCATTGTATTTTTTATTTTAGTTGATAGTTCTTCACATTTACCACATGTCAACTTGTGGTCTTCCATAACAGAGTCAAAATCTCTCCCTGAATATTCTCAGATAGCACTCATATTTTACAGTCATGTTGGGATATTTCACTTGAAAATGTTCATGCATAATTTTTACATGAAGCTGTTTGTGCAAACAATGGCACTCTCAAGAGCCGTAGTGTTACTTTTTGCAGGTAGGAGTTAATGTGTTCAAAAATAGCATTTATCTCTCTACCACTTTTTGCATTGCCTGAACGATTTTTACCGCTTTGATCGGTAGGCAACTTGCCGAGTGCAAGTAGTTTGCTAATCCTTTGTAGTCTCATGTTCATCATGCCCGACCTGCATATGAATGCTTGCTTACATACTTCCACTTTTGCAGTACTTTAATTCACAGAATACATGAAGTTTTGCTGTCTAGGTTTCTTATTAGAATCATTTTCTTCTTTTTCCAAACCCCTTCCTCCAATGCCTTCAACAGTAATCAGTCCTTGGAGATAACAGTCTTGTGCATCCTTTGAGTCCATATCTAAAACATGTGTGAAGATCTCTAGCCTTGTGATTTCATTAATTTTCTCAAAGCACCATTGAAAACATCTATGAAGTGCATCTGTAAAGTGAGATAAATATTCTTTGTGAACCAGAAATACCAGCAATTTTTTTATCGCTAATTAATGCAAAAAATGTACATAACAGTGTATAATGGTTTAGAGGACCTACTTGCAATCATCACCAGTTTGTTTCTTCAGTGCTATTTTCCCACTGACGCTTTTGTACTCCTGCCCTTTAGTGTGCAGCCTTTTAATCTCCTCATATTGATATTCCACATTCCTCACTCCCTTCTTTTGTTTTAATGTTCTGCAATCTCTAACTGATTCATCAGAAGACATGTTGCACGATAATAAACTACATGTGGTTTATTCTCTTTGCACGCAAAAGAATCAGTGCAAGAACTCGTATGTCACTTATTCCACTTCTACTAACATTGCATATAGAAACAACACCTCTCCGGGAGAAGAGATCTTTCCATGCTCACTGTAAATTTTGTCAGTCCCAAACTCCCGTATTGAGTGTGGGACAAGTGCTATTTCTCTCACCAACCGATAGAGCTACCTTCACAGAACAGTGCTGCACCCTTAATTCAAATCTGACAATTTATGGACAAATGTTTCTGAAATCAGCAACTCACATAGAATTTGCGAAGCACGTGTTGTTATTTAGACCCCCCCTTCCCCTCTCCCTTATGCAAAAAAGCCTTTGAAACCCATATAAAAATACGCTGATGAACCAAAACATTATGACCACCTATTTAATAGTACATTGTTCCAATTTTCAAACACAGTACAACAAAGGATGGATTCTACAAGTCCTTGACAGGATGCTAGATGTCTATGCACAAGTCAAACAATTCCCATGAATTAACAGGATGGTAGTTTACAGGCACGTAGCTGGCACCTGATGTGTGTTCCAATGGGTACAGATCAGGCACATTTACTGGCCAAGACATCAAGTTCACTACAATGCTCCTCAAACCACTGTTGTACGATTCTGACCCTACAATACGGACACTGAGCCTCCTAGAAGATGTCATCGTCGTAGGAAAAGACTTCGAGCATGAAATCTGCAATAATGTTCATGTAGTTCACTGCTGTCATGATGCCTTCGATTACCACCACAGATCCCAGAGAAGCCCAACTCAGTGTACCCCATAGCCTAATTGCCCTAACTGGCCTGCATCTGTGGCACAGTGCATGTTTTGTGCAGCTATTTGCCTGGATAATGGTGTGTAAGGACCCAACCATTGACATGATGTAACAAGAAATGCAATTCATTTGACAGGCGATACATTTCTGTTGATCGAGGGTGAAAACTCATTGATGCTGTGCTCACTGCAATCGTAACTGATGGTGGTGTTGGGTCAACACAGGAGCACATTGCGCTTATGTGATATGGAACTCCATGTTCAACAATAGCCTTTGAATGATGTGCTCCAAAACACTTGTGCCTGCAGCAGCATTGTACCCTATCATCAGATCTGCCACAGATCACTGCGTATCCTAAATTACACAGCTGGGGATCCTCCAACCTCTACACTTTGTTATGATACATGGTTGTCCAATACCATTCATCTGATTTCATTGTATCACCATCCTTCAACCACCTTCCATAGGTGTTAACAACAGTAGTACACCAACAGGCGAACAGCTTTGTCTTTTCAGAGACTCTCATTTCCAGCAGCAGTGTCACAACAATGTGCCCATTGTCAAAACTGCTATCATAAGTAGATTTCTGCATCATCTTCACTATAATAACTGCCTGTTTGTCTTTCTTCCACTTACATTCTTTCTGTACTGCATTGCATGCCTACAACACCACCAGGTGGGCAGTGGGCCATTGTCAGTGTTCATAATATTTTGGTTCATCAGTACCTATTATTGTACTATCTATTTAAAGGTTGTATATTGTTCAAGAATTGGGTTATTGACTGAAACAGGATTGGTGTGTGTGTGTGTGTGTGTGTGTGTGTGTGTGTGTGTGTGTGTGTGTGTATATTGTCCAAGAATTGGGTTATTGACTGAAACAGGATTGGTGTGTGTGTGTGTGTGTGTGTGTGTGTGTGTGTGTGTGTGTGTGTGAAGTTAATGTTCATTTCAATTAAATGAACCACCAGAATTCAATTCCATAGTAGCTATCATTTAGAGCTGCCCTTTGATAGACACATGCTTGCTTTCTTTAATACAACCTGGGTAGAGGGTATGGAAATTCTGGACCTGAGAACGATGGCTATTACCCACACTTTCTTTACCTAGTGAATCAGTAGTATGCATTGGACCTGCTCCTCATTTGCAGTTGCATTATGAATCAGGAGACTTCAACAGAAACAAGCGTAACATCAGGTGTGCCCCAGGGCAGCGTAATAGGTCCGCTGCTTTTTACTATTTACATAAACGATCTGGTTGATGGTATTGACAGCGGTATTAGACCGTTTGCCAATGATGCTGTAGTCTACAGGAAAGTAGTATCATATGAAAGTTGTGAACAAATCAATGAGGATTTGCAGAAAATAAATGTGTGGTGTAATGACTGGCAGTTATCTCTCAATATTAGTAAGTGCACCCTACTGCGTATAACAAAGTGAAAATCCCCATTAATGTACTAGTACAAAATAAATGTCCAGTCTTAGGAAGTGGTAACATCTGTCAAGTATCTGGGTGTGACTATTCGAAATGATCTCAAATGGAACGATCAGATTACACAAATAACGGGTAAGGCAAACTCTAGATTGCAGTTTGTTGGTAGAATCCTGAAGCGATGCAGTCCTTCAACAAAGGAAATTGCTTACAATACTTAAGTTCGTCCAGTCTTAGAGTATTGTTCGTCTCTATGGGACCGTTACCAGTCGGGTCTAATTTAAGAGATTGAGAAGGTCCAAAGAAGAGTGGCAAGATTCGTGACTGGTACATTTAGCCATCGCAAGAGCGTTACAAATCTCATAGAAAGCTTGAAGTGGGACACACTTGCAGATAGATTATGTGCTAAACAGAAGGGACTGCTCACTCCCAAATCTGATCTTCACCTAGGATGTAGAGCATATATTATTATCACCAACTTTCATATCACGCAATGATCACCATTCAAATGTATGGGAAATCAGAGCTCGTACTGAGGCATTCAGACAGTCGTTTTTCCCTTGCATGATCCACGAGTGGAACAGAGCGAGGGAAATATGACTTCAGCGCGAATAGTGCCCTCCGCCACATGCCGCTCGGTGGCTAGTGGAGTATATATGTATATGTAGATGTAGATGGAATGTATGTGACACAAGCCATTACCATTAAAATTACAGTGTGCAGTTATTAAATGATCAAACACATTCAATAGGTGTGTCAGCACGATGTTAAAGAGTGCCTGGTATGGATTTTATCACTGTTCTTCCATCCCTCAAGTCATTTGTCTCACACCTGTGATTCGTACTTTCTATATGATGTAACTTTGCCATTAAATAATCTGACACTGATAAACAAACAGCTAAATCAGTGCTCTCAAAATATTATGCAACAAATGAAAATTAATAAAGCCCCCACACCACCACCCCTAAATCTTATCATTCTATCTCTGCAAATGGTCATTTAAGAAAGGTCAACCATTGGAAGACTTTTCCTTCTTTTCGCTGGCAAAAACTGCAAGAAAGTCATATATTTTCGGTTTCTTCTCTTTTCTGTAAGTAAAAATTACACTTGCAGTGTGATGAAGGCAAACATAAAGTTTACCCTTGCCCACATGTGTACTGTTAGCCAATTAAGTGTTCTATCATCTGTAAGTTTTGACATTAATTGCTGTTTTTAAGCAAAAATCCTCTCCTAATCCAGCTAGTAAATGGATGTGCTATGATGATCTCAGCTAGTACTACTATTTTTTCAAAATGCCTTATATAGCACAATAACCTTTTACAATCTCTCAGAAACCATGTACAAATTCTCCTTATCACATTATACATCACTGGAATTGCTGGGCCATTTTTTGTGTGGCATGAGTACTTTTGCTAATTATTTGTTCAACATTATCACTGTCAACTCCTGCACCTCCTGTCAGCCATAAACGATTTCCTTACTTTCTTTAATAATATGTTGGTCAGTAGAACAGTCCACAAATTCTCTATACACATATGTCACCTCAATCTTTTGCTTCAGAGTATATTTTCTTTGACTTGTCTAAACCTAAAAGCATACAATTTATTTTTATGTCTGTAGTAGTCATGCTCATAGGACCCACAGCACAACTTATCATATTTACTTCTCTATGAGATGATTTTTTTTTTTTTCAAAATACTCATTCTAAAAGTGAGGGTCATCTTAGATTTGAGAATTAAGCTTTGCTTGCAGAGGTCAACAAGGTGCTACCTACCATTTCCATTTGGTAATTGAGTTCACATACAGATTTAATTTGATGATTTTGGAATGGTGCGATGGGGTTCAGTGGCTGCAGCTTTGACGAATGTGGGCAGTTATCATACTGCCAACCATGGAAGTGCATCCTGTTCGCCTTGCTGTTTTTTAAAGTCTAAAAACTAAACTAAACTCTGTCCGAACAGGCCATTTAAATTGCAGTTCGTCTGAATCTGAATGTAGTTGGAACTGATCTGACTTAATAAATGGTAATAGTGTATATTTCTACAGGAGACAATTAATTCTAACATAAATATGTTCTCACAAAATACTGAAAATGCGCTACAATAAATTAGATATGAGGTTCAACAATGGTGTTAAGGCAGCTATTGCTTAACAGTATTGTTAAGTTTCAGTGTTAGTTACAAATGATGAACACACAGTTAGCTTAAAGTGCTCCACGTAACACAGTGTTGTTATTCAGTTTTCTTAGTGCTTTAAGAACAGTAAATTGTAGTAGTCGATAATGGATGCAAATCACAGTTGTGGCTGTTGAGAAATGTGGAGCTACATGTTTGCAGTTCTCAATTGGTTCATATGGACAAAAGACAGCAATTTTAAATTAATGGTTGTTCATGAAGCAGAGGCCACAAACGACAGTGCAACAGGAAGAAAATTTTATCTCACAGAAACTAATGTTTATATGTGGTGTCATTGAAGAATAAATTATAGATCACCAATTCTACATGTCAGTATTCATGAGACCAAATGAGGGATGGTTCCATGAATTGAAGCAGCAGGTTGTTCTGTACAAGTGAGAGAAGCAAAATTTAGAGTCTTTGATTACTCAAGAAATTATACAGATGAAGGCACTGGGGAAAAAGAGGAACTTTCCAAATGCATGCATAGCAGAGTTTAAAGCAAGTATGAGTTGATGCATGATGATGATGATGATGAGGGTGGGCTTTATATTGTGATACAGAACAACACTAGCTCAGCAACTTATCATGGTGGTTGACAAAAAACTACTTGCATATTAGTGTCTTACAATCCATCTATTTTATTTTATTTTTATTTACGTGCCAAATTCTGTAGGATCAAATTGAGGAGAAAATCTCCAAGGTCATGGAACATGTCAGTACATGAAATTACAACATAAAAGTAATAATAGATAAAAATAAAATGTTTATGAACCTGCAAAAAGACAATCCATAAGTTTAAGTAAATGCAGTCAACAATCCAACAAGAATCAGCTTAATTTTTCAAGGAACTCGTCGACAGTGGAGAAGAAATGACCCATGAGGAAATTCTTCAGTTTCGATTTGAAAGCGCGTGGATTACTGCTAAGATTTTTGAATTAAGTAGTAGCTTATTGAAAATGGATGCAGCAGTATACTGCACACCTTTCTGCACTGCACAAGAGTTAAGGAAGTCTGATCCAAATGCAGGTTTGATTTCTGCTGAGTATTAACTGAGTGAAAGCTGATTATTCTTTAGAATAAGCTAATATTGATAACAATAAATGACAGTAAGGAATATATATATTGAGAGGCCAATGTCAAAATACTCAGACTAGCGAACAGGGGTCGACAAGAGGTTCGTGAACTTATGCCACTTATTGCTCGAACTGCCCTTTTCTGAGCCAAAAATACCCTTTAGAATGGGAAGATTTACCCCAAAATATAATACCATATGTCATAAGTGAATGAAAATAAGCAAAGTAAACTAATTTTCTTGTCAAATGATCACTCACTTCAGATACCGTTCGAATGGTAAAAATGGCAGCATTAAGTCTCGGAACAAGATCCTGACCGTGGGCTTTTCACGACAGTTTACTGTCTATCTGAACACCTAGAAATTTGAACTGTTTAGTTTTACTAATCATATGCCCATTCTGTGAAATTAAAATGCCAGATTTTGTTGAATTGTGTGTTAGAAACTGTAAAAACTGGTCTTACTGTGGTTTAGTGTTAGTTTATTTTCTACAAGCCATGAATTTAATGTCAAGAACTGCACTGTTTGAAACCAAGCCAATGTTGCACACAACATCTTTTACTACCAGGCTTGTGTCATCAGCAAACAGAAATATTTTAGAGTTACCCGTAATACTAGAGGGCATATCATTTATATAAATAAGGAACAAGAGTGGCCTAACACTGATCCCTGGAGTAATCCCCCACTTGACTGTACCCCACTCAGATCCCACATCACAGCCATTCTCAGCATTGTGAGTAATGACCTTTTGCTGTCTGTTGCTAAAGTAAAAGGTGAACCAGTTGTGAACTACTTCCCGTATTCCATAATGGTCCAACTTCTGGAGCAATATTTTGTGATCAACATAACCAAACGCCTTAGTTAAATCAAAAAATATGCCTAGCATTCAAGACCTTTTGTTTAAACTATCCAGTACCTCACAGAGAAAAGAGAATGTAACACTTTCAGTTGTTAAACGACTTCTAAAGCCGAACTGTAAATTTAATAGCAAATTATGTGGTTTAAAATGATATATTATCGTTACATACATAGCCTTTTCGATAACTTTAGCAAACACTGGTGGCATAGAAATAGGTCTAAAATTGTCTACATTATCATTTTCTCCCTTTTTATAAAGCAGCTTTACTACTGAGTACTTTAATCGTTCAGGAAACTGACCATTCCTAAAGGAAAAACTGCAAATATGGCTAAATACAGGGCTACATGTGCGGCACAGTACTTCAGTATTTTGCTATGACTTTATATTGTTGTGCTGCTGACAAGATAACATTTTTAAGCACCTTACAATACTGTTCGTAATTGGCTACTGTAGCTTGATTGTGAGTAGTTCTAATATATTGATATAATTCCCGCTTTGTTCTACATTATAATCCCACTAGTCAGCCACTCGGGCTGCCTATTATTGCTAGTACCCCATTTAGAACGTTCTAATGGAAAGCAACTCTCAGATAGCATGAGAAATGTGTTAAGGAAAGCATTATATTTATCATCTATGTTATTGGCCCTATAAACATCCTGCTACTCTTGTTCCTTGACAAGGTTTAAAAAACTCTCTATTGCTGTTGGATTAACTTTCGTACATAGTTTGTAATTATATGTGACATTTGTTTGAGTACAAAAGACTTTTAGTGTTAAAATTTGTGCACCATAGTCTGAAAGGCCATTCACCCGTTTACTAACTGAATGGCCATCTAGTAATGAAGAATAAATAAAAATATTGTCTATGGCTGTGCTACTATTTCCCTGCAACCTAGTTGGAAAAAACACAATCTGCATCAGATCATATGAATTTAGGAGATCTACCAACATCCTTTTTCTTCCACTATCATATACAAAATTTATATGGAAGCCACCACACTTCAATCTAAAAAAGGTTCAGCTCTAACACCAACTACCACAGGAATTTTTCCGTGAGTGATCCCACTACTACCCACTACACTGTCACCTATAAGCTTTGCCAACCTCCCCTTCCCATACCTATCCTACAAATCTGTGAAATACCCCTTATCTATGAAAACACCACAACTCTTTGCAATAGATAATGTTAACTTTTTTAGCCAGATCTTGAGATTCTTTATGCCACTAAAACAGTTTTTAAGTTTGTTCTTCTAGATGTGATTATAATTGTTCCATATTCTGTCTTTAGATGTGATTAACTGATCCATATATATTATCTGGAAGAACCTTGCCAGTTTATTTTAATCGTAGATTCATGCAAGACTCAAAAGATTGACCAATTCCACTAACTCTCCTGGCACAGTATGTTTCTGTTCTAATAACAGTCACCAATAAACATAAATTACACTTTAATAATCAGAATTATTATGAAACCTGTTTGCCTTCCATGAAGCCTTCAGTTTCTCTATTGATGTTACAGTTTTAGAAGTCCCCTTGAATTTGAAGAAGTGTTTCTCTGCTCATCACCAAAACTTAATTTCAATACATTTTGCTCCTGTCACACAGTTTAATTTGAAAGAAAGCATTCTATACACTGTGGGATAGAGCAAAACAGCACCATGACTACAAAAAAATACCTGCAGAGGCTTCCCCAAAATCCCATAAGACAGTGATTTGAACATTTTCGCTATATGAACTTCACATCCACACTGCTTTTGTTATTGAAGTTGGCTGTCCTGTCAGTACAATCATCACGCTCACCTGTTGGGGATGGCAACTCTCAAATGATTCCATTCAATAAAAATTGGAGCTAGATTGATTAATAATAGGAATAGTAGCCTTCAGTTATACTGTCATCCTTGATTTTAATCACAACATCTGCTATGCATGATTTGCAAACCCATCAGAGTAATTTTTATCATGAATTGCACTAAGTTTTGTTCTCCATATATGCTTAAAGCTCATCATTTCCCTTCAGTTTGTTCTGCAGTAAAGCTGAACATTCATAAATAAAAGTCTTCTTCTGGCTCAAAAAGTTATGCAAAAACTCATTTGCATAGTTCTCCACTTTAATCCAGTGAGATTAGGAGAAAAAACATCTTCCATGAAATTCCATAACAGCAAACATTACAGCATTTATCGTATTCAAAAGTTGCCTTTACAAAAATTAACTTTGACATATAATAACTTCAGCTAAAAGATAAGACCTTTGTTACTTGTGTACTGCCTTATTTCCATATTCGTTCCTTCACATCTATTCCCTCATTGACAAAGTTAGAAATTTTTAGCACCTTTCACCAATAAATTATCAAACGATTATATTATATTATTAGTGCTACAACCACCACCAGAACCACTAGTACAAATCATTTGGATATAGTACACAGTCCTCTTGATCAGAGTACCTGTGAACAGAATCTGCTGTATACAGAGTGTATCAAAAAGGATGGCGCAAACTTACATGGCTGAAAGTACATGACAATAGAAGCACAAATATCCAAGTAAACACTGGTCCGCAAAAAAGCTGCTTACGAGATAATCACAACTGTATGGTTCCAAGCCGCCACTGATGCCATTGTAAACATTGTCCTAGTTAATACACATTAATTTGAAATTTAGACTTTACTATTGGGTTGTACATTAGAATTAGTTCACACTTCACATATGGCGTACCTGTTAAAGGAGGTGTTTGAAGTGTTTTCCTTGCATCTGGTGCAATACTGTGTTTGTCTCTGCAATGAATTTCAAATCCTTTTGAAAACCCCTGGATCATTCTGGAATTCTTGACAAGCATGTACAACTCTCTGCTCCAGTTCTTCAGTTGTGTTAACGGGTGTGCTGCACACTTTGCCTTTGAGGTGACCCCAGACACAAAAATCTGAAGGATTTAGATCAGGTGACCTTGGAGGCCAAGGTACAGGTCCACTTTGACGTATCCATCTTTGGCCGTATCTGCATGTTAGATGCTATCTCACACCAGCAGCAAAATGTGCCAGAGCTCCATTATGCATGTACCACATACTCTTGACGCTGCTGAAGGGGAACGTCCTCAAGCAATCCTGGAAGATGACATCACAGAAAGCTAAGGTACCTCCATCCATTAAGTTGTGGTGAAAGAATGTGTGGCCCAATGAGTTGATTGCCTACTACCCCTAACCACACATTCAGTGAGAAACGTTGCTGATGTGGTGACTCGTGAACAGCATGTGGGTTTATTTCACACCGCAAATGTATGTTATGATAGTTAAACACACCATTGCATGTGAATCCTGCTTCATCTGTAAATGAAATGTTACATGCGAAATGAGGGTCAACTACAGCCTGCTGTTGCAGCCACTGACGAAACATCACTCTAGGAACAAAGTCTGCATCATTGAGACATTGAAGTCATTGGAGGTGGTAAGGGTACAGTAAATTGCGATGTAAAATTCTCCATACACTGCTATGGCTTAGTACAGGCACTTGCATGGCAGTTCTTCTCGTTGAGGTTCCTGGAGAGTGCTGTACTGCTTCCAACACCATATCCTCAACCTCAGGAGCAACGTGAGCAGGTCTGCCTCCTGCTCTACCATGTGCAAAACCCCCATGTTCTCTCAGGCGCTGATAGACACTTGTAAATGTACGACTTTCTGGATGTCTTCGATCAGGATATGTTTCTTGGTACAAATGTGCAGCCTCTGTGCATTGCCGTTAGCACTACTGTACACGAAATGCATATCTGCATACTCTTCATTACTGTACAGTTCCATTGTAACTACAACACAGCACACATGGCACTCCTCTGATGCATCTGATACCCTTTGAGACTGTGTACTGTTTCCGTCCTGTACATTCTGCGCGTATGGTGTGGTTCCATCTCCACCTCTTGGCAATGTTCCGTTGTGTAAACAGTACGCAAGGGGGAAACTGGACAATGTTACAAACAATGCCATCAGTGGCGGCGTGGAACCATACAATTGTGATTATCTCGCAAGCGGCTCTTTTGCAGACCTGTATTTACTGGGACATTCGTGCTTCTATATCATGCACTTTCAGCCGTGTAAGTTTGCACCATTATTTTTGATACACCCTATATTTGTGAAATAGACTTAAACTGGAAAAGAGGATACAAGCTTCAATGTATAGTAACCATGCTCATACATACTAGTGCTTCCAGTTTCTTCTCTCCTTGCTCTGAGTCCTTGTCGTTACCTTTTCGTGGTACATCAAGCCATTTTTGTGTTGACAGAACATCCCTCAGTTTGTGCCACATACGTACAATGTGCACAACAAACAAAGTGCCTCTGGCATCCAATAAACCAAATTGCATTTGACAACAAACGTGCAATGCAGAGCTTTTGATTATTCCATCACCATTGATTATACAGGATGTTTCAAAAAGGACTTCACAACTTTGAAAATTCATGTAAATTAATTCATAGTACCTACAGAGGTTATTTTAGTGTCAATTTGTAGGCAAATACATCAAGTTTTGTCTTGTGTAGTTCTCTAGTCCAGAATCACACTGTAAGGAACGCTAGCAGCAGTTGCATTAAAGATGGCTGCCTTCAATGGACCCAAGTTTGCTAGCTGTGTGTTTTGGTTTGAAGAAAAGTCGGTGACAACAGTTCAGTGTAATTTCAGTACCAGATACATTAAAGATCCTCCTAGTAGGCCTACAATTTAAAGAGTGGCATAATGTTTTGTAGCAATAGGGTGCTTGGTAAGACATGGGAAATCATCAAGTTGTCCAAACACGTCTGGCAATGTCGTTGAGCGAGTGAGACAATGTTTTGACAACAGCCCTATGAAATTGACCCAGCCTGCATCTCCTGAACTGCAAATCCCATATATGACTGTTTGGCGTGTGTTGAGAAACCGTTTGCATTTGAATTTGAAACCGTACAGATTGATGATTATACAAGCAATAAAAATTCTGATAAATTGCTTGCAAGAACTTCTGTGCGGTTATGTTAAATCGATTACATGAGGATGAATATTTCTTGGACAAAGTCATTTTTTCTGACGAGTCAACCTTTCACTTAAATGGCAAGGTTAACACACGTAAGTGTAGGATTTGGGGCAGTGAAAATCCACATCAAATATTGCAAAATGTTCATGATAGCCCCAAACTGAGCGTTTTTTGTGCACTGAGCAAGAACAAAGTGTATGGCCCTTTTTTTCTCTGTGAGAGAACCATCAGCGGGATAGTGTACCTGGATATGTCACACCAATTTTTGATATCACAGATCGATGAGGATGACCAAGAATGAAATGTTCACTTCATGCAAGATGGTGCACCACCCCACTACCAGCGACTGCTTTCCAGGGTAATGGATTGGCCGTGATGCGCCAATTGCATGGCCACCACGTACTCCAGACCTGACACAACTCATTTTTTTTTCTTTTTATGGGGATTCATCAGGGATATGTGTTTGTACCTCCTGTGCTGGCTTCTCTACCTGAACTTAGAGCAAGAATTTACACCTCCACTGAGCAAGTTACACCTACAATGCTACAGCAAGTTTGGAAAGAAATTGACTTTCGATGGGATGTGTGCAGGATAATCAGTGTAAACCACACACAACATCTTTAGTTTAAGGTAAAAAATGTGTTTCCCCAGAAATTAACACAAAACCCAGCTCTATATCTTCTTTCAATAAATTACTATGAATTAATTTATACGAATTTTTAAAGTTGTAAAGTTCTTTCTGAATCACCCTGCGTTATGAGTCAGACCACGAGAGATCAGGCAACTGATAGCTACATTTGGATGTGTATGGTGACTACACTTGATGTGCTTGGGTTCCTTAGATGAGACTTGCATACCCAACTATTGCTGGAAATTCAGACTGAGTTTTTGTCTCACATACTCGAAAGATTTCACTTCACTTGTGACGAAAGTCATGATACTACTGATTACTTTTTGAATCTGTTAATTAACAGACAAGACCAATATATTTTTATGCTAACTTTATATGTCTTAGTGCTTCCATAAAACACAAGATACTTGAAACCAACCACACTGAGCAACAAATTCATGACTACATAAAAACTGCGTCAGTGGCACAAGGGATGCTCATAAAGGAACTGAAAGTTTACAGTCTATTTAAAAAAAACTGAAGAACCTTTTTTTGCTTTAGGTGATGCCTGGACTTTAAACATAACCATATTTGTTAATGCTATATTTGCCACTGCATATTATGATATTAAAGCAACAAAGTTACTTTGCAATCTTCAAATGACAGTCTTTAAGTTGAAAAGTGCAAACTTCAGAGGCAGTTTGCGAATGAAATACATAGCTCAAATGGGACAAAATCAGAATACTTTCCAATAGTGTTGCATTTATGAGGGCTGTAGTGATGAGCTAAACCACAATGACACCAGGAAGTGAAAATAAGGCACCAAAATGTATGATGGCATATAAGTTTCACATCTGTTTTATTGCTTGATAATTGAATACATTGAAGCAACATTGTCTAAATTTCATTCTGAATGAGTTATGTGAAATGCAGATTAACCTTTTAAGAACAGTTCTTTTGAAATAACTTGCAGGAGACGAAAGTGCAACCTGGATGGGGAAGTGTTTGAAGTATTGTATACCTTTACAGATTTCAGTGCATTTAAGGAAATGTTCTTAGATTATAAGGCAGTAAGTATATTTCAGCTGTATTATTTTATTCGTAGCTGTAATTTTCAACAACTGTAGTATATATATTTCAGATTAAGATTAAATTGTCAGTTGCAAAAATTTTTATTTCTCTTTATCGATTTCAACAAATTAATCTCTCTTCTTCAGAAGACTACAGAATTAGAAATATTATAAAGTCCTCTACATTCAATAAAATTGTCCTGAATCCCATTTCTAGGTGACATTTCACATATCGTATAGATAATTTGTTTAAAAAATATGACATCACTGGGTCCTTCACCACTGGTAATTCCACTAATTTGCTCTTTATGCGTAATGAGAAACATCCAACTGACAAATTCCTCAACTCTGAGGTATATAAAACACATTGTAGTATGTCAGAGTTTTTATATAAAACAGACAGGGAAGTCACTTTCGTGAGCACTTGCTCAGCAAAGACTGTGAGAATTCATAAATGACAAGTTTTGCGGAACATCTCAAAATTGAGAAACACACTTTTCCTTCTCCATCCTTACTTAACGTAAAAATTTTGCATGTAGTTGACAAGCACCACAAAATGAACCTTTGAGAAGAATTAGAAGTATTTTAACTTTCCCATCAAAATCCAAAAGATTTGTTGAATGAGAAACTTATATTAAAAATAGACTTTGTTTTGATTGCATAACATCTCTTATAAAATGTGAAAATCAGCTCATTCCTTTTATATATTAGAACTGTGTATCATGATTTTCAAATGTATTATATCTTTTTCTTCTTCTTCTTCTTGCGTTACAGCCTCTGTAGGACCACGGGTAGCCCCTTCATGGACTACATTTTCCTCTTCATTCTTTCTCTCACACTCTTCTTCTGAGATCTTCAGTTTCCGTTTCTCCTGTCAGCTCCACTGGTGACACTCTAATCTTTTCCTGTATTCTTCTCTGTCATTGATCTCCGGCATGTTGGTCGGTGTATATTTGTTCCTCCAATTTCCCTTTCCTTCGACCTTGATCCCCAATTCCAACCAGTCCTTCCAAAGTTCAACAATTCACTTGGTTCCTGTCTTTCCCCTTGTCCTCCCTGTTGTTTCTCACTCTCTCTTTGTCATTCTGTCCATACTCACCCTAACTACATGTCCAGAAAACTTTGCCCTTTTGAGTCTGATTTCCCCGGATATTGTTCTCATGTTCCGGTACAATTCTTCCCTAGGTCTTCGCATCCACCTCTCTCCACTTCTTTTGGGACCTAGTATTTTCTCTCTTCTTTCTCTAGTTGTTCTTCCCCATTTCTTCCTAGTGTCATCGTCTCAGCAGCATATAATACTGCATTCCTCACCGTTGCCTTGTAGTGGCGTAACTTTGCCTCTGTGAATATATTCTTTTTATTATATATGTCTCTCGTCATGCAGAAGGCTGACCTCATCTTCTTTATCCTCTGTTATTCCCTCCTTGCTCCTGTTCCTTCCTGTTATAAATTCTCCCAGATATTTAAATTTGTCCACCATTTGCACAGTGCCTTCCGGTGTTTCCCAGTCTGCAGTGGTATTTAATGTCTTTGCCTTGTTATAGGCGATCCTCAGTCGCACCTTTCTGGCTACCTTACTTAAGTTGTCAAGTTGTGTCTTTGCGTCTTCTTCCGTCTTATTATGTATTATAATGTATTATATGTAAGTACATTATATAGCTGAGTTATACTTTTTATTTACATATAACTGAAAAGTACCGACTGAACTGGAAAGGCAAGTCCAATGTATGTCTAATGGTAGAATAACTAAAACAGCAATACAGTATAACCCAATCAGCAAGAGGAATGTCAGACATCCCTTAAAGAGGTAGTGGGAACAAATCTGAGGCGGTACAGGCAAAAAGCCTTAATCCTCAAAGATGACAATGATTATATTTGTTTCTTGCTGCTGACAGAACAGCTTGGCATGTACATAGGTGTGACTGAGTTACTGTAAATTTTCAATATGTGTTTACAATAATCACTTAAAATATGTAAATTTTTTGGACATATCTAAGAAGAAGATATTAACATCTACTAAACTATACTCTTCCATTAGGAATGGGCCAATGACTTTCAGGTTTTATTGAAGCAAATCGAGATTTCTGCTAGTGCGTAGACATTATCAGTGCACTATTTCATAGTTTCAGTACATGTCCTAGTACATCAGTGCCCTGTTGTTCAGGCTTCTGTCAAGTTCATTCAAGACTAGTCTTGACAGTCTTGAACGAACTGAGACAGAAGACCGAAAAACAGGGCACTGACGTACTAGGACATGTACTGAAACAATGGAACAGTGCACTGATAATGGCTAGGCACTAGCCATAATCTAGACTGGCTTCAATAAAACCTGAAAGTAATACCGAGTAAGTTTCTGTGATATACTTCTTATACTTTACACAAATGTACCCAAGGAAAGATTTATAATATTCCTGGTATTGTAATCTTCTGAAGATGACAAATTAATTTGTCAAAACCAGTCAAGCGAAATAAAAATATTTGCAACTGACAACTGAATTTTTCTCTGAAATATTTAAGCTTTCTGTAAATTCTTTTACATTGCTATGGGTTGACAAATGGATAATATTTGTGTGTCATTGTTGATCTTTTTAATAACTGTTTACTCCTTTTACAGGTTAAAGAAGGAACTGTGGAAAATTTGTTAGTGACTGCATATGACTTGCCTTCTGCATGAAACTGAATATATTCGCACTACGTAAATTTTTCTTTCGAATCATGAATTTTGTTCCAAACATAATACTTTTTGAGAAATATTTTGTCAGGTTGTATGTACCAGTGCACTATAGACAAATAAAATTCTTATTGAAACCTGTGTAAAATACAGATGTGAAAATGTTCTCTCAGTTGTTAATTTGTACCTTGTCTGCAGATTTGACTACATTAATTTTCAATCCAAACACTACTACTTTGAATTAACACTAAGCAGGCACTTGATATGAGTTCATTACAACAAAGCTGACATCAAGAGAATGAGTATTCATTTCATTTTTATTTTTAATGCATAACACAGTGCACAAAGAAACATAATCATCGTGATATTTCTTATGTTCTGGTGGTATTCAGCAAGCCTTCTTGACACTGTCTTGCAGCAACCTGTCCTCTGGTTTGACATCCTCTATTAATATGACTAGCACCTTCCGAGGTTGTGTGTCATTTCACTGCTGTCCAAAACAGAAATAACGGCTCCAAGTATCAGCCTCATAAACACCACACTATACACGGAGAGTCACTCATTAATAGGAGCACTTGTGACAAAATTTTACCACATAATGTTTTTATCCCTTCATACATCATTCCTACAACTGAGTGAGTAGTGCCTGTCATCAAATTAAATCTGCCCCAGTTTAAATTTAGTTGGAAACAATCTCCATTTCTTCCCAAATAAATATTAAATACTAGTAATCGTCGGCCATGTGACATTACTGATGACTAAAGGCCTCCTCTTAGCTCCTCCATACACTACAAGTTCAGCTGGATGCACCCATGTTTCTCCTGCATGTTGTGTAATTCCAACCACCCACCTTGCATAATGCCATTGTTTCAGTTTATCATAATCTCCTGAAATCCAACAAAGAATTTCATTGGTTCATGTACATTCCATTTGTCTCATTACAAGTCCTACCTGTGTTTGTTTAATCTCTGTTCCTGTTATAAGCATGCCTTTTAATCTTGTCCATTTCTTTGTTTCCTTATCTCCTAGTAATTCCCAACATGCATCTCTCCTGTTCCTTTTTTCTTCATTAAAAATCTCTCCCTCACTTGCCATAAGTCAAAACTGGTAGTATACATTCATTGTAACTTTCCATTTCAAAGCCATTAAGAAATTTAGGTTTGAAATCTCCATTTGCTGTAACAAAAGCCTTCACACCATTTAAATCTTATGTTTATTTCCTTTGATTTCGGCCCAGTCATTGTCATCTTTAATTGCTGTATATATAAGAACTCAGCCACTGATCTAATGGGTTCATTGTTAATTCATTCAACTTCCATTTAGACATGTTGATTTCTCCATTTTTTGACTTGACTTAATTCCTTTTACTCTGATGTGAAGCATAGGGCCCATATTAGAGCTCTCCATCTGACCCTGTTCGTTGCCATCTTCTTGATGTTACTCCAGGAGTGACCTACAGCTGCCACTTCAGCTTCAACAGTCCTGTGCCAGGTCGACCTTGATCTACCTCTCCTCCTTGCTCCTTGAGGGTTCCATTCTAAAGCCTGCTTTGGAATATGTTGCGGGCCTCTTCTCAAAGTGTGTCCAGTCCATCTCCATTTCCTTTCTTTTACATTTACCTGGGCTTTCTGTTGTTGGTTGCATTGCCATAATTCGTGGTTTGAGATAACATCTGGCCAGCGTACTCACGGTATAGTCCTCCGACATGATGAAGGTTTGTACTCTTGTTTTAATTTGTGCTGTCACTTTCCACATCTTGCACCCGTAAAACAGAACAGATTTTACATTTGAGTCAAAGATTTTAAGCTTTACCTTCAACATTATTTCACAAGATGTCCGAACTGGTCGCAGCTGGGCAAAGGCCCCTTTTGCCTTTTTGTTCCTACTTTCGCTGTCTTCTGTTGCCCCCCCCCCCCCCTCCCAATTTTTGGAAACAATACTTCCCAGATAACAAAGGCTCTCCACCTGCTCAATCTCCTCTTCTTTCACGGATAGTGCATTCATGTTCTTCTGTTTATCCTAAGTGCTTTAGTGTTAGCTGTGTTTATTTTTAATCCAACTCTTTGAGCTTCTGTTTCCAATTCCTTAAGCTTCTCACTCATGTCCTTGAAAGTGTTGGACAGAATGCAGATGTTATCTTGCAAAGTCCAGGTCCTCCAAACGATCATATACTCGGTTTACCTTCTTCCTGACGCCATCTAATGTCAGCAAAAACAGCAGTGGTGAAAGCAAACAACTCTGCCTTACTCCAGAGTTTAAACTGAATGGCTCTGGAGATTTCCATCACGTTTCACTTGGCAAGTATATTCTCTGTACCTCATCTTCACGATACTGATGATCTTTGGAGGTGCACTGATTTCCAAATGGCGTCACACTCGCGCTGTCAAAGGCTTTTTCAAAGTCAACAAAAGCCAGATACAAAGGATACCAGTTGTAAGTGGGCTGTTTAGGTTCTTATATTGGTAACGCCACTGCCACCTAGCGCTCTTTATGAAAATCACTGGCTGTGCTGTGTGCAGTCTGTGGCTAGGTGGCATTGTTGGAATTTGCTATTGTAGTGTTGGGCAGTTGGCTGCTAACAGCACGTAGCGTTGCGCAGTTGGAGGTGAGCCGCCAGCAGTGGTGGATGTGGGGAGTGAGATGGCAGAGTTTTGAGAGCGGATGATCTGGACAGAGAGAGTAAATTTGTAATATTGGATATCATGGACTGATATAGATATTATGACTTTTGAACACTATTAAGGTAAATACATTGTTTGTTCTCTATCAAAATCTTTCATTTGCTAACTATGCCTATCAGTAGTTAGTGCCTTCAGTAGTTTGAATCTTTTATTTAGCTGGCAGTATTGGTGCTCGCTGTATTGCAGTAGTTTGAGTAACGAAGATTTTTGTGAGGTAAGTGATTTGTGAGAGGTATAGGTAATTGTTAGTCAGGGCCATTCTTTTGAGGGATTATTTAAAGTCAGATTGCATTGATCAGAATAGGGAAAGAGCGAAATGTCTGAGTACGTTCAGTTCTGCTCAGCTGTTTGAAAATAAAATAATGTAAGAGGTTTATCAGCACAGTAATTCATTAATTTTTCTAAGGGGACGTTTCACAGTATTCCAGGGATTGCTCAATAATGATGCTCAAGGTGTCGATTTGGTCAGTGCATGATCTGCTTTCTCTGAAACCAGCCTGTCCTTTCCTGAGCTTACTGTCCATGGCCACTCTGAGACAGTTTAAAACAATCCTTGAAAATACTTTACTGGATATTGACAAAAGTGTGATGCCATGCCAGTTGTTGCGCTTTGTCAGGTCTCCTTTCTTGGGCAACTTGATAAAGATTCCCTTCCTCCAATCTTCCAAGGTGACTTTTGTATTCCAGATTTGTTGGAACAGGGGCAGTAAAGTATCTGCTGTTAGATCATAGTCTACCTTGAGCATTTCCACCATCACACTATCTACACCAGGTGCCTTGTTATTCTTACAGCTTTTGAGAGCCTTGATAATTTCGCTCTTGCTGGGAGGGTGAGTATTAATTTGCAGTGCAGGTGTTTCCATTTGGTCTAGTTCTTCATGATGATGGATCAGGTTCATTTGAATACCTCACTGAAATATTCCTTCCATTGTTTCCATTATACAGCTCTTTCAAATTGCCCCTTTCTGCTGCCTCTAGAGTTATTTCTGCAAGATATTTTACCAGATTTCTGTTATCAGATCTAGTGCTTCTCTTCACTCACCAAGGAACTTTTTGTACCTTGCTCTAAGGCGTTCTTTTTGTTCATTGTCCCCACACTGGTTGATCAAGGCCTTTATTTCTCTAATTTGTTCAATCATCTGCCATGTATGATCAGATTTCCATGGCTTCCTTCTGGCGTCCAGGAATCCTGATACCTTCTCACTGGAATTTAGGAAGGTTTTCTTGATTTTATTTCATTTCCTCTCCACTTGTACACTTGCCCCTTCCACACTTCAATCCTCCACCTCCAGCTGACTATATTGTTTCTTCAACTTCAGCACCAACTCTTTTCTAATGCCCTTGCTTTGAAGTTTTCTAATATTAAATATTTTCTGTCTGCAATTTGCATCTTGATGACCAGTAGCAGCAATCTTTAACCATGCTTCAGGTATTACAAGATGGTGATCACTTCCGCAGTCAGCACCTCTTCTGTTTTGAACATCAAGAAGGGAAAGCCTCCACATCTGGCTAATTGCCAGTACCTTATGCTGTCCATATTGGACTATTTTTTAAGGAAACTGCAACTGTTTTGACAATAAAAGTTCAAATAAAACAATTTATCACTTTTTATTTTCTCCCACAAGGTTTCAAGAGTTTATAGTCTGATCTTCAGGTGGATACCATACTTTGTTACAGGTGGATTTGAGCCATTTATTTGCTGTAAATAGATGCATATAGAACAACTGCCTATTAGACAGATAATTTTTCTTGTATAAATATTTGATCTCTGCATGTAACAACATTTTCCTGTCTTTTTTTAAGATTAGGGAAGTGGTTTCAGAATTTCCAAAAGTAGTGATTTTAACATATTTCTGTTGAATCCCACACTGCAAGCATACTTTGGTAAATTTAATACTAGCAAGAGTCCTGAAAAGTTTCAACATGGATGACATAAGATTATCTTTGCCTAGTGAGGCTGTGAAGGAAGTTATGAAATACAAAAACACAAAACAATCTTTTCAGGACTCTAGCTAGTATTAATTTTAACAACGAATGCTTGCAGGGTGGAATCATACCGAAATATGTTAAAATTACTAAGTGTGGAAATTCTGAAACTGCTTCTCTAATTCAAAAAAAGCAAAGAAATGTGGTTATATGCAGAGATCAAACATTTATACAAGAAAAAAGATCTGTATAATAGGGAGTTGTTCCATATGCACGTATTTGTAGCAAAGAAGTGGCCCCAAATTCACCTCTAAACAGTGTGATATCCACCTGAAGATGATGGTATAAACTCTCAAAACGTGTCATAAGAGGAAATAAAAAGTGAATGAGACAGGTACATTGTTTTATTTAAACTTTTACTGCCTAGGTACTGTTCACGGGACTGAAAATATCCATGTGTCATCCAATTCCAATTCATATACGCGCAACAACTTGGTTTGATGGGGCCTGTGGAGTGACCACGTCATTGCCAGGACACTGCTGCTAGAGAGCCGAAATGAAATGTTTATGACCCTGATGGCACTTCCACAAAACACACACACACACACACACACATTGTGTACTGCAGCTGTATGTGTAAGTATTTCCTTAAAGTCAATGCAGTGTTACTGATTACATCCAGTTAGTCTTTGGATTTCTGTACTGAACTTTCAAACTAGTGAAGTAACAGAGTACGACACATTTGTAATCAGTTTCTGTCAGAGATAATGATAATATTTACCTACTGTAGAAACACAAAAATTGTAAATGCCAAAAATTTAAAATAAACGGCCGTGAGGAAAACAATTTTAGGCCTTCACTTAGTATAATCTGCCCAACATAGTTGTGGCTTCCCTGAGGTCTCCATCCATTAACTGCAGTGTGTGTGTGTGTGTCAATTGTGCCAACCGTTTTTCTCTTTACTTTAGCTATGCATGATGCTATATTTGCAAGAAAGAAAGGAAACCACATTATATATATATAAAAATTGAAAATTCATCAATTTTATTAAAATAATAAATATTACATATACAGTATGGCAGTGTATTTGGCAAATAAATGAAATTACAAGGATCTCCTGACAGCATGCTTTATATTTACTTCCATACATTTATTAATGCATGAGAATTTCAGTCTGTACAAGTCTGCTGTTTGTGTCACCAGGCATATGGTATGGCACCGATCCTGCAAAACTTGTTATGGCTCGAGCTTTCTCTCTCAGATACGACAGTTGCTGCAATCAGAAGAAAGAAAATAAATAAATAAATTGATGTGTAAAGAAGATGCAAGACCCCGAAAAATCCCACCTCAACAGAGCTATTTTTCTTTGTAAATTGGCAGTGATATTCATTTTTGTTATAGCTATACTTAGAGATTAGGAATGCAAATGAATGAGATCAAGGTGAATATTTCCTTTCAAAGTATCCTATGAAAACATGCAGAATATATAAATTTCTAATTTGCACAGGTGTAGCCATCTACGTGAGCTGCTTCAAAGGCTCATGGAATCTGTGTTGGTGAAGTCCTAAAAGTGGCTTTATTTGATCTGGGTAAGATTCAAAGATGGTAACCTTACTCGTGTCAGCTTATGGTGGGTTTTAACTCTCTTTCACTCCAGCAGTGACGAGTGGCACATTGTGAATTTTGTTTTTGAGATCAGCCACAAGGCACACTTTGTATTTTTTTAATGACCAGTTTTGGTCTTCAAATGAACAAGACCATCATAAGAATGTACACTTTAAAAGATACTTACATTGATGTTATGTAAAGTACGTATTCTACTTCCGGTATGGAGGCTTATGTTTAATCTTTAGAGCTGTCAACCAACTTTAAACAGGCTATACTAGACTACTTAAACTTTCACCTCTTTTAGGGGTATGTGTGTAGGCATCTCATCTGTAAATGTCTGCTATCTTGTAAAAATTAAAATATCTTTCAAAATAACACGTTTAACAATATCTATACAAAAATGCATTCAACACTACTGTTTAAAAAAATCTGTTAGAATAATATGGCAGGTATCATATTTTGGTTGCTTATGTACAGCACTTAAATTTCCAATTCTTCCAAAACATTTAACAGAGGACCTTTATATGTGGTGTAGATAATTTTCATACTATCTTCTATCTCACCTAATGTATTTTTGGTTATTCTCAAATGTCAGCCAATGCTGTATTATTTGAATTTAAATTGCAGTGTTCCTTATGATGTGTTTTAAACACTCTTCCAGTTTGGCCAATGTACGTGCTTCGACAATTTATTTAATATACTCCTAAATTATCATATTAGTTCTTATGTACATTCTCCTTGTGTATTAGTGTGTGTCTAAGGGAGTTGCCAATTCGAAACACTACTTTCAGTTCCTCTCTTGGGAAACATCTCCCAATATGGCCTGTTATAAGACCTTCGTATGTGAGTGTAATATACTTTTTCTTTTATACGGCGTTGTCTATGCTATTTTTTTTTCTTTTTTTGTTTAATATTTTTCTGTACAGTGTGGCACAATTTCATTATATCACTTCCTTTGTCATTGTTCCTTAATGCTTATCTTTTTGATTGCCTGTAATTCTGAAGCTCTGTCTTCGTCTGAGTGGTAATTATAATGTTCTGTATAAAGATGAACAGAAATGTGCTTTTTTGTGCTGGATTGGATGATTTGAATTAGTCTCAATAATTATACCTGAATACGTAGGCTACCTGTAAACTTTAAAAATATGTATCCCGTTCGATCTACTAACTGACAAATTGAGAAAACTGATGCAACTATCAATATCACCTTCAACAGTGAACTTAATTTTTGAGTGCATTTGGTGAAGTTTTTCTGTTACTTCATTTAAATCTTGCTCGGTTCCTTTAAACAAAACTATACAACTGTCAACTTACCAGTGGTAAAACAGTATTTTATGTTTTATATCAGAGAATTTGTCAAAGAATCTAATTTCCAAGTCTTTATGAAAAATTTCTGACAAGTTGCTGGATAAACTAAAACTCTCATGCAGTAAATTTTTCCAGAAGAGGTAAAGTATTTGAAATCAAGGCTAAACTGCAAAAAGTCGCAAGCTCTACAATCTCATCTACTGCCACATTATTATGCTGCAGTAAATTACATTTAATTATTTGTAACAGTTTGTTAGTTCGCAAACACATTACTAACATCCCAAGAGGTGAAAAATCACATCTTTTGGGATATTCATATTTACTACATTGTTAGGAAAATGGATGCTATTTTTATGCTGAAAGATTTATCATTTTTTTTTTTTTTTTAATCAAGAATGTAATGTAGTTCACTACTGGGAGCTTATTCATTATTATTATTAATAATAACTTTAACTGGCTTGTCAGGTTTATATATTTTAATCTGAGCTCTTGCAGTAAGGAGCCTTGGATTCATTAACTTTAATCTATGTTTTTCTAATGAGTCAAATAGAAATTTAGTGGGATCAATTTTTCTTTCTACCTCAGTTTGGAACTTATTGAGCAGATCTTTACTAATTTTGTTTTATGCCATTCTGTTCAAAATACTGTAATGTTTTTTCTGTAATCTTTTTCATGTAATAGCACTGCTGTGTTACCCTTATCAGATTTTATCACTAAAGCTCCTGCATCTAGCAATTTTTGTTTAAAGTTTTTGGTGGTGAAATTCCAGTATATTAGAAGTGTTTGCAGTCAATGCTTGTTTGTAAAGCGACTATAGTTTCTTCATTTTTATTCAATTTGGCACTAATACAAGCTATGTATATCTCAGAAACTGAAACTTCCTGGCAGATTAAAACTGTGTGCCGGACCGAGACTCGAACTCGGGACCTTTGCCTTTTGTGGGCAAGTGCTTTACCGACTGAGCTACCCAAGCACGACTCACGCCCCATCCTCACAGCTTTAATTCCGTCAGTACCTCGTCTCAGAAATTATTTCTTTAATCTCTTTCTTCAATAAATTGTACTTCAAGTTATGCTAGAGTCCATTCTCTAATAAGTCTGCCTCACTCTTGTCGAGTTCCATATTTGTTAAATTAACGTGCTTATTATAGAATTTAATTTGTGTTTCCGAGTAAGTTATGTTACCATCTGTAGCGAATAGTGGCGAGTTAGAGAGAGAGAGAGAGAGAGAGAGAGAGAGAGAGAGAGAGAGAGAGTGTGTGTGTGTGTGTGTGTGTGTGTGTGTGTGTTTTGGGAGTCTCCAATAGACGGCAGCATTGTGACATCATATCAAGGCAGCAGCTGCAAGTGTGCCCAGTGTGCAATCGTTGGTTGAATCAGTGATTAGTTGTGAGGCCATTTTGTCAGTCAGACTGTTGCTCTATTAAACAAATCCATGTTGTATATGAATATCAACATGCCACTTAAGTTCACCCATGGAGAACATGCAGCCATGTTTTTGTACAGGTATTGTAATGGCAGTACCTGTGTGGCTGTGACAGAAAACCAGAGACGAACCCCCTGTGCCAGCTTATTTCCCAAGGTTTCATAAACATTATGTGAATCCAGAACACTACCTAGCGTATGTAACATCAGAACATAAGGCCGTCCAATCAGTTGAGGAAAGGGAAGACGTAACTGCAATGGTATGGTACAATGGAGTCCCACCATCAATATGGCGCATGAGTCGTCAGCTCAACATTCCACAAAGGTGAGTGTGGCTAATGTTGCATTCCGACGGCTTGAACCCATTCCATGTTCAGCCTGTGCAACATCTGCTGCTGGCTGGCTCTGAGCAATATGGGACTTAACTGCTGTGGTCATCAGTCCCCTAGAACTTAGAACTACTTAAACCTAACTAATCTAAGGACATCACACACATCCATGCCTGAGGCAGGATTCGAACCTGCGACTGTAGCGACGCGCGGTTCCAGACTGTAGCGCCTAGAACTGCTTGGCCACTCTGGCCGCAATATCTACTTTCAGGTGCCTCAGTAAGCAAACAACAATTTTGTGAATGGTTGGCTGTACACAGAGACTGCATGAAATACACTTTATTTACAGATGAGGCTATGTTTGCATGCAATGGTATCATGAACACCCGCAATTCTCTTGCATGGGGGATGGAGAACCCGAATGATACTAGGGAACCAAGATTCCAAATTAGGTTCTCAGTGAACATCTGGTGTGGTATGACTGCTGACCTGGTGATAGAGCCTGTGTTCCTGATAAATTGAATGACAGCCACAGTGTACACACATTTTCTGATTGAAGAACTACCTGCACTTTTGGAGTGACAATGGCAACTGTACATGCAGCTACCAATTCAAAGTACCAGACAAGTATCCCAGTATCTGAATAACACACTTCCTCAATGGTGGATTGGGTGTGGTGGACACATTAATTGGCCTGCCAGATCACCCAATCTAACTTCAATGGACTTCTTTTTATGGGGTTGATTAAAGTGGTATGTGTACGCTACAGCGGTGGATACACACGAGGAACTTGTCCCTCACATCACTGACATTGTTCTCATAGTCAAGCCCACCGAGATGATGATCAGTGTGCAACTCAACACACACTCCGATGCATTGACAAGTGCACTGAGATGGGTGGGGTACATTTTTGAACACCTCTTGTAGGATCTGTCCCAACATTATTCTGTCCACCACAGCACCTACACAGCTTTTGTTAAGTAAAGTTTACACTTGTCTTCATGATCATTAATGGGTGTGTGTAGTACTGTAGATCAAAAATCGGTCACATGGTCACAGGACTCTTTCAACTTATTTTCACACGTAGAATCATCTCACAAATTATGTGACATTCATCCTGAATCACCCAGTATACATAAAAACAAATATTTATTACAGGCCACTGAAGATGTTTCATAAATAAAAAAAGCAAGTTGGATATGGCAAAAAACAAAATGCCCTTCATTTAGTTGCAGATACGGAACATACCCCCACGAATTCTGAAGCCATCATCTAGTACATACCTGGTTCAGAATCTATACACATCAAAAAAAGTTTTTGCATCACCCCTGTTCCCAGAACTCCTGAAGACTGACGTTGACTGTGGATGTTGTATCACAGTCCCTCTGACTGTTCAGAGACGTCACTAAACCCACCCAAAGATGTACGCAACCATTCATGAGCAGCGCCTATTAGACAGAGAGGGGGGGGGGGGGGGGCTCCAACAGCCCATCAGTTCCAGTCATTCCACCAGGAAGGAGGTACATGGCCCGTGTTGTCTGTAGTTCAACCATGCCTAGACAGTCAATACTGCATTGTTACTTTCTGCCAGGAAGGCCTCTCAACAAGGGAAGTGTCCAGGTGCCTCGGTGTGAACCAAAGCGATGTTGTTCGGACATGGAGGAGATAAAAACAGACAGGAACGGTCTATGACATGCCTCGCTCAGGCCTCCCAAGGGCTACTACTGCAGTGGATGAGCGCTACCTGCGGATTATGTCTCAGAGGAACGCTGACAGCAACACCACCATGTTGAATAATGCTTTTCGTGCAGCCACAGGACGTTGTATTACAACTCAAACTGTGCGCAGTAGGCTACATGATGCGCAACTTCACTAACGTCCATGGCGAGGTCCATCTTTGCAACGATGACACCATGCAGTGCGGTACACACGGGCCCAACAACGCGCCGAATGGACCACTCAGGATTGGCGTCACATTCTCAGCTCTGATATGCCTTCAACCAGACAATCATCGGAGACGTGTTTGGAGGCAACCTGGTTAAGCTGAACGCCTTAGACACTCTGTCTAGCGAGTGCAGCAAGGTTGAGGTTCCCTGCTGTTTTGGGGTGGCATTATGTGGGGCCGACATACACAGCTGGTGGCCAGGGAAGGCGCTTTAATGGCTGTATGATACATGAATACCATTCTCCGACCGACAATGCAATCATATCGGCAGCATATTGGTGAGGCGTTTGTCTTCATGGACGACAATTCGTGCTCCCATCTTCCACATCTTGTGAATGACTTCCTTCAGGATAATGACGGCACTCGACTAGTGTGGTCAGCATGTTCTCCAGACATGAATCCTATTGAACATGCCTGGGCTAGATTGAAAAGGGTGTTTGTGGACGACATGACCCACCAACCACTCTGAGGGATCTATGCTGAATCACCATTGAGGAGTGGGGCAATCTGGACCAACAGAGTCTTGATATAACTTGTGGACAGTATGCCACAATGAATACAGGCATGCATCGCAAGAGGACGTACTACTGGGTATTGGAGGACCACCACCTCTGGAGGTCTTGCTGTTATGGTGGTACATCACGCAATGTTTGGTTTTCATGAGCAATAAAAAGGGCAGAAATGATGTTTATGTTGATCTCTACTCCAATTTTCTGTACAGGTTCTGGTACTCTCTGAACTGAGGTGACACAAAACTTTTTTTGATGTGTGTATTAATGAACTTCTACACCAGCATAACTACAAATGTTGTGCCCTGAAATGAAACTGATACTACCAAACATGGACCCTAGATTTCTTAAATTAACCCACTACCATCCATCATCATCATCATCATCATCATCTTTAAAACACTCATGTCCAACACCACCATTTAGTATGTCTCATATTCAAATTGCCCTTACGTATGTTAGTAGTCCCATTGTAAACTTGCCACATGCTTCCTACCAGTACCACATACATCACTCCTGTTACCGTAAAACACACATAAGAAAGCAAAGGATAACCCATAGATGTAAGTTTTGTCCAGCATTTGGCATGACAAGTACTATGCTGACAGCAGAATGACTGATGAATCACAATCTGTTCACACTAGTTAACAGACAATATATTTGTTATTGAGCATGTTGTGGAACATAATAATTATATTTCACAACATAATAACAAGAGACCATCACTCACATCCATGGATTTACAATGAACACCAGTGCTTCAGAACTCTGATTTTTTCCTACTATATTTCTTTTCGCATTCTCTGTCTGTTATCAGTAAATCTTCCCCTTTTATATCTTCTATTTCTTATTCTTTCAAACAATGGAAAATCCAGGATGTAATTATGAGAAGAAATGTTGCTACCCACCATATAGGAGAGATGCTGAGTTGCAGATAGGCACAACAAAAATACTTTCACACTTAAAGCTTTCAGCCAATGGCCTTTGTCCACAAGCAGTCTCAGGCAACTCAAACCACACTCATATTTAAGTGTGACAGTCTTTTTGTTGTGCCTATTTGCGACTCATCATCTCTACTGTATGGTGAGTACCGTATTTACTCGAATCTAAGCCGCACCTGAAAAATGAGACTCGAAATCAAGGAGAAAAAAATTTCCTGAATCTAAGCCGCACCTGAAATTTGAGACTCGAAATTCAAGGGGAGACAAAAGTTTTAGGCCGCACCTCCAAATCGAAACAAAGTTGGTCCATTGTAATATGAGACACAATTTAGGTTGAATGAATGACGATACAGCTACGGTAGTTTGGTTCGAGTCGTAAGCTTAGCAGTTAAGCTTTACCAGGTAGCCATTGCTATGCATCAGGCGCTCCGTCCTTATTTATAAGGGTACCCTTCCTTTTTCACGTGCTTCGTCTGGTTTGAATTGATTGCTTATTTTTCTTTGATCTTATAAGCACCGTTCTCTTTGTTATAGGTGTTTACGTCAATCTAAGCTGAAAATGCATTACTGTACTATGTCATGCACAGTTTGTTGCATTCTGATAATGAGTGTTTACGGCCTAGTCAATTGCCATGCTTCATTTCTGACTGTATCACTATCAGGCATAAGAATGATACGAATATAAACATGACATGATATGTATATTCTTCCGCGTATGCTGTTGTCTCACTCTAGTTTAGTAGTTTATTAGGCAGACAGGATTTAAATGAGATAGCAGCAAACACGAAACAATACATAGCAAAATGTTTCTATTCATATTATTCTTGTGGTGAAGAGAATACTGCATATGATTCACAGTTCATAAAAGTTCCTATTAGCAACCATCTCTTCTCACAGGAAGGAGAAATTTCAGAACGTAGAGTTGGCCATATTGACAAACATCTCAAACAGTCTTGCCAGTCAGATTTTCGTAGTACATTGAAATGTTGCTACATTCGAAGATGAACTATACAGAATTTGTATTTACTTCGTTGGATAATGTATGAAAATGCAGTGGTCGAAACTCGGGGCAGAGAAAAAAAGCTCGTTTTCCACCTTTTTTTTTTTTATAATTTATTTACTGACGCAGATGTTTGCGCGCCAGTATTTATCTTTGTGCCTGCAAAGCATGCCTGTGTAGCGCTACATATATTCAATGGCAGAAGTTAGTTGTGGCTGTACCCAACAACATTTTTCAGAACTTCTGCTTACTTTGCACTCGATTCTAAGCCGCAGGCGGTTTTTTGGATTACAAAAAACCGGAAAAAAGTGCGGCTTAGATTCGAGTAAATACGGTAGCAACTTTTCTTCTCATAATAGTATTTCTTATTCCTTTCTTTTTCAAACGATATCCTTCCCCACCTCCTCAGTTTATTTTCCTGCCTTCCAATATTTTATTTCCAATTTTATCCTGATATAAATTTTGTAAAACTGCCATCACGCTTTGTCTTTCTCTTTTGAAGGTGGTCTACACATCATATTAATTGAGTGAAATTTAGTTATACTTTAACAATGTCAGTATTTTGCACAATAACCAAGAACAGATCAATGTCTTCATACCTTATCTCTCACACTGTCTTCAAGCCTCTTCACACCTGGACTACTGATGCCATCACCACCTCTGAAAAAAGCAAAATTGTTATGAAATGGGACCATTGAAAAACTTGATAATTTGAATCTTTTTCCTTAAAAAAAAAAGATTACTTTCAAACAATTGTTTTGGTGAACTGTGTGCAGTAGCAAGAGGAACTCACATGAGCTAAATTTAAAATCTGCTCAGTGTTGATTAGCACGTTGCATCACATAAATCTTCCAACTCAGGAGATGTACCAGCATTAAAAAAGAAGTAGAGATAAGGCAGATAATATTCAATTTATATTTAATTGTACTGTCTGTGCTTCATTACGATTTCCAAATGAAATATTGTGTCAAGCGAGTTATGTGGGCTATCATGGCTCTGATGTGTCTCTTATTTTCTCAATTTTAGCCATTTGCCAGTAGCAAGTTATCAATAATGGAAACTAATAATTTGCCACAAAAAGAGCCATTTCAATTACTTGCATGCTAAAAACATGAAACAACCTACATGTGTGTCTATGTGATTCTCATCGATAAAAACCGACTACCTAGAGGAGAGCTGGGGTTTAGAATGCCGAATAGATACAAGTATCACACTATACACTATTCAAGGCAACCTGTCCCCCCCCCCCCCCATTTTACACACACACACACACACACACACACACACACACACACACACACACACACACACAAATTGTTCCAATTTTCTTTGGTGGGTTGCTTTAGTTATCTCTAGGACAATTGTACTTGGTAATGGAAAGTCCTGGTGGGATGTAAATAATGTAGGAGTAAAGGTACCAACTAGCCAAAAAGTACAGGCACTGGATTGTTGAAACGCATGTAAACAAGACAAACAGTTTTCCAAATTCTACCTTGATCTTTTTTCAAAAGGAGGTGGGGAGTAGGAAGGAGAGTTTGGGAATGGTGGTTGAAGCTTGAGAAGAGGGAGCTTGTGAATAGAATAGGAATACGACATGGGCAACGGCGCCAATGGATTTGTGCGGTGAACAATGACAAGGACATGGAGGAGTGGATTGTGAGGGAGAAAGAGAACAGAGGAAGAAGAGGTATGGGGGAAGAGTGAGTGCGTGCTTGGATGTGCATTCGCTGGCTGTACTGTATGTTATCTTCCCATCTAAGAGTGCTCCAAGCTTTTTGGTGCTGCACCTTTCTTAAAATAGTGGGGGTCTTCTGATGATAATGAGATTAAAAATATTTATAGTGACATAATGCTACATCTGAGGTCATTCAAATACAATATTGCTGTGTTTCCTTCAACACCTGTTAGCAAAACTTTTAAGAGAAGGTGTAAGAAAATTAGAGAGAGACAGAAAAATAATAAATCACTCAGAATCACAAAGACATAGCACAAATCAGAAAACACTCCAGGATTAACAGTTGCAGTTAACTGGTCATAGAGAAAGAATTATATGTGAAGAAAGGCAAATAAGTAACCAAACAGAGAAGGCTGCAGAGCAGAATAAGCTAAAGAAAAAAGTACTGTGTTGGATAGAAACTAGGAGAAATCGGAAAAAAATAATAAGGAAGTGATTCCTTGGAGCAAAAGGTTACATAATAATTTAAAAAAGAATCGAATTGGAAGAACTGAGAAGGTCAATAATTGAACAGGTAAGGATGTAGAAAGGCAAATGTGATCGATTTTGCTTTCTTTGTGGTACTAAAATTACGGTAATGAGTAATAAGAACATACAGCTACAGAACACAATTTTTCTATTTATCTTTTGTTCTAACTTCTCTGCAACTGGGTTTGGGGACAAACAGCTTATGTCTTCCAAGTCTTTTGCAGAAGTGTGCAAGAATAAAATTTTATTTGAAATGATATGGTTTGAATACTGAGAAGATTTTATTCATGTAATAATATCTTGTCAGTCATACATCATGTGTCTTTGTGGAGAAGAAATTAGTTAATGATTGTCGCATATTTATTTCATTTTTTCTTTTACACTTATAAATTTTCATTTTTTTTTCCTTTCAGTGATTAATAAATTGTGTGGGCATCATGGAAATCGCAGACTGGACAACTGATGCCCATTATTGAGCCTGTATTGCTGATTCTTTCATGTTTTATTCCTCTTGTAGTATTCTGCACCTGAGTATTTCTTGGTTTGCTTACTGTGACTAACTTTTATTCGTAAGATTTATTATATGAGATGTATAAACTTTATACTTTTGGATGAGCTTAGTATTAATAAATCTGCATTTTTACAATATTTGTTAATGTTTTTTGACAATGTAAGAGTTCGTTACCCATTCCCCAGTTCTGCTTTTTCTCAGGCTAATTTAATCAGAAACAAAATCTGGTTATTACGGTGAACAACAAATTTAATGTAATATAGGAAGGAAAGGAAATGGAATATCATTAGAAACAGAGCAGAACCTTGGAGTGTCCAAGGATGGAGAAGTAAAACTGTAGTGCGCATTTCAAATGGTTACATTAACGGAATTGGGGAAAATCACAGAAGATCTAAATCTGAACAGGCTTGAATCCTCCTGGATGCAAGTTTAGTGTCACCTCACTTGTTTCAATATAAAAGTTAGGGATTTTAAAAGCTGCTATTGCACCACCTAACTGCTTTCAGCAATTAGTAATCTAACTTCTGTCTCTGCCTTTACATTTCACCACCATCTTTAGCAATATTTGGTCATCATTTCCCTTAACCGAGTTCTGAATGTTCTCCCCTTCCCCCCAATCTACAGGGTGAATCAAAAAGAACCATACAATTCAAAAAAATCATAACTATTATGTTATTTGAGATATATGTATGAACAATGTACTGTTGGAATGAGCATACTCAAGTTTTACATGGTTACCTCTAGGTAGCAGCAGTGTGCGCCCACTTCAGTTCTAGTAAAAATGTTCAGGATAACAGAAAGCATTTTGTGTCCCATGTTCTGCACAGAGCTGGTCAGTAATAAATGTTCAGCATGACTTAAGTACTAGGTATGGTGTGCATTCTCCTACAGCACAGAGCATTAGACAATGGCATGAACAATTCCGAGAAACAGGTTGTTTGTGAAAAGGCAAATCACTGGGCCGTCCTTGAGTGTCTGATACAGGCGTCGAACACATCCACCATAGTTTCACAAAGAGTCCACAGAAATCCGTTTGCTGTGCAGCTCGACAGCTGAACATATATGGGGTACAGAAAAGATGTATGGTCCATTTTTCTTTGTCGAGAACACTGTCACGGGAAGCACATACCTTAATATGCTTGAGAACTTACTTTCCCCACAATTGGAGACTGATCGAATGACTTCACTTACCAACAGGATGGAGCACTGCCACACTGGCCTCTGGAAATGCAGGAATTTTTAAATCAAAGCATTACTGAATGATGGATCGGTTGCACTGGACCAAATGATTCAGCCTTACATTACTGGCTTCCAAGGTTGTGCACCTCATTCTATGTGATTATTTCTTGTGGGTGTTTATAAAAAGACTCTGTTTATGTGCCTCTATTACCAACAACAATGAATGAACTGAGACATCACAGAACAGCAGCTGTGGAAGCTGTAACTCAAGATATGCTCGCTGCAGTGTGGGGACAGTCTGAATTCAGCACTGACATGTGCCGTGCACCTCAAGGGGGGCATTTCGGACACCTATGAAAAGATATAACAAAAACTTTTCGAGTTTTCTGTTCATCAAAAACAAATTTGTTGTATATGTTCATTAGTTTCAGAAATGTAGATGTGCCAAATCGGATGATTCTTTTTGATACACCCTATACTGTACTCGCATGATAAAATAAACTAAAACAGTGAGAAAAATAGCAAGGTTTTTTTATTTCAGAACCTAATGATACACTACTGCTTCTGGGGATTCGTTTTTTGTATTGAAGATTATCATACTTGATCATTTAACTACTGTACACTCCTAGAAGTAGTTCAGATGGTGCAAGAACACTGATTACATTTTTCACTATGAATCGACAGCACACTTATAGAATGTATTTAGTTCACTTTTGTCATTGTAATTATTCACTACACTATATTTCAGTTATACAGCTAGTTGATTCTTACTTAAAGTCATTGTATGTGAAAGTAAACAAAATATCAAATGACTTGAGTGTTCAACTGTGTACATAATTTAACTACTTTTATCAATAATACTCTTATGCTTGTATGCAAAGTGTAAAATTACATTCAGTGTCAAGACAGTACCTACCGCAAAAGGAGTAATTCACTGGATTCTAAAGGATAACTATGATTGTGTAAATCAATTCTATTACTACAGCAAGGCAGCAAAGGCACTAATTTCTAATAATTACTTAATGGAAGAATCAAATGAAAATATTATACTAAATTGGTACCAGCATAACTATTAAGGGAATAATAACTCTGAACGTACTTTGCTTTGATGTATAAGCTGTGTAAGATATTCATTGTTGCCAAGAGCACATTTGGTATGGTTCGACTGATCTCATCTCCTAGACGTTTGAAGGCAGTAACTCGTTCTTCCACTTCTTCAATGCTCAATGGAATCAATTTTGACCGTGATATAGTCTGAAACAGGTGATATACAGCATTTATTTAGATTGTGTCCTTAAACAAAAAGTTTACATAAACAGTAAGCAATTCTTTAACATGGGGTATTACCAAAATATTTCTAACATTCAACTAAGTACCAGAGTACACACTTCTTTACGTCATAGTTCATAATGTACAATCCTGTCTAAAACCTTGCCATATGTAACAAGTCACTACTACTAGGTACCTAAGTATGATCACCTTCAACAAGTACAACATTAAGAAAATGCCATGAAAACACAACTTTTAGATTGATTCTATTCAAAGTAAGATTTTATCAATTAACACAAAATTCTCACTTAAAACTTACTATGTACAATACAACAGGAAGGGATTTTGTAGAATTCTTTTACTTGCATCAGTTGGGTTCCACACATACAGCAACACTTTAAGATTTTATGGGAAGAATTTATTTAATAGTCCACATACTTACTCTCCCTTTGTCATATACATATCTACCACAGCTCCATTGTTGCTAACCCTTCAAACTAATATTCATTATGCTGTGTCGTACAGCGTGCATGATACATGAATGATACAAAGGTAACTTAGGCTGCATGTGGATTGCATAACAGGCCTGTGAAATAGCAAATAGGCATGCAGAGTCTAAAAATGGTCTGCACCTACAGTGACAGTTCACAGATATGTATACAATCCAAATGTAGCTTAGGTTCAAATGGCTCTGAGAACTATGGGACTTAACATCTGAGGTCATCAATTTCCTAGAACTCAGAACTACTTAAACCTAACTAACCTAAGGACATCACACACATCCATGCCCGGCCTGTAGCTTAGGTGATCACTCACTTGTTTGTTAAAATGCAATAAGGACTTCCGTCTCTAGTAGCAACTGAAATGGTTACTTATTGTAAAAGTATTATCTGACGTGTGAAAATGCCCGAGGGTTTGTAAAACTTTCAATGTTGAAACCAAGTCTATTTCGTCCCAACAGGTGTTCATTCCTTCCAGGCATACAGTATGAATCATCATCATCATCATCATCTAAAAATGAGAATGATCCAGCACTCAAACAGCTGTTTAGCTGTTTTATGTTAGCCACACGCTGCACAGTATTTAATTTTCAGCACTCACACGGTACTAACAAACAAAATGAAAGGGCTCACTTTTCTTCAGTGACATAAAACTTGTGCCCCAAAACTGCAGAGGTGATGTGGTAGAAGGAGTCACCAGAAAGTGCAACTTCTATTGTTGTTGTGGTCTTCAGTCCGAAGACTGGTTCGATGCAGCTCTCCATGCTATTATATCCTGGCAAGTCTCATCATCTTTGAATAACTACTGCATCCTGTATCTTTCTGAATGTGCTTACTTTATTCGTCTGTTGGTCTCCCTCTATGATATTTACACACACACGCTCCAATACTAAACTGGTCATCCCTTAATGCCCCAGAATGTGTCCTATCAATCAATCCCTTCTTCCAGTCACGTTGCGCCACAAATTTCTTTTCACCCCATCTAACCTTCAGTACTCTTCTGTAGCACCACATTTCAGAAGCTTCCATGCTCTTTTTATGTAAACTGTATATCATCCGTGTTTCACTTACATACATGGCTACACTCCAGACAAATCTAGATTCGTCGTTAACACATTTCTCTTCTTCAGAAATGCTTTTCTTGCCATTGGCCAGTCTACATTTTGCATCCTATCTACTTCAGCCATCATCAGTTATTTCAAATACCAAAACTCATATACTGCTTTAACTGTCTCACTTCCTAATCTGATTCTTTACTATCAACTGATTTAATTTCACTACATTCTATTAACCTCATTCTGCTTTTGTTGATGTTCATCTTTTATCAGCCTTTAAAGACACTGTTCTTTCTGTTTAACTGCTCTTTGAAGAATTACATCATCAATAAACCTCAAAGTTTCTATTTAATCTTCCTGAACTTTAATTCCTACTCCAAATTTTTCTTCAGTTTCCTTAACTGCTTGTTCACTGTACATACTGAATAACATCAGGGATAGGCTGCAACCCTGTCTCACTCCCTTTTCAATCACTGCCTCTCTTTCATGCCCCTCGACTATTCGAACTGCAATCTGGTTTCTGTACAAGTTGTAAATAGCCTTTTGCTCCCTGTATTTTATCCCTGCTACTCTCAGAATTTCAAAGAGAGCATTCCAGTTAATGTTGTCAAAAGCTTTCCCTAAGTCTGCAAATACTATAAACGTAGGTTTTCCTTTCCTTAACCTATTTCCAAAGGTAAGTCATAGGGTCAGTATTTCCTTTTGTGTTCCTACACTTATCCAGAATACAAACTGATCTTCTGAAGATCTTCTTCTGCCAGTTTTTTCATTCTTTTGTAAAGAATTCATGTTAATATTTTGCATCCATGACTTACTGAACTGATTTCCATAATCATCATATCTGTCCGCCATTTGTTTCTTTGGAATTGGAATTGCTATTTCTCCTCTAAATCTGAAGAGTATTTCACCTGGCTCATGCATCTTGCATACCAGATGGGAGAGTTCTATTGTGGCTGGCTCCCCCAAGGCTATCAGTAGTTCTGACAGACTATCGTCTACTCCTGGGGCCTTGTTTCGACGTATATCTTTCAGAGCTCTGTCAATTTCTTCTTGTAGTATTGTATCTACCATCTTATCTTCATCTATGTCTGCCCCCAGTAGCTGAGTGGTCAGCACGACAGAATGTCAATTCTAAAGGCCCGGGTTTGATTCCCAGCTAGGTCGGAGATTTTCCCTGCTCAGTGAATGGGTGTTGTGTTGTCCTAATCATCATCATTTCATCCCCATCGCCGCACAAGTTGCCGAAATGGCGTCAAATCGAAAGACTTGCACCCGGTGAACAGTATCTGATGGGAGGCCCTAGTCACACGATATCTATCTATCTTCATCTATGTCCAGTTTAAATTAAATAATATTTCTTTCAAGTTTGTCTCCCATGTATAAGTCCTCTATATATTCCTTCCACTTTTCCTTTCTTTGCTTAGGACTGGTTTACCATCTGAGCTCTTGATATTCATACTGCTGCTTCTCTTTTTCCCAAAGGTCTCACTAATTTTCCTGTAGGCTTGTATCTCTCTTTCCCCTAGTGAAATATGCTTCTAAATCCTTACATTTGTCCTCTAACCATCCCTGCTTTGCCATCTTGTTTGTTAAACGTCAGTATTCCCTTTCACCTGCTTCCTTTGATGCACTTTTAAATTTTCAATTCAATTCAGCATCTCTTGTGTTATCCAAGGATTTCTACTATTGCCTTTTTAGTTATGTGATCCTCTGCTGCCTGCACTATTTCATATCTTAAAGCTACCCATTCGTCTTCTACTGTATTCCATTCCCCTGTTCTAGCCAATCACTGCCTAATGCTCCCTGTGAAGCTCTCAACAACCTCTTGTTCTTTCAACTTATCTAGGTCCTGTCACCTGAATTTCCTGCCTTTTTCCCTGGTTTCTTCAGTTTTAATCTACAATTCATAACCGATAAATTGTGGTCAGAGTCCACACCTACCCCTGGAAATGTCTTAACAGTTTAAAATCTGGTTCCTAAATCTCTGTCTAACCATTACATAATCAATCTGAATCCTTCCAGTATCTTCAGGTCTCTTCCACATATGCACCCTCCTTTTATGATTCTTAAACCAAGTGTTAGCATAATTTAATTATAAATCATGCTCTGTGCAGAATTCTACCAGGCAGCTTCGTATTTCATTCCTTTCCCCCCCAGTCCATATTAACCTAATATTTTTCCTTCTCTTTCTTTTCCTACTATCGAATTCCAGTCCCCAATCACAATCATTCCTCCTGCTGCCAAACTTCACAGATTCCCATTGTATCCAACTTCAAACCCATCCATCTCCCCTTTTAAATTTTCTAACCTACCTGTCCTGTTATGGGATCTAACATTCCACATTCTGATCCATAGAATGTCAGTTTTGTTTCTCCTGATGATGACATCCTCCTGAGTAGTGAATGGGGGTCTATTTTACCTCCAGAATATTTTACCCAAGAGGACATCGTCATCATTTAACCCAAAAAGCAGAGTTGCATGTCCTTTAGAAAGTGATCCCTTACTATTTAAAAAATCTTGATGACATTAAATAACAACTGCAATTTCTATTAGAAATAATAATTGTTATTTGAAGTCACAGATTATTTTATGTAGTAAGGGATCACTTGAATCAACTAAAAGAATTACAGACACAAATTAACATACAAGGAAAAAACACCAGTACGACATAATTATATTTTCGGTGTCACTCAATGGAAGTATACATGATGACACTACATAAGTAGGGCAGCTTAGCTCAGTTTTCAGTGGGTAGATAGTTATTATTCACTTTTAACTCCATATCTACAATAATTTCGCTCTACATGTTCTCATACAGTGATTCGCAGAGGGTGCAGAGATTAGATTTTTTTTTAAATTCCTGTTCCATTTACAAATGGGATGCTGGGAATGGTTGCATAGGCCCAAAATTTCTCTTATTTGAATACAAATCTAAAGGAGAAAGTGAAATGGTTCTTGACTTATAATGCGAGATCTCAAAATTTTGAAATTGTGTTTTCTACGCTGTTTCACATGTTTCTTGCAACATTTCTCATTTTAGTTAGTTCAGAATTACCCTGATACTCTTGCAATGACTGAACAAAGAGGGTGCTAAATCCTTTAGCTCTGTTTAAAATCTTACGCAAGCACTGTGCCGGACATTTTCAGCAGCTCTTAAACCAGAAGTCTGACAACAATGGAATTATTTCAGTTTGAATTAGCACAGTTTTCAGATCTTGGAACTTGTGTGCAGCAGTTCCCCATCACTAGATTTCAAAACTCTCTGTGAATGGTGAGTGAAGATGCAGGCAATGCTGAGTCACACTGTACGACTATAAAAATAAGTTAAAAACAGAAGAAAGTCAATTTTCTATGGTTTATGTTTTTGGCGAGTCTGCGCCTTCCAGGACCACCATTAGAAAGTGGTTTTTCGAATTTTCCAGGGGGTAGAAGTCTGTTGACAATTAACTCATCATCGTCACCCAGCAATGGTAATGACTCCAGAAAACGATGGAAACGATCGTCATCTAACATTCCGTAACACTGAAGTAACCTTAAATATTGGATGAAACATGGCAGAGACCATCGTTCGTGACCATTTAGGCAAACCAAGAAATGTGCCTGCTGAGTGCTACATTCCCTGACAGAAGCCCAAAAACACTTAAGAATTGAGTGGCATCATTTTATGTTTGAAAAATTCGATGAAGGCAGGACAACTTACCTTATTGCCACAGCTGACAAAATATGGGTGAACCATTATGACCCAGTAATGAAGAGTAAAGTATTTTCCAGATGATGAACCATCCATAAAATTTCACAGAAGTGAAGAAGAAGCAATGAGAAGAAGATTGGTGGCCACTTCCTTCACCAAGATAGGTCATCTCACCTTGGATACTCAATGATAAGAGGCATGTGACAATGTCAGCTGAAAGCTCTCACCACGTGGAGGTCACAGCACAAAGTTAATGAGTGGGCACCTTCTTCTGCATTACAACAGTGCCTCAGCACACATGGCTGCCAGAACAATGGACTTATTGGAGAGGAAAAAATGCGAGTGTTACTGCACCGACCTTAGTCACCTCACCTGACACGTTTGACTTCTTCCTGTTCCCAAAGATGAAGGAAAAAAAATTCATGGGCAGCATTTTTCATCTGATGAAGAGGCTAATGGGGCATACAACAGTGATCCAAGTGGTTTCTCTAAAGAAGCTTTGACAGACATTTTCAAATCAAGGAAAGATGTGTAAGTGCTTGTGGAGTGTATTTAGAAAAGTAATAACAATTATATACATATTATAAAAGTGTGTGTGTGTGTGTGTGTGTGTGTGTGTGTGTTCCACATCATCTCCTAAACCACTGGATCGATTTGAACTCAGTACACAGATCTGTTACTGTCTGGAAAGAAACTCTGTTGGGTTAAGAATCCCCTCCCTCTTAAAGGTGTAGGGTTGGTTGGTTTGTTTGTTTAAAAGAGGGGGGAAGGGACCAAACAGCCAGGTCATCAGTCCCTTGTTCCGAATAAAACAATGCCACAAGGGTGAGAATAAAACAAGCAAGACTGACAACACAGAATGGAGAGAAAGGAAAAACCACAAGAATGATGGAAGGGCAACAAAAAAATGGAAAAAGGGGAGAAGAAAACCACGGAAATGCAAGAAACAGGTAAAAGAGATTAAAACGACATAACAGATTACCATGGCTGGCTGACCATCGAATAAAAAGGAGAAGCCAGCCATTCTGCAACACATTAAAACCTCCACCCTAAAAGCACTAGGGTGGAGGGCACTGAGGGACAAAGGACATGCGCTAAAATTTAGATCAAATGATAAAACCCACCCTCACGAATAAAATTTGAAACTAAATCAGCCGATGACACATTGTCAGATAAAATTAGCAGCAACGAGTCCAGTAACTGAAGATTTTGTCTCAGGGCAGTCAAAGTGGGAGAGGACACCAGAATATGGGCCACTGTCAACCGGGCACCGCATCGACACTAAGGCAGTTCTTCAGGGCACAGGAGGTAGCCATGGTCGCCCAAACATGGCCAATGTGGAACCGGCAGAGAGCCACAGAGTCCCTGCGAGAGGCCCGCATGGAGGACTGCTACACATTCGTAGTCTCCTTAATGACACGCAGTTTGTTGTTCGTACTGAGACTGCCATTCCGTCTCCCAAAGCTGAAAAACCTGGTGACGTAAAAACGAATGCAGGTCAGTTACTGGAATGTCGATCTCCATAGGCGGTTTCTGTGTAGCCTGTCAGCAAGTTCATTGCCTTGGATTCCGATGTATCCTGGGGTCCACACAAACACCACTGACCTACCGGACCGTTCCAGGGCACAGATGGACTCCTGGATGGTTGCTACCAAAGGATGACGAGGATAGCACTGGTCAATAGCTTGTAGGCTGCTCAAGGTGTCAGTACACAGAAGAAACAACTCATCAGAGCATGAACAAATGTGCTCAAGAGCACGAGACATAGCCACCAGCTCTGCAGTGAAAACACTGCAGCCATTGGGCAAGGAATGCTGTTCAATATGTCCTCCATGGACATGCGCGAAGCCGACGTGACCATCAGCCATCGAGCTGTTGGTGTAAATCACTTCATGGCCTCGGTACACGTCAAGAATCGAGATGTGAAGTGAAAGCAGAGAGCCGCGAGGTGAACTGAGTCCTTTGGGCCATGTGAAAGGTCCAGGCGAAGCCGTGGCCTAGTTGTACACCATGAAGGTGTATGCAATTGGATCTTGAGTACAGGTGGTAAACGCAAGGACTTTTGTTCAGATAGAAAGGATCAGATGCAAACTGCAATTGTAAGCCCTGACCTAGGCTGCCGATGCGGGAGATGAACCGCTGTGGATGAGAAAAGGAGACTGTAATTCGGATGCACAGGAGAACTACAAACGTGTGCAATGGCGAGCAGTTGTGCACGCCTGACCTGCAATGGAGGAACTCCAGCCTTCGCAAGGACACTGGTCACTGGACTCGTCCCAAAAAACTCCCGTCGCTAGTTGAATGCCACAGTGGACACTGGGTCAAGTAAACGCAACACTGAGGGCGCTACCGAACCATAAACCAGACACCCATAGTCAAGGCAAGATTGAACAAGGGCTCTGTATAGCTGCAGGAGCGTAGAGCGATCTGCACCCCAGTTGGTGTTGCTTAGGCAGCAGAGGGCATTGAGATGCTGCCAACACTTCCGCTTAAGCTGACGAAGGTGAGGCAGCCCAGTCAATCGGGTGTTGAAAACCAGTCCTAAAAATCGCCACTACAGTAAGGTGGTCATCACTAAGGTAAAGTTCTGGTTCCAGATGAACGGTATGATGCCGACAAAAGTGCATAACACACGACTCTGCAGCCTAAAACTGAAAACCGTGGGCTAGACCCCATGACTGCGCCTTGCGGATGGCTCCCTGTAGGTGCCGCTCAGCAACGCCAGTACTGGTTTAGCAGTATGAAATGCAGAAGTCGTCTGCATACAGAGAGGGTGAGACGGACAGCCCTACAGCGGCTGCTAGACCGTTAATGGCCACTAAAAGTAGAGATACACTCAATACAGAGCCCTGTGGCATCCCATTCTCCTGGATATGGGGGGAACTATGGGAGGCACCGACTTAGACATGGAAATTATGAAGCGACAGGAAATTTTGGATAAAAAAAATCAGGAGCGGGCCTCGGATACCCCACTCGTATAATGTACCAAGGATATGATGTCGCCAGGTGGTGTCATACGCTTTTCGTAAATAAAAAAGGACGGTAACAAGGTTTTGGGGCCTGGAAAAGGCTGTTCTGATGGCAGACTCGAGGGACATAAGATTATCAGTGGTAGAGCGACCGAGGCGGAAGCCGCCCTGGCATGGAGCCAGCATAAGATTATCAGTGGTAGAGCGACCGAGGCGGAAGCCGCCCTGGCATGGAGCCAGTAGGCCACATGACTCCAGGACCCAACCCAACCGCCGACACGCCATATGTTCCAGCCGCTTAGAAACAATGTTCGTTAGGCTGATGGGCCGATGTTTATCCACATCAAGCAGGTTTTTGCTGGGTTTGAGGATTGGTATGATGGTGCTCTCCTGCCAGTGCGATGGAAAGATGCCATCGCACCAGATCCGGTTGAAGATCACGAGGAGATGTCGCTTGTAGTCACACGAGAGATGTTTAATCATCTGACTGTGGATCCGATCAGGCCCAGGAGCTGTGTCGGGGCAATGTGCAAGGGCACTGAGGAGCTTCCAGTCTGTAAATGGGTTCACTATGGCGTGTAATGAATGAGAGGACTCTCTCTTTCATCCGCCATTTGAGTGTGCAAAAGGCTGGGGGGTAATTCACTGATGCAGAGGCGTGAGCATAGTGCTCAGTAAAGTACTTGGCAAACGGGTTTGCGTCAGTACATAACACGCCATTTATGTTAACAGCAGGAACACCTGTTGGGGTGTGGTACCCAAAAGCTTGTTTCATCTTTGCCCAGACTTGGGAAGGTGACGTACCACACCCAATGGTCGACACGTACCTCTTCCAACACTGCTTTTTCAGCCTTTTGATAAGATGATGAATGTGGGCACGGAGCAATTTAAAAGCTATAAGGTGCTCCAGGGAGGATGCCGCTTATGCCTCAGGGACTTCTGGCAACCATCAAGGGACTGTCTTTCACAGGGGGCACCCTAAAGAACGAGATATCACAATTTCCACTGCAGAAACGATTGTTGTAGTTACCTGCTCAACCACCACATCGATGTTACTTTGTGAGGGAGATTCAACAGTGACAGCTGAGGTGAAAGTTTCCGAGTCTGCCTTGTTTAAAGCCCATCTGGGCAAGCGTCTGTGGGCCTGACACCAGGGCAGTGACAGGAAGATGCGGAAGTAGTTACTACCACACAGGTTGTCACATGCTCTCCAGTAGATAGATGGGAGGAGGCCAGGACTGCAAACCGAGAGATCAATGGCTGAATATGTGCCATGTGCCACACTGAAAAGTGTGGTGGCCCCAGTAGTTTCGACATCTCTGCTTCGGCCACCCCATAAGAGTGCATTAAAATCTCCCAAAAGTAGGAAAGGTTTAGGGAGTTGATCAATCAGTGCAGCCAGTGCATTCGGGGGTACTGCACCATCTGGGGGAAGATATACGTTGCAGACAATGATTTCCTGTGTCGGCCTTATCCTGACAGCCACAGCTTCAAAGAGGGGTTTGAAGGGGCACTGGTTCACTGCATACCGAGTTCAGGACATAGACACAAACTCCACCTGACACTCGATTATAGTTGCTACAGTTCCTGTAATATCTCCTGTAGCCACGGAGGGCAGAGGTCCACATTGCCGGGAACCAGGTTTCCTGGAGGACAATGCAGAAAGCAGGTGTAAAGCTTAACAGCTGCTGTAGCTCAGCCAGGTGGTGGAAAAAACCTCCGCAATTTCACTGGAGGATGATGTTATCATAAGGCTGGGAAGGCATGAAGTGTGCAAGGAGGCAGGTTATGCCTCAGGATCACCTGCTGCCTCTAACTGAATATTTGTAACCACTTCTATGGTGGATGAGGCATCAGTGAGATCCAGGTCCACAGGAGATGCTAAGATCTCCACTGCATCCTCAGATGCAGAACTGACAGGGAGTGGTGGTGTTGGGGCCACCAGAGGGTCCTGTTTCTTAGCAGACTTCTTAGTTTGCTTGCTCTCTTGGTTCTTTTTAGGGGCTTGCTGGGAAGATTTCTCCAAAGCAGCATCAGGCACGGAGGAAGACCGTGACGCTCTTCGTCTGGCAGTTTTCGGCTCCCTGAGCCACTGGCAAGTGTTCGCCATGGCATTAGTGGAGACCTTGGAAGAGGGGGCCCTAAGGGATCCCTTCCACATGAGAGGAGTCGGAGGAGGCTGTTGCTTCTCTGGTAGAGGGGAGGGGACTGATGTCCCCTGTGTTTGGGGGGGGGGGGGCCTTGCTCCCGAAGTAGGTGCTTTGGGAGCAACGGAGGAAGATTTGCCCCCTACCACCAAGGGGATGGATGTATTCTGGTGGCCCGGAGTGCCCAGTGTTCGTGGCACAGAGTGAGGAACCACTGGCACTTGGGAAGACGATGGTGATCGTGATGTAGCTGCAGCGTATGTCGACGTCAACTGAATGGGGTGCAATCTTTCGAATTTACGTTTAGTCTCTGTAAGTCAACTGGTCGAGGGTCTTGCACTACATCATTTTCTGCTCCTTTTGGAGTACTGGGCAGTCTGGCAAGCAGGGGAGTGGTGCTTGCCACAGTTGATGCAAGTGGGAGGTGGCGCACATGGAGTATCTGGGTGCAGTGGACGTCCGCAGTCTCGACATGTGGTGCTGGAAGTGTAGTGGGAAGACATGTGCCCAGACTTCCAGCACTTAAAGCACCTCATAGGGGGAGGGACGTATGGTTTAACGTCACAACGGTAAACCATCACCTTGACCTTTTCAGGCAATGAATCACCCGCAAAGGCCAAGACGAAGGCACCAGTAGCAGCCCTGTTGTCTTTGAGTCCCCTGCAAACGTGCTGGATGAAATGAATACCCCGCTGTTCTGAATTGGCACTGAGCTCGTCGCCAGACTGCAAGAGTAGGTCACAATGGAAGGTAATCTCCTGGACCATATTGAGGCTTTTATTGGGAGTGACAGAAACAGGAATATCATCCAGCTTGTCACAGACGAGTATTGCTTGGGATTCGGCTGGGGATGCTGTCTGAATCAAGACTGTGCCTTTTCCCACCTTTGACAGCACTGTCACTTCTCCGAACTTATCCTCAAGGTGTTCAATGAAAAATTACAGCTTCGTCTGTAGGAAAGAGTTCCCATCAGTTCTGTTACACACTAACAACCAAGGGGAATATTGCTCCCCCCGTTCTGTAGCTCAATGTTCCTCTCATGGTGTAACAAGGGAGGGAAACTATTTAGGCTCATACCTGTCAGCATTGTATTCTGTCTTGCCCTTCTTAGAAACTGCAGGTGCCATACGGTCACCAGCAAGAGATGATTTAGTCCGCTTCATTGCGGGTCATCCACCCTGATGCCACCCACTCCGATCAGGGGCTCTCCCCACGGGTGCCACCTAGCCACAGCAAATGCCAACTGGCATTATGGCCACTCCTGGGAGTCCTGATGCCCCAGGAAGACAGGCATCTACTCCTTGGCATATGTGGGGAGTTAACAGCTCAGGCAAAAGTAGTGCGAGCCCTATGTTGTCACGGGGCTACCACCAAATGGGTACATGATAGCCCCACCACAACGGACTGGCTACCGTGCTGGATATTGGGTGCAGAGAAATCCAATATTGTCATGGGGGCGAAAGAGGACAGGAGACAACAGAAGAAGATCACATACAACAGAAGAAGATCACATACCCCAGAAAGTGTCCTTACTCAAATAGTTGAATTGCAGGTGGAGATGCAAAGCCATGACAAGAGATTCAGGAGATCGAATCTTAGGGCACTGGTGCATCACGTAAGGCATCCTTCCCTATATGGCCCGCACATCTGTAGAATTTTGAAAGTGGCAGGCATATGGCCCACACTTCTGTAGAATTTTGAAAGTGGCAGGTCAAACCATAGAACGGGACCTGAACTCATAGGGCTGAAAACTGTGAGACTCCTTTTAGTTGCCTCTTACGACAGGCAGGAATACCTCGGGTCTATTCTAACCCCCGGACCCACAGGGGGAAAGGTGTAGGGATGGGGCTGATAAAGTATCACAGCTCATAATGTGCAAATACCCAGACTATATTCATCCAGTATTTGAGAATAAGAGCACTTAGTGACTTGCAACAAACTTTACATTACATTCATACCTCTGCAAGACTTTGCACAACATAAAAACACAAGATGACGCTCCAGAAAAATTATATTTAACGATCTCACTGGACAGTAATTCATAATGGATACAATGTATGGCATAGCACATTGCAAGACAGATACAGCACAGTTCTAGCTAGGGTAGTAAACTGCACAATGAGGAGGAGCAGAGTTGGGTGGCAATTGCACATGTAGATGGCATGTTGTAGGTGGTGCTGGAAGGCACCTGTGCAGCTGTCATTCAGTCACAATGTCTCTCCCTGGTGGCAACAGTAGATGTGGGGTGACTTTCACATCATATGTGCCAGTCGTGTGATGACAAACCCAAAGTCTATGATGACTTTCACATCATATGTGCCAGTCGTGTGATGACGAACCCAAAGTCTATGAGGTAGCCAAGTAGGTTACCACAGCTACATTTTTGTTGTTCACGTAGTGAAACTTCTGTGTCAGGCATGACCTTCTAATTTGTTACTTCTTTACAACTAACTCTATTTGCAACACATTTTGCAGAAAGTATCCACATATACCACTGGATGTACATGCAAAATTATATCACCTTCAACACAAAATTCAGGGAACATGAAGTCTTAAACATTGAGCTACGTCGAAATGAAACTGCAGGGCGAAATTTGCTAGAAACACAGTGAAATAAGTGTACAAATGTGTGAGGAATATATGTGGAGCGTGCGTCAAATGCGCGTTTGTGGGCAAAGCCTAAACCCCTGAACTGATTTCAAACAAACTTGGTACACATATTACTTATTATCTGGAAAAAAATAATGTGGGGATAAGAACCAGCAACCTCCTATAGGGTTATGAGTAACATGGAGAGAGAAGGGAAGGGGGGGGGAGATAGAAGGGGGGGGGAAGATGAAATGGACATGGGGGAGGAGGAGTTGGACAGAGAGAGGGGAGAGAAGGAGATGGACAGAGAGAGGGGACAGAAGGAGATGGTCAGAGAGAGGGGAGAGAAAGAGATGGACAGATAGGGGGATGAGGAGATGGACTAATAGAACTGGAATAAATACTCACTGAGGACAACACCAGATACTCAGCTAGTTGTAAACGAAAAAAATTCTCAATTTCTCCAGAAAACTTTTGGCATAACCTTCCTATTCCCTCTACACTTGAGTGATTAATAATACTTGAGAATACACAACACAATGGCTTCGTTATTACACTCTTTCATACAATTACTGATTTACCATTTTTTGTGATTTAAACACTAAATTTCCTGTGGTTAAAACTACATGGACTTTCCACTTGCTTTGGTAACAGACTGAGCAAAATGCATGGCTGTGTTATATTAATTTTGTTCAGACTGTGAGATCAAACACTGTTTCTTGTGACTCAATACACTACTGATGTATATTCAACTTTTTTTCTTCTTAATAATGAAGTTTAAGTGGGTCTGAATTAATGAGCTCATGGTTATAACAGGTATACAAACTAAAACAAACAAAATGGCTGTTAGTGCAAATGTTCTATAATAAATTTAATGAAAGAAAGAAAACCTGTCTTCTCCTAACACACATTTAGGTTCATATCAACTGGAAAATGTGGCAATAACCAAACAAAACCACTGATAAATTATAAAAATGTGGGTCAGAAGAGGACTACGCATACATTCAGGCACACTTCTTAACAGAAATCAGAGCTAAAGGTCAACTTAAAAAAACCAAACCTCAAAATTTAAGAATTGACACAAAATTCGTCAAACTTCAGTTAAAGAAGATGGAAAATTGAGGAGCAATGATAGGAATGGTGAAAGAACTAGAACAACCATGAATAAGAGGGAAACATAAATGGAATAAAATATGTGACAAAGCAATAAGGCATAGACTAACAGCTTGGAAGATAACAGAAAGAGACTGGAACACATTTGCAGATACAATAAAAAAGACATAAAAAATTATTCAAACAAAGAAACTGAAATATGGCAAAAAAACAATTTGAGGAAATAGATACAAATTTCCTACAAAGTTTTCAAAGAAGAAATAACAGAGTACAAGTTGGCGAGCCTTCATTCAACAGACAAACTTTTTACCAACAACAAAGACAACTGTGATTTATTAGCAAAATATAAGGGGCACTGAAATGAAACCTGGTTCCTAGTGTAAAATAATGGTAAAGATTTTATCAATTCAAAAATGTAGTTATACAGACAAACGCGTGGTTCCTGAAGAGGGGCAGCAGCCTTTTCAGTAGTTGCAGGGGCAACAGTCTGGATGATTGACTGATCCGGCCTTGTAACACTAACCAAAATGGCCTTTCTGTGCTGGTACTGCGAACGGTTGAAAGCAAGGGGAAATTACAGCCGTAATTTTTCCCGAGGACATGCAGCTTTACTGTATGGTTAATGATGATGGCGTCCTCTTGGGTAAAATATTCCGGAGGTAAAATAGTCCCCCCATTTGGATCTCCGGGCGAGGACTACTCAAGAGGACGTCATTATCAGGAGAAAGAAAACTGGCATTCTATGGATCGGAGCGTGGAATGTCAGATCCCTTAATTGGGCAGGTAGGTCAGAACATTTAAAAACGGAAATGGATAGGTTAAAGTTAGATATAGTGGGAATTAGTGAAGTTCGGTGGCAGGAGGAACAAGACTTTTGGTCAGGCGAATACATGGTTATAAATACAAAGTCAAATAGGGGTAATGCAGGAGTAGGTTTAATAATGAATAAAAAAATAGAAATGCGGGTAAGCTACTACAAACAGCATAGTGAACGCATTATTGTGGCCAAGATAGACAAGAAGCCCACGCCTACTACAGTAGTACAAGTTTATATGCCAACTAGCTCTGCAGATGATGAAGAAATTGATGAAATGTACGATGAAATAAAAGAAATTATTCAGATAGTGAAGGGAGATGAAAATTTAATAGTCATGGGTGACTGGAATTCAGCAGTAGGAAAAGGGAGAGAAGGAAACGTAGTAGGTGAATATGGATTGGGGCTAAGAAATGAAAGAGGAAGCCGCCTGATAGAATTTTGCACAGAGCACAACTTAATCATAGCTAACACTTGGTTCAAGAATCATAAAAGAAGGTTGTATACATGGAAGAAGCCTGGAGGTACTAGAAGGTATCCGATAAATTATATAATGGTAAGACAGAGATTTAAGAACCAGGTTTTAAATTGTAAGACATTTCCAGGGGCAGATGTGGACTCTGACCACAATCTATTGGTTATGAACTGTACATTAAAACTCAAGAAACTGCAAAAAGATGGGAATTTAAGGAGATGGGACCTGGATAAACTGACTAAACCAGAGGTTGTACAGAGTTTCAGGGAGAGCATAAGGGAACAAATGACAGGAATGAGGGAAAGAAATACACTACAAGAAGAATGGGTAGCTTTGAGGGATGAAGTAGTGAAGGCAGCAGAGGATCAAGTAGGTAAAAAGACGAGGGCTAGTAGAAATCCTTGGGTAAGTGAAGAAATATCGAATTTAATTGATGAAAGGAGAAAATATAAAAAGGCAGTAAATGAAGCAGGCAGAAAGGAATACAAACGTCTCAAAAATGAGATCAACAGGAAGTGCAAAATGGCTAAGCAGGGATGGCTAGACGACAAATGTAAGGATGTAGAGGCTTATCTCATGAGTGGTAAGACAGATACTGCCTACAGGAAAATTAATGAGACCTTTGGAGAAAAGAGAACCACTTGTATGAATATCAAGAGCTCAGATGGAAACCTAGTTGTAAGCAAAGAAGGGAAAGCAGAAAGGTGGAAGGAGTGTATAGAGGGTCTATACAAGGGCGATGTACTTGAGGACAATATTATGGAAATGGAAGAGGATGTAGATGAAGATGAAATGGGAGATATGATACTGCGTGAAGAGTTTGACAGAGCACTGAAAAACCTGAGTCGAAACAAGGCCCCGGGAGTAGACAACATTCCATTAGAACTACTGACAGCCTTGGAAGAGCCAGTCCTGACAAAACTCTACCATCTGGTGAGCATGGAATACTCTCTTTAAAATACTAGAGGTGCAGGGGTAAAATACAGGGAGCGAAAGACTATTTACAATTTGTACAGAAACCAGATGGCAGTTCTAAGAGTCGAGGGGCATGAAATGGAAGCAGCAGTTGGAAGGGAGTGAGACACGGTTGTAGCCTCTCCCCGATGTTATTCAATCTGTATATTGAGCAAGCACTGAAGGAAACAAAAGAAAAATTCGGAGTAGGTATTAAAATCCATGGAGAAGAAATAAAAACTTTGAGGTTCGCCGATGACATTGTAATTCTGTCAGAGACAGCAAAGGACTTGGAAGAGCAGTTGAACGGAATGGATAGTGTCTTGAAGGGAGGATGTAAGATGAAAATCAACAAAAGCAAAACGAGGATAATGGAATGTAGTCGAATTAAGTCTGGTGATGATGGGGGTATTAGATTAGGAAATGAGACACTTAAAGTAGTAAAGGAGTTTTGCTATTTGGGGAGCAAAATAACTGATGATGGTTGAAGTAGAGAGGATATAAAATGTAGACTGGCAATGGCAAGGAAAGCGTTTCTGAAGAAGAGAAATTTGTTAACATCGAGTATTGATGTAAGTGTCAGGAAGTCATTTCTGAAAGTATTTGCATGGAGTGTAGCCATGTATGGAAGTGAAACGTGGACGATAAATAGTTTGGACAAGACGAGAATAGAAGCTTTCGAAACATGATGCTACAGAAGAATGCTGAAGATTAGATGGGTAGATCACATGACTAATGAGGAGGTGTTGAATAGGACTGGGGAGAAGAAGTTTGTGGCACAACTTGATTAGAAGAAGGGATCAGTTTGGTAGGACATGTTCTGAGGCATCAAGGGATCACCAATTTAGTATTGGAGGGCAGTGTGGAGGGTAAATATTGTAGAGGGAGACCAAGAGATGAATACACGAAGCAGATTCAGAAGGATGTAGGTTGCAGTAGGTACTGGGAGATGAAGAAGCTTGCACGGGATAGAGTAGCATGGAGAGCTGCATCAAACCCGTCTCAGGACTGAAGACCACAACAACAACATTGTGTCTCTGTTGTCAAATCGCAAGAATTGCAGTATAGACAAAAATCAGTTTCTTGACATGGCAGCAGAAAAGAATGGTTTCCGAAAGGCAACATTACCTCCCCACAGATCGGAGGCACTTGTGCAATGTCCACGAGTTCGACCAGCTCCTATTAGAATTGCTAATACAGCATACACTTCAGTTGCATTTATATCTCTCCATGTCGTTTTGTTCGAAGAATGAGCTGCATTCCACAAAGAAATTACTCCTTTGGCTTCCCTGTTTGTTTCTTCTACAATAATGCTCACGATTTCCAATGAGATAAATAATAAAAATGACTCTGTTATTGTTTTGATTATTTTTCCATCATTCACTGGGCAGGTGTTACATTCAAAATGTTGCGACGTCGACGCTGCCCACCTTTTGGTGGTTCACTAGAAAATTTTAGTCCACTTCTAGAAACAAACAAATCTCCAGTGTCTTCTTCTTCTTCTTCTTCTTCTTCTTCATCATCATCATCAAATTCAACTCAACAATAGTAATCAGCAACAATAACAAACATTGAATCTGTGGCAAAACTCAACAAAGAAGTTGAATGACATATATTTCCCAAAATCTTCCTTTTCTACAAATAAGAAAATAAGACGTTTCATACCAAGCGGTGTAGTCTCACAGTCCCACCAATAAATGACCTGAATAACAATGATAAAGCCAAAAAAATTAGACAGTCGTGCGTGTGAATTCAATGTCAATCATTTTAGTACAAAGTCATGAAACCACAGGCATGTGGCCCTTCAGATAACATTATTATAGGGAAAAAATCAACCTGGGGTAGTCAGAATACCCAGCTTGGTAATGTGAGTGTTAAAGAGGTGAAAAGGTAAAGCATTGCAAACTCTACTGTTTGGGATCATTTGTTAAGACATAGGTTCTCTCCATCAAAATCTCCTTTAGCACAAAGAGGTCAGGACTGTGACAACATTACCTCCATCCTCCAACAGTTCATCATCAATGGAAATAGCAGTTACATCTACTTCTCCAGACCAGTTTTATACTTGGTGATTCATCAGAAAGAGAGAAACTAGAAGTTTTATAACACTATTTTAACTATCAGCTACTGATATTTGTATCTTTATATCTTTTCAAAGTACTCTGACCTATGCTTCACTCACTGCAGCATTTGTTCTGCCACTTAGTGAAGATTCCACAATGGGCTTATTATGAAAAGTCCTTAAACATGCATCATATACATAGATTCTGGCAAATTATCTCAATGACTGTAGAAGGGTCCTTTGATTTTGGGAACAGGAAGAAATTGCATGGAGCTACAGCAGGGCTCTAGTGTGGATGAGGAAATGTCACGAGTTTAGACTCCACCAGCAGAAACTTTGTTTATGCTGTGTGGTGAGCTAGACCATTGTCATGTTGGTGCAGAATTTGCACAAGACTAACTTTTGGTTGGTTGGTTACCTGTTCCACAGATCCATATTAACAATAAACATCATGTTATGGAATGTGTCAACTGAACAAATATAGCACGCATTTTTTTTAATAGTCGTATGGCACCATTGGATCTGACTCCGTCAAGAGAGATGTTCAGATGCCTGGTGCAAGTCTCACAATTTGATGCCACTTCAGCAACTTGTGTGGCCTTACCTGCTCCTGTAATACTACAAGACAACATTTAATTAATGGATTCTGAACCAAATGTTGCTCCAAGCTCATCTTCGCACCACTGAGATCTGAAAGTTAGCAGAAAGGACCTTTCAAGTTCATGCACTTTACCATTACACCAAGCCTAATATTTACAGGGCTACATGCTTGTCATTTACAGGCTTTTTTCTGAATAAATGACTAATTTGTTTTTCTATTTAAGAATTCCTCTCTGGTGCAGGAGTTGTTCCGGAGAAATACACTGACCAGGACGAAAAACAAAACACCCAATAAACAATGTGTAATCATTGTGCAGCTAAGTGAAGCACTTCAATCAATTTTTTGAGACAGATTATGCTAATGGTGTTGCTTTGCAAACAAACAATGAAGTGTTATTGCACTAGCCTCAATTGTTGTGTCCTGTGCAGCCTTGAAAACACGTCACCGAATATGACCGAATAATGTTTTCCGTCTCTTATGGCACTATTTGCTGTACCCTGAATTTTTCCCCTTTAAATCACACATTTGTGGGGTATTTCTGTGATTGTTATCATCAGCTTTCTGGAATAAAAATGCTGTTAAGCCTGGAACAAGCTGCGAAAGCCATTGCTTTGGTGGAAGATGGCAGCAGCATGCATTATGTTGCAGAAGTGTTCAGGACTACACCTTCCATGATTTCTAGAACTACAAAAGTAGAGGGAAACTGGAGGCTTTGCAAGGAGACCAGGAACAGGCCTGAGAAGAGCAACAATGGTGACAGATGACTGCTTCTTACAACGTCTGGTTCTTTGCAACCGTTACACATCCGCTATTGAAACATGAAATCAACTCCACCAGGTTCTAAGGCTCAATGTTAGTGAGAGAACCATTTGAAGAGGGCTGGAAGAAGCGAATCCTCAGTCCAAAAGACATGCTGTAGGTCTGGAACTTGCCAGAGAGCATTGCACAGCTCAATTACGTTTCACAAAGGAACATCTAGGCTGGATAGTACAACAATGGGATCAAGAGTTGTTCATCGATGAGTTGTGATTTGGCATCCGATCACCTGACAGAAGAGAGAGGGTCAGGACAAGGCCAGGACAGAGGTATTCCCCTTGAACATTCTCATCCAGGATGCCTTTTCAGGATGGTTCTGTGATGGCGTGCGCAGGAATCAATACAGCAGCAAGGATGGATTTGGTCTTGTGGAGCATGGGACCTTACCACACACCAGTACATGGAGCATGTTGTACTTCTGGAGCATGTTGTGCCTTTCGCTCCATTTGCTGGTGATGGTTTTACACTAATGCACACAATCCACGTCCACAAGTTGCAAGAATTGCACAAGAGTTCTTGAATGAAACATGGAGTCAGGCTATGAGTTGGCCTGCTCAAAGCCCTGATTTGAATCCTATCAAGCATGTTTGGGACTGGCTGAGGAGAAGAGCCCATCAGCACTATCCAGAGACCCTACAGGACCTACGGAGTGCCCTCCTGGAAGAATGGGATACGATTCATCAACAGGACTTTACTGCATTAATCAGGAACATACCTGAAAGGTTGAATGCCGTCATTGGTGCAAGAAGTGACAATACGTGCTTTGGATAATGCGAGCAGAGGTCCACGAGATCGTCCCGAGGCCTGTGAAGTGTATAACATCACAGCAGACATGCATTACCATTATGAACTTGCTCAAAATTTCCTTGAAGTGTGCATCTCTGGCTTAATTTGTTTATAATAATCTTTCTTTTTTCATTGTTGGACACTCAGATGGGATTGTACCACAATATTCCACCATAAGGCAGTGGATTAATGTCACAAAGTTATAAAATTTACAATAAATTTCAATTTTAGGTCGAAATTCAAGTGTTGGGTTTTTCGTACTGGTCAGTGTATCTTTAATCTGAAAAAAACTTGTCTCTGTCAGAGATTATATTTCAATGGTAGACTGTCGTCAAAGAGTTTTATAACAGCGTATTTCACCCCTTTCTGTGTCACAGTTAGATCCATTGAAATGTAATGCAGGACAATTTGGAAACTCCGGTGGCACTTGTGAATATCTCTATACCTCTCAAACACAGATGAATAAGTCTGATTGTGGTTAATATTCCCAGCTATTAAAAGAAATGCCTGTAACTTCTGTGTGTGTGAATCATACACATAGTTCTAATTACTTTCTGCTGTGCTATGAATACTTTTAGTGTAATTGAGGAGTTACTTCAGAATATGATCCTGTAAGACATCTGTGAATGAAAATACAGCATACAAAATACTTAACTTACTGGCTTCTAAATCAGTCTGAATCAGTAAAAGTTGACAATTATTCTTACAGCAAAAGTAGCCGAACCTAAATGTTTTAGATTGTCTGCTACATGGTTTTTCCAGATAAGTTTTAATAAGTATGCACTGCTAGGAACTTACAACTTCCTACCTTGCTTATTATTTCTGGTTGGTATACTAGTAGGAAATGAGATAGTTTTGATGGTACAAAACTGGCTGAACTGCACTTTGTGAAGTTAAAAGCTAGCCCATTTGCGCAAACGCAGTTGATAACTTTCACAAAACTATCATTTGCTTTTTTCTGTTGGCGTTTCTTTGCTCGACTTCAGAACAATGCTATTACTATATCATCTACAAACAGGACAATTACGACCCGATTCAAATAAAATGGCAGATCATTAACATAAAGGAACATGCTTGTGATTGAGGCCTGTGGGGCTTCCATTGCAATTCCCCACTTCAGATGACGTGGCATCCCTCTCTATTACTCGATCAGCCTCAACAAGTACCAAACCAACCATGTGCCAAACTATGTATTCCATAGAAACTTAATTTCACGAAAAGGATATTATGACTGACCCAATCAAATGCATTCAATAAGTCACAGAAGATCTGAACTGCTGATATGCCACGATTTAAGGGATTTTATTACATGCTCCATTGAAATATAAATACCTGACTCAGTCGAGTGGTTCAATTTGAAATCAGAAGTGTGATGGGGTATGAATCCCAATACTACGAGGTAGGTGACAATCCTGAAATACACTACCGGCCATTAAAATTGCTACACCAAGAAGAAATGCAGATGATAAACAGGTATTCATTGGACAAATATATTATACTAGAACTGACATGTGATTACATTTTCACGCAATTTAGGTGCATAGATCCTGAGAAATCAGTACCCAGAACAATCACCTCTGGCCGTAATAATGGCCTCGATACACCTGGGAATTGAGACAGACAGAGCTTGGATGGCGTGTACAGGTACAGCTGCCCATGCAGTTTCAACACGGTACCACAGTTAATCAAGAGTAGTGACTGGCGTATTGTGACGAGCCAGTTGCTCGGCCATCATTGACCAGACGTTTTAAACTGGTGAGAGATCTGGAGAATGTGCTGGCCAGGGCAGCAGACTAATATTTTCTGTATCCAGAAATGCCCGTACAGGACCTGCAACATGCGGTCGTGCATTATCCTGCTGAAATTTAGGGTTTCGCAGGTATTGAATGAAGGGTAGAGCCACGGGTCGTAACACATCTGAAATGTAACGTCCACTGTTCAAAGTGCCATCAATGCGAACAAGAGGTGACCGAGACGTGTAACCAAGGGCACCCCACACCATCACGCCGAGTGATACACCAGTATGGCGATGACGAATACATGCTTCCAATGTGCATTCACCGCGATGTTGCCAAACACAGATGCGACCATCAAAAAAAAAACCAACCTACGTTTTGCCATTGTGCACCCAGGTTCGTCGTTGAGTACACCATCGCAGGAGCTCCTGTCTATGATGCAGCGGCAAGGGTAACCGCAGCAATGGTCTCCGAGCTGATAGTCCATGCTGCTGCAAACGCCATCTAACTGTTCGTGCAGATGGTTTTTGTCTTGCAAGCGTCCCCATCTGCTGACTTAGGGATCGAGACGTGACTGCATGATCCGTTACAGCCATGCAGATAAGATGCCTGTCATCTCGACTGCTAGTGATACGAGGCCATTGAGATCCAGCACGGTGTTCCGTATTACCCTCCTGAACCCACCGATTCCATATTCTGCTAATAGTCATTAGATCTCTAGCAACGCGAGGAGCAATGTCGCGATACGATAAACCACAATCGCGATAGGCTACAATCTGACCTTTATCAAAGTCGTAAACGTGATGGTACGCTTCTCTCCTCCTTACACGCGGCATCACAACATTTCACCATGCAATGCCGATCAAATGCTGTTTGTGTATGAGAAATCGGTTGGAAACTTTCCTCATGTCAGCGCGCTGTAGGTGGTGCCACTGGCGCCAACCTCGTGTGAATGCTCTGAAAAGCTAATCATTTGCGTATCACAGCATCTTCTTCCTGTTGGTTAAATTTCGCGTCTGTAGCATGTCATATTCGTGGTGTAGCAATTTTAATGGCCAGTAGTGTACATTACCTTCTACAAAATTTTAGAAAATGTTGTAAGGAGTAACATTTGGTGATAGTTGTTGACATTCGTGGAGCCACCCTTCACATAGGGACGCCTTAACAATGGTGTATTTAAATCTGTCTAGGAAAACATCCTGAATTAATTATGTATTGCGTACGTGACTCAGAACATTACATACTATAGGGCTACAACTGTTTTATCTTTGTGGAGTGTTTATTCACCTCATATCAACTTTTACTTTTTAAAAGTCACGACAGTTTTTCTTATTTTAACTGGGGACATGACATCAATTTTTATGTCCTCTTTATTGCTTCTTTGGTGTACTGTTTTGTTCTTTCTTCTATTGCATCAATTTCCTCACCTATTTCAAGAAGTAGTTATTAAAAATATCTATAATACGGAATTGATAGACTGCTACTTGCGACATATAGAATGTATAATGAAAAGTGATTGGCATTTTCTGATATTAGTAGAGCACTAAGAAAGCACTAAGAAAGTACATTGAAGTGAGTTTGTGCGAATTACTCATCATTTGTATGCAGCTTAGAGCTAGCCTATACTCATTTAGATTGTTTCCAACCTGGAATTTTCATTACCATAAAAAATTACCAAATAGACTCATACTGTTGTTAAGTGATTTGTATGCAAGAAAACCAAAATACAGAGTCACACAGGAAAATGGGAACGTTTCCACAATCCAATAAAACTAGAAATGATGAAGGAAAGAAATTGCATTCATAGTAATTGAAACCTTACAACTTTGCCATTTACGAAACACTGATGGCATTTATCATTTTTTAACATCCTTTAGATGGCATCCTCTGGTACAAATATATTTGTGAAGCCTGCTATTGAGTGTCCTCATTGACTGCTGCAGCATCTCAGCTGGGATACTGTGAATTGCATCCTTAATTCTCTGTTTTAACTCACCCAGAGTTCTTGGTCGAGTCATGTAGACTTTGATCTTGAGGTAGCTCCACAAGAAAAAAAAAAAAAAAAAATCACAAACGGATAAATCTGGCAGTCTAGGGGGCCAGGGAATGTTACCAAATCGTGAGATGACATGGTTGCCAAACAATTCTCACATTCATGCCATTGATTGCCGTGCAGTGTGTGATGTCTCTCTGTTCTGTTGAAACCAGGCTTCTTAAACGTTTGGAAAGTTGTTCAATGTAGATGCAATGAAAGTTCATACCATCTCCATGTAATGATCGGTGTTAACAGTTACTGTGTTTCCTGTTCATTTGCAAAAACATACGGTCCGATAATACCATGTGATGAAACACCACACCATACTGTCACTTTACTAGCATGTAAATGGCGCTCATGACCGTCATTAGGATTTGTGTTTGTCCTGTAACGGTAGTTCTGTTTATTCATATAACTTGAGATGAAAATGTGCCATCTGACATCCACAACTTTTTTTTTTAATTCATCATCATTGTTTATTTTTGTTATCATTTGTTGACAGAATCCTAATTGTAACCGGTAATCGTTGTGCTTCATTTGTTGCATCATCTGTAGTTTGTACGGATGAAATTTTAAATCAGGATGAAGAATTCTGCGAACACACTCCTGGGACATTCCAACCACTGCTGCTTGCTTACGAATTGAACACTGTGGGCTCCATAAGACAGACTCGTGTACAACATCAATGTATGCTGGAGAACGCACTCAAGTTGGTCGTCCTGTTGGTTTCTTCTTGATGGCAGATCCAATCAGTTCATAGTTGTTAATTCAACATTTTATCGCATGTTTCGATGGAACAGTGTGTTGTTGTTGTTGTTGTTGTTGTTGTTGTTGTTGTTGTGGTCTTCAGTCCTGAGACTGGTTTGATGCAGCTCTCCATGCTACTCTATCCCGTGCAAGCTTCTTCATCTCCCAGTACCTACTGCAACCTACATCCTTCTGAATCTGCTTCGTGTATTCATCTCTTGGTGTCCCTCTACGATATTTACCCTCCACACTGCCCTCCAATACTAAATTGGTGATCCCTCGATGCCTCAGAACATGTCCTACCAAACCGATCCCTTCTTCTAATCAAGTTGTGTCACAAACTTCTTCTCCCCAGTCCTATTCAACACCTCCTCATTAGTCATGTGATCTACCCATCTAATCTTCAGCATTCTTCTGTAGCACCACATTTCGAAAGCTTCTATTCTCTTCTTGTCCAAACTATTTACTGTCCATGTTTCACTTCCATACATGGCTACACTCCATACAAACACTTCAAGAAACGACTTCCTGACACTTAAATCTATACTCGATGTTAACAAATTTCTCTTCTTCAGAAACGCTTTCCTTGCCATTGCCAGTCTACATTTTATATCCTCTCTACTTCGACCATCATCAGTTATTTTGCTCCCCAAATAGCAAAACTCCTTTACTGCTTTAAGTGTCTCATTTCCTAATCTAATTCCCTCAGCATCACCCGACTTAATTCGACTGCATTCCATTATCCTCGTTTTGCTTTTGTTGATGTTCATCTTATATCCTCCCTTCAAGACACTATCCATTCCGTTCAACTGCTCTTCCAAGTCCTTTGCTGTCTCAGACAGAATTACAATGTCATCGGTGAACCTCAACGTTTTTATTTCTTCTCCATGGATTTTAATACCTACTCCGAATTTTTCTTTTGTTTCCTTTACTGCTTGCTCAATATACAGATTGAATAGTATCGGGGAGAGGCTACAACCCTGTCTTACTCCCTTCCCAACCACTGCTTCTCTTTCATGCCCCTCGACTCTTATAACTGCCATCTGGTTTCTGTACAAATTGTAAATAGCCTTTCGCTCACTGTATTTTACGCCTGCCACCTTTAGAATTTGAAAGAGAGTATTCCAGTCAACATTGTCGAAAGCTTTCTCTAAGTCTACAAATGCTAGAAACGTAGGGTTGCCTTTCCTTAATCTTTCTTCTAAGATAAGTCGTAGGGTCAGTATTGCCTCACGTGTTCCAGTATTTCTACGGAATCCAAACTGATCTTCCCCGAGGTCGGCTTCTACTAGTTTTTCCATTCGTCTGTAAAGAATTCGTGTTAGTATTTTGCAGCTGTGGCTTATTAAACTGATTGTTCGGTAATTTTCACATCTGTCCACACCTGCTTTCTTTGGGATTGGAATTATTATATTCTTCTTGAAGTCTGAGGGTATTTCGCCTGTTTCATACATCTTGTTCACCAGATGGTACAGTTTTGTCAGGACTGGCTCTCCCAAGGCTGTCAGTAGTTCCAATGGAATGTTGTCTACTCCGGGGGCATTGTTTCGACTCAGGTCTTTCAGTGCTCTGTCAAACTCTTCACGCAGTATCGTATCTCCCATTTCATCTTCATCTACATCCTCTTCCATTTCCATAATATTGTCCTCAAGTGCATCGCCCTTGTATAGACCCTCTATATACTCCTTCCACCTTTCTGCTTCCCCTTCTTTGCTTAGAACTGGGTTTCCATCTGAGCTCTTGATGTTCATACAAGTGGTTCTCTTATCTCCAAAGATCTCTTTAATTTTCCTGTAGGCAGTATCTATCTTACCCCTAGTGAGATAAGCCTCCACATCCTTACATTTGTCCTCTAGCCATGCCTGCTTAGCCATTTTGCACTTCCTGTCAATCTCATTTTTGAGACGTTTGTATTCCTTTTTGCCTGCTTCACTTACTGCATTTTTATATTTTCTCCTTTCATCAATTAAATTCAATATTTCTTCTGTTACCCAAGGATTTCTACTAGCCCTCTTCTTTTTACCTACTTGATCCTCTGCTGCCTTCACTACTTCATCCCTCAAAGCTACCCATACCACTTCTACTGTATTTCTTTCCCCCATTCCTGTCAATTGTTGCCTTATGCTCTCCCTGAAACTCTCTACAACCTCTGGTTCTTTCAGTTTATCCAGGTCCCATCTCCTTAAATTCCCACCTTTTTGCAGTTTTTTCAGTTTTAATCTACAGGTCATAACCAATAAATTGTGGTCAGAGTCCACATCTGCCCCTGGAAATGTCTTACAATTTAAAACCTGGTTCCTAAATCTCTGTCTTACCATTATATAATCTATCTGATACCTTTTAGTATCTCCAGGCTTCTTCCATGAATACAACGTTCTATCATGATTCTTAAACCAAGTGTTAGCTATGATTAAGTTGTGCTTTGTGCAAAATTCTACCAGGTGGCTTCCTCTTTCATTTCTTAGCCCCAATCCATATTCACCTACTACGTTTCCTTCTCTCCCTTTTCCTACACTCGAATTCCAGTCACCCATGACTATTAAATTTTCGTCTCCCTTCACTGTCTGAATAATTTCTTTTATTTCATCATACATTTCTTCAATTTTTTCGTCATCTGCAGAGCTAGTTGGCATATAAACTTGTACTACTGTAGTAGGTGAGGGCTTCGTATCTATCTTGGCCACAATAATGCGTTCACTATGCTGTTTGTAGTAACTTACCCACATTCCTATTTTCCTATTCATTATTAAACCTACTCCTGCATTACCCCTATTTGACTTTATGTTTATAACCCTGTAGTCACCTGACCAGAAGTCTTGTTCCTCCTGCCACCGAACTTAACTAATTCCCACTATATCTAACTTTAATAACCTATCCATTTCCCTTTTAAATTTTCTGACCTACCTGCCCGATTAAGGGATCTGACATTCCACGCTCCGATCCGTAGAACGCCAGTTTTCTTTCTCCTGATAACGACATCCTCTTGAGTAGTCCCCGCCCGGAAATCCGAATGGGGGACTATTTTACCTCCGGAATATTTTACCCAAGAGGACGCCATCATCATTAACCATACAGTAAAGCTGGATGCCCTCGGGAAAAATTACGGCCGTAGTTTCCCCTTGCTTTCAGCTGTTCGCAGTACCAGCACAGCAAGGCCATTTTGGTTATTGTTACAAGGCCAGATCAGTCAATCATCCAGACTGTTGCCCTTGCAACTACTGAAAAGGCTGCTGCCCCTCTTCAGGAACCACAAGTTTGTCTGGCCTCTCAACAGATACCCCTCCGTTGTGGTTGTACCTATGGTACGGCTATCTGTATCGCTGAGGCACACAAGCCTCCCCACCAACGGCAAGGTCCATGGTTCATGGGGGGGGGGACAATGTAATGACATCCTAAATTATAAAAACGTCGAAACTCCCTCTGCCTCGCTACCAAACTATCATTGTTTTTATCAAACATTTTTACGGCTGATGCATGCTGTTGTCCGTTCCAATGATCCATGATTACTGAAATGCCGGACTGTTTACTCACTGTCACGAACCCACAGTGCTGCCACTAGTAATTTCAGACATTCCCATTGTACTGAATCACCCTGTATCATAGTTGATTCCACCCATGGTTTTATTCAAATAATTAACAAAGACTACCCAAAATATGAAAAATTTCACATGTTGAGAGCTACTTCCACTGATGATGAACAGCAGATCTACAGAATGCCTTTATCTCTGGATCATCTGCTCTGTCTCTGGGATGGATGTTGGTAGCACAATTTTGAAATTAGAACAAACAAGTTCTCTTCCAGACACCATAAAAATTACTGTGATAATACAATTTCAATCAGCTATTGCATGTTACTTATCTACTTTCTTGAGCATGGAGCAATGGCACATGCTATGAAGACATTTCATGAAACATTGCATAATAATCCTAAAGGGCCCTACTTTTCAATGGCATTACATTTTCCCCAAATAATTAGTGTGGGTGCACCTACTTTCTACATGTGTCTCCAGAGTCTGCTTGGGGAATGCCTCATCACTCAGTTCCCTGTACATGTGTTTTGTAACGTGATTTTGTGGTTATAGATATCTTTGACAGATTTTCCTTGATGAAATTTTGAAACTGAAAGTGACATGTGGCACTGTTCAATTGTGGTTCAATTGGTGGATTAAAGGCTTTACAAGAAGTAGAAATATTCAGTTTTATCTCCCATTATAATAAATGTCAAATATACGAGAGGGTTTTTTTTTCCGGATAAAATATTTTTTCCAAGATAAATATGGCTACAGTACTTGAGCATCATATGAATACCCCATTCTCAGTTAAATCTGCCTTAAGATTAGAAAGCAATCAAATATGCACCTATTGAAGTTTTCCATCGTCTACAAAAGAAACTAGGTTGTTTGTAAAATAATTTCTAACTACAAAGAAGTAGTGTCTCACTCCCCATCATGCACTAACAACAAGTTTCAAACAGCAATTTTGCTTTACAGTGACACTGATACAATAGAAAAGATATTCAGCACATATGTTTTGATTAGCAAAATATACAATGCCACTGATTATGTCGAAGTATCATGGTTGTGAGTCCACATTAAGTTTAAGTCTCCTTATAATTAGCCAAGTTGTCCAGTAGGACCATACTTGAAAAAGTACTATAATGCTTAGACCAATCACGAGTTTGAGAACAACTTTACATTGAGTGTGAACAGCAGATAATTGGATTACTTACCTCTAAAGCTTGCTGATGTTCTTGTGCATGATATTGGTCAAAAAATGTCAGAAGATCCCTTAATACAATAAATGTTGATATAGTATCAGAAGCACAGGAAAATGGTTGTCCTGCATAGCGATTTGTTATACTATATGCATATTCTTGTAACCTGCTTCTCAGTGAATTTGGTTTCTTAACTTTATGAACCACTTGACTTAACAGTGATGACATGAGGCTTAATACTTTCTCTTGATTCTAAAAAAAAAAAAAAAAAAAAAAAAAAAATTAATACAGGTGATTAAGAAAATCTCATGAAAAAAAAATTTGTTGAAGAGCAAATTTATTAATGAAGTGTACTATAAAAACATTTTACTTACAGCTGCTAAATCGTACAATTTTATGGCTTCTTCAAACAAGCCTTTCCTCTCAGCCTCTGCTGCGACCATTTCTATTACATCCTTTACATCCATCTGTAACAATATATTAAAAGTAATAAATGGAAGTACCAATGAAAAAGCAACAGCAATTATTATAAAACTGAGATCGCACCATAATGTGTTTTGAAGTTAATCACAACTAACATCAGCATAACATTTCTAGTAAGGGAATGTAATTTATGCATGAATCTTTTAAGTCGTTTATATCAGACCGTAATTACATTGTACGTGTGTTATGACCAATGCAATAGTCACAAGTGACAGTCTTTAAAATTCTAAATCAACTCCGCTGAGCATTGAGGTGTAGGGGTGTTCAACATAATGATGTGTTTAGCTTTCATTTATCTGGTCCTAAGGTTATGATAACCTGATCCACATCTACACCTGTACTCTGCAGACCACTGTGGGCAGCAAGGCAGAGGATATGTCTCACTGTACCACTTATTACAGGTTTTTCTTGTTCCTTTAATGTATGAAGTGCAGGAAGAATTAAATGCCTCTATGCATGCTGTGCTTAATCTAATTTTGTCCTCCGAATCCCTGTTGGAGCCATACGTAGGAGGCTGTATTATATTGTTACGGAGTCATTATTTAAAGCTGATTGTTGAAACTCTGTAAGTAGGCTTTCTCACAATACTTCATTTCTATCTTCATGACCCTGCCAGTTTAGTTACTTCAACACCTGTCTGACAATATCACATGGGTCAAAGAAACCTGTAACCATCTGTGCTGCTCTTCTCTGTAGACGTTCAATATCCTCTGTTAGTCCTATTTGGTTGAGGTCCCACATACTTGAGCAATAGTATAGGATGGTTAAGCAATCTCCTCTGTAGACTAATTGCATTTTTCTAGTATTCTAACAATAAACTGAAGTTTGCCATCTGCCTTACCCAAAACTGGGCTTTTGTGATCATTCCATTTCATATCCCTACTAAGTATTACACTCAGGTATTTGTATTAGTTGACTGTTTCCAACCATGCCTCACTGGTACTGTAGTCCTAGGATACTACGTTTTTTTTTTTTTTTCTCCATTTTTTGAGTTGCACAGTTTCACATTTATGAACTTCGTGCCTCTTTGAAATCTTATCAAGATCTGGCCGAATATTTATGCAGTTTATTTCAGACAGTACTTCATTATAGATCACTGCATCATCTGCAAAAAGACTGAGGTTACTATTAATATTGTCTGCAAGGTCTTGAGCAGCTAAATCGACAGCCAACGCGTAATGGAAATATTTTAGATCTGGTAGCCATGAACAGACCAGACCTACGGTGTCAGTGTTGAGACAGGGATTAGTGATCATGATGTTGTCATTACGACTATGGTTACGAAAGTTAAAAAGTCGGTCAAGAAAGCTAGGAGCGTATTCTTACTAGAAAGAGCAGTGTTAGCATCCCACTTAGGGAATGAATCGACTTCATTTATTTCCGGTACGATAGACGTGGAAGAATTATGGGCAAATTTTAAACACATTGTAAATCACGCATTGGACAAGTATGTGCTGAAAAAGTGGGTTACGGACGGAAAAGACCCACTGTGGTTTAACAGCGCAATTCGGAGAATGCTCAGGAAGCAAAGGCAGTTGCACTCGCGGTACAAGAAAGATCAGGAGAATGAGGACAGGCAAAAGTTAGTAGAGATTCGTGCTGCTGTAAAAAGAGCGATGCGCGAAGCATTCAACCGCTGCCAGCATCATACCTTAGCAAAAGATCTTGCTGAAAACCCAAGGAAATTCTGGTCTTACATAAAATCGGTAAGCGGGTTGAAGGCTTCCATCCAGTCACTCACTAATCAGTCTGGCCTGGAAACGGAAGACAGCAAAAAGAAAGCTGAAACTTTAAATTTAGCATTTGAGAAATCTTTCACGCAGGAGGATCGTACAAAGGTACCGCCATTTGAGTCTCGTACAGATTGCCGTATGGAGGACATAGTGATAGACATCCCTGGGGTTGTGAAGCAGCTGACTGGGTTGAAAATAAATAAATAGCCAGGTCCTGATGGGATTCCAATTCGGTTTTACAGAGAGTACTCTACTGCATTGGCTCCTTACTTAGCTTGCATTTATCGCGAATCTCTTGCACAACGTAAAGTCCCGAGCGACTGGAAAAAAACGCAGGTGATGCCTGTATATAAGAAGGGTAGAAGGACGGATCCTCAAAATTACAGACCAATATCCTTAACATCGGTTTGTTGCAGGATTTCGAACATATTCTCAGTTCGAATATAATGAATTTCTTTGAGACAGAGAAGTTGCTGTCCATGCATCAGCACGGCTTTAGAAAGCATCACTCTTGCGAAACGCAACTCGCCCTTTTTTCACACAATATCTAGCGAACCATGGATGAAGGGTATCAGACGGATGCCATATTCCTTGACTTCTGCCTCACTGCAGACTCCTAACTAAGGTACGAGCATATGGGATTGGTTCCCAAGTATGTGAGTGGCTTGAAGACTTCTTAAGTAATAGAACCCAGAATGTTGTCCTCGATGGTGAGTGTTCATCGGAGGCGAGGGTATCATCTGGAGTGCCCCAGGGAAATGTGGTAGGTCCGCTGGTGTTTTCTATCTACATAAATGATCTTTTGGATAGGGTGGATAGCAATGTGTGGCTGTTTGCTGATGATGTGTGGTGTACGGAAAGGTGTCGTCATTGAGTGACTGTAGAAGGATACAAGATGACTTGGACAGGATTCGTGACTGGTGTAAAGAATGGTAGCTAACTCTAAATATAGATAAATGTAAATTAATGCAGATGAATAGGAAAAAGAATCCTGTAATGTTTGAATACTCCATTAGTAGTGTAGCGCTTGACACAGTCACATTGATTAAATATTTGGGCGTAACATTGCAGAGCGATATGAAGTGGGACAAGTATGTAATGGCAGTTGTGGGGAAGGCGGATAGTCGTCTTCGGTTCATTGGTAGAATTTTGGGAAGACGTGGTTCATCTGTAAAGGAGACCGCTTATAAAACACAAATATGACCTATTCTTGAGTACTGCTCGAGCGTTTGGGATCCCTATCAGGTCGGATTGAGGGAGGACATAGAAGCAATTCAGAGGCAGGCTGCTAGATTTGTTACTGGAACGTTTGATCATCACGTGAGTGCTACAGAACCCCAGTCACAAATTTTGCTTGGTTCCCCATATGATCACATTTCTGATAATAAGCATGGATACTAAATGCTTTTCAGAAATGAAGAAACACTGCCTTGATCCAAAGCTTTCAGTAATTCATGTGAGAGAAGTGCGAGTTGGGTTTCAAGTGACAAATGTTTACGAAATCTGTGCTGACTAGCATGAAAGAGATCATTCTGTTTTATATGCCTCATTATTTTTGCCCTGACAATACATCCAAAATTCTGCCACAAATCGATGTCAGGGATACCAGACAGTAGTTTTGTGGATCACTTCTGATACACTTCTTGTAGACGAGTGTGCCCAGGCTTTCTTCCAACTACTGGGCACAGCTGTTTGCTTGTGGGTTCTACAATAGATTATAGTTCGAAGAAGGGCAAGCTCAGCCACAATTTCAGTATAGAATTTGATATGGATTCCATCCGGATCTGGTCCTTTATTCAGTTTAATGACTTCAGCTGGTTCTCAATGCCACTGACACTAATATCTATTTTACTCACATTTTCAGTGGTACAAGAATTATAATTGAGCAGTCCTCCTGGTATTTCATTGTAAAGAAACATTTGAAAATAAACATTTCTGCATTTACTTTGCTACTCTCCATTTCAGCTCCTGTCTAGTCCATGGGCACTAATTTTGGTGCCTCTATCATACTTTATATGTGACCAGAATTTCTTTAGGTTTTGTGCAAATCATTACACAAAATTCTGCTATGATGGTCACAGTACGGCACAAGCATTGCTCTCTTGACAGCGGAACGCTTTTCATTCAGCATCTCTGTATCTATTGTCCTATGCTTTGTCTTACACCTATTACACAGTAATCTCTGTTTCTTTAGATGTTTCCTTACAGTGACTGCATACCATGTAAGGACCCTCCAATTGTGAACTGTTCCTAGGGGTACATATCTATTTGGTGTATGATCAACTATACTTTTAAAACCTGAGCCCTAGTTGCTCTACTCAATCCAGTCCTAAGCTGAAAGTTTCAAGTACCTCATTGAGATCTGACCATACTGCTTCTTTGTCTAGTTTGCTGGACATCTAAATCTTTCTATTTGTTTCAGTTGTCCTTCATACGAGGTTCTTTCAAGTTGTAAGGCCTCAGATTTTTTTCTCTGGACTGAAAAGAGGTAGAAACATGTGCATTGTTTTAAAATGAGGCCACGTTAATTGTCAATACATCCCAGAGATGGCAGCACCGTACGGCAGATGAAATTGTACCGCCAGCGGCAAGAATGAGAACTGTTTTAAATACTTAAAATGGCGATGTTTCGCTTACTTGAACGGCGTGCAGTCATTCGTTTTCTGAATTTGCGTGGTGTGAAACCAATTGAAATTCATCGACAGTTGAAGGAGACATGTGGTGATGGAGTTATGGATGTGTCGGAAGTGCGTTCGTGGGTGCGACAGTTTAATGAAGGCAGAACATTGTGTGACAACAAACCAAAAGAACCTCAGGCTCGCACAAGCCGGTCTGACGACATGATCGAGAAAGTGGAGAGAATTGTTTTGGGGGATCGCCGAATGACTGTTGAACACATCGCCTCCAGAGTTGGCATTTCTGTGGGTTCTGTGCAGACAATCCTGCATGATGACCTGAAAATGCGAAAAGTGTCATCCAGGTGGGTGCCACGAATGCTGACGGACGACCACATGGCTGCCCGTGTGGCATGTTGCCAAGCAATGTTGACGCACAACGACAGCATGAATGGGACTTTCTTTTCGTCGGTTGTGACAATGGATGAGACGTGGATGCCATTTTTCAATCCAGAAACAAAGCGCCAGTCAGCTCAATGGAAGCACACAGATTCACCGCCACCAAAAAAATTTCGGGTAACCGCCAGTGATGAAAAAATGATGGTGTCCATGTTCTGGGACAGCGAGGGCGTAATCCTTACCCATTGCGTTCCAAAGGGCACTACGGTAACAGGTGCATCCTACGAAAATGTTTTTAAGAACAAATTCCTTCCTGCACTGCAACAAAAACGTCGGGGAAGGGCTGCGCGTGTGCTGTTTCACCAAGACAAAGCACCCGCACATCGAGCTAACGTTACGCAACAGTTTCTTCGTGATAACAACTTTGAAGTGATTCCTCATGCTCCCTACTCACCTGACCTGGCTCCTAGTGACTTTTGGCTTTTTCCAACAATGAAAGACACTCTCCGTGGCCGCACATTCACCAGCCGTGCTGCTATTGCCTCAGCGATTTTCCAATGGTCAAAACAGACTCCTAAAGAAGCCTTCGCCGCTGCCGTGGAATCATGGCGTCAGCGTTGTGAAAAATGTGTACGTCTGCAGGGCGATTATGTCGAGAAGTAACGCCAGTTTCATCGATTTCGGCTGAGTAGTTAATTAGAAAAAAAAAAAAAAAAAAAAAATTGGAGGCCTTAGAACTTGAATGCACCTCTTACTTTGGTAATCATTGTTGCCACTACCGCATCATGGTCACTGATACCAGTTTCAATGTGGACATCCTCAAAGAGGTCAGGTGTAATTGTTGCCATTAGATCCAATATGTTTCCAGTAGTAATGTTTCACACACTGTCTTGTCATGCCCACCACTAACATAACTGTAATTTTCCCAGTTGATTTTTGGATGATTGAAGTCTCCACCAATGACTACAGTATGTTTAGGGAACTTACATACCAGCAAAGTAACATCTCCAAAGTTTTTAGTTACAACAGGAAGTGATTCTGTTGCTGGTCAACAGAAGGATCCAATTATCAATTTGTGCTCACCCTTGATACTGAGTCTTACCCAAACAATCTTACCTGCAGCTTTAATTTCTATCTTGGTGGATGTGAGCTGCTTCGTACTGCGATAAATACACCACCTCTACTTCTCGTTAGCCTATTCTTTGTGTATATGCTTAAATTTTCTCAAAAACTTTCAATTTCAGGTTTTACACAGCTTTCTGTACCTACTATTATGAGAGCTTCACTGCTTTTGAGGAGCACTTTAAACTCTGGAGACACTAGAAGCACTTCAAACTTTGGAGCCACTAGGATGTTAATCCTCTCATCTGTTGGTTTCTTTGCTCTTACATGAATACTTCTAGGTTACCTGCAGGTGTTGTTATCTAGACTGCAAGCTAATGAAAAAAATCCTTGTGTGTACCCCACACACAGTCAGCTACCTGTGTGGCTGCCTCTGATGTGCAATGCACACCTGACCCACTGACGGGGACCCCACAATTCTTAACCCTTTTAGCAAGACTAGGAATTCACAGCCTAACTTGTCACACAACCTTCACAGTCTCTGGTTCAAGCCTTCCACTCCACTCAGTTGGCTGCATCCCATTCCATCAATGGCTGCCAGAATAGCCTCTTCAACATTCTGAATGAAGCGCCCCCCCTCCAGATATACACACTGAGTCCACCTAGTGTTTCTTCCAATCCCTTGCTTCCATTTTCCTGACGGTTATCATTATTCGCTGTACGTTTGAACCTCCAATGATTAACAGACTGCTACGTATTTGTGTTGCCATTCTACTGACACAAGACATAGCAGGTTTCTCAACACGCGAAATGGGTCTCACTGGCCCAGTGGTTTTGAAGGAAATCGGCACCTCGAACTTGTTGGTTCCTGTGTCACTGCACTGGACAGCACGACCTACCATGGACATGTCATTCACAGTCAAGTGGATGAGTAATGCCGATCCTGTATTTCCTGTAGAAGAAACAGTTTTCTCTCACAAGCATAGTACTTGAGTCAACTTTGGTAACTTTGCTACATGACTCTCGGTAGCCCCCTTACCACATCTATTCACATCAGCTTCCCACCACTTCACAGTAGTCAGGGAAATTTCCAGCTGCTGATTAACAGAACCAGGTCATCCGTTCCTGAGAGCAACAACACAGTGGGGCTGCTTTATGCCTGGTACAATGTTTTACAGACAGTAAACAAATAGCGTTAATCTACGCTTGCTGATTCTCTTTCAATCTACGAGGCTAACACACTACAAGAATTACCATTAGCCTTTTAGAACTAAAGTGGCTAACAGTAAAAAACTTCCCACTAGTTTTACTGTTTCTTCGAAATGTTTTCAGGTTACATTCACTAACAAATTAAACAACAGCATTAATTTACAATAAATGCAGACAATATACACACCTGTTAAAAGAGAAAACTAATACGACATGGTATGTTACTTATTTACTGTAACTTTCACTCACAAATAACAGATTTATGCAAAACACTCATTACATATGAAAAGCTTTGCAAGTGTCCAAAAATGTTTACAATTGATGATCTAGTACTACATAATATATCATGTTCATGAATTTTGATCAAATATTTACGTGTAACTGTATCCTACACCCTTTGCAATAATCACCTTTATCTCTACACTATTGCATCAGAAAAGTGGAACTGCAATATATGTAAAACTGAACACCGCAAGCTATTTGCAGCATAAGAGAAGGTTAAATTACTAACCTTTAAGCAGTCTGTTCCAATATTTTGTTGAAACTGTAACATGAAAAGGAAATTATGACAGCACCGAATAAGTAATGAAATAAAGTTAAGTAGGTTGGCCCTCTTTGGCAATTCAGTATGGGAATCTTCACTCTACTGGTAAAGGAACTGTGTGTAACTTCGTACTTTTTCACATATACTGAGCTTACGATCAATACATTAAAAAGAAGTCAGCTACTGGACCTGCCTTTTAATGACTTAGAATGCAGCAACCCCCAGAAATGGGCGATTCTGATGCTGGTCCAGATATGTATGCAGATGAGCTCTCAAGTAAGTAATGAAGAAAAGAAACAATAAAGCAAAGTATTTGTAAGAATAGGTTACACGAATGAACATTTCTAAAATAAGTCTGGTTGTAAAATATAATTTGATTGCAGGTAGGAAATGACAGTGCAGAATCTTTTTAAGCTATTAATTTCATTGTTGTTACTGCATAAGAGACCCAAAGGCAGTAGATGAGAGATATGGATGCTGTGCAGTTTCACTACCCTCCCCCCATGCACTCACTTCAGGAAATTGGCAGCACAAATACATCACTTGTCATGCCTTCCATGCTGATGTTTTACTTCTCACTGTGTATATCTGTGGATGGATATGATTATGTGTTGTTTGGGCATACAATAGCGATGTCTTCGTGCCTTTATTGAAATTTTATGGGGGGGTGTGAGTAAAAATGCATGCACATACATGCACATGCTTATTTGAAAATCACGCATTTATTCAGATCTAAAACTTAATATAATAACGTAACATTTGTGGGACAGGGTGAAGAGAGTAGAGCAGACATCTGTGGCCAATTGATCACAGGAATAGAAAGAATGAGCCAGCCACTTTGTAATGCATTAGAATCTCCAGCCTAAAAGCTTAGGCCATAGTCTGGACACTATACGAAATTTTAAAAGCTTTACCACACTCATCATCAGCCCTACCTTAAGTTGCTTCTGTGCTCTCATCATAATATAAAAGGCATTCAGTTAAAAAAGTGTACACTGATTCACACGCCACTGACACCACACAGTGGGTCATCGCTGAAATACACTCCTGGAAATTGAAATAAGAACACTGTGAATTCATTGTCCCAGGAAGGGGAAACTTTATTGACACATTCCTGGGGTTAGATACATCACATGATCACACTGACAGAACCACAGGCACATAGACACAGACAACAGAGCATGCACAATGTCGGCACTAGTACAGTGTATATCCACCTTTCGCAGCAATGCAGGCTGCTATTCGCCCATGGAGACGATCGTAGAGATGCTGGATGTAGTCCTGTGGAACGGCTTGCCATGCCATTTCCACCTGGCACCTCAGTTGGACCAGCGTTCGTGCTGGACGTGCAGACCGCGTGAGACGACGCTTCATGCAGTCCCAAACATGCTCAATGGGGGACAGATCCGGAGATCTTGCTGGCCAGGGTAGTTGACTTACACCTTTTAGAGCACGTTGGGTGGCACGGGATACATGCGGACATGCATTGTGCTGTTGGAACAGCAAGTTCCCTTGCCGGTCTAGGAATGGTAGAACGATGGGTTCGATGACGGTTTGGATGTACCGTGCACTATTCAGTGTCCCCTCGACGATGACCAGTGGTGTACGGCCAGTGTAGGAGATCGCTCCCCACACCATGATGCCGGGTGTTGGCCCTGTGTGCCTCGGTCGTATGCAGTCCTGATTGTGGCGCTCACCTGCACGGCGCCAAACACGCATACGACCATCATTGGCACCAAGGCAGAAGCGACTCTCATCGCTGAAGACGACACGTCTCCATTCGTCCCTCCATTCACGCCTGTCGCGACACCACTGGAGGCGGGCTGCACGATGTTGGGGCGTGAGCGGAAGACGGCCTAACGGTGTGCGGGACCGTAGCCCAGCTTCATGGAGACAGTTGCGAATGGTCCTCGCCGATACCCCAGGAGCAACAGTGCCCCTAATTTGCTGGGAAGTGGCGGTGCGGTCCCCTACGGCACTGCGTAGGATCCTACGGTCTTGGCGTGCATCCGTGTGTCGCTGCGGTCCGGTCCCAGGTCGACGGGCACGTGCACCTTCCGCCGACCACTGGCGACAACATCGATGTACTGTGGAGACCTCACGCCCCACGTGTTGAGCAATTCGGCGGTACGTCCACCCGGCCTCCCGCATGCCCACTATACGCCCTCGCTCAAAGTCCGTCAACTGCACATACGGTTCACGTCCACGCTGTCGCGGCATGCTACCAGTGTTAAAGACTGCGATGGAGCTCCGTATGCCACGGCAAACTGGCTGACACTGACGGCGGCGGTGCACAAATGCTGCGCAGCTAGCGCCATTCGACGGCCAACACCACGGTTCCTGGTGTGTCCGCTGTGCCGTGCGTGTGATCATTGCTTGTACAGCCCTCTCGCAGTGTCCGGAGCAAGTATGGTGGGTCTGACACACCGGTGTCAATGTGTTCTTTTTTCCATTTCCAGGAGTGTATGATGAAGTATGTTAGAGGACAATATCCAATTCAAAGGTGGGTCAGGATAAAATTCATCTTACGAGATTGAGTGATTTGAGGTATGTCATGGGCACATAGTTGTTTCCAGTGACAGCTTCTCCTCTTCCCACACTCATATGGTTCCCGATTCAACAGCAAAAAGACAGCCTGCAAGGCATGGCACACTGTGTTTCATGCAGGCCTTTTTGGCTGCAGTCACTCCTTGCTCATTCCCCTAAATTCCCATTTGCCTCAGTAACCAGCAGAATGATTAATGATTTGCTTCCTGTTGAAGAAGATAAAATATGTCAAACACATTTTGCGTCATGTACACCGCTGACTACATTTGCTGCAATGACAACAGAGCACTAAGGGAATCACAGGAAATGAAAAACTTTTTGTACTTTAGATGCCTCGTCTGCGACAGTGCTTTCCGGATTTCATGGAGCTCTGCAGTAAATATGGTAATTCATTAGAAAAGCAAATCCTGAATAAATAGTTGGGAACACGACTGTACATCCAAGGGATACTCTTGCTTTGAGCCATCAGTGAATACAATTTTAAAATTATGATGGCTATCTAAAAAGTTATTAAATGAAGATACAACAGTTAAATTTGCAATGCAAATTGCTCCGACCTTGGTGTAAAACCATAAAATCAGTCACACCCATCTCAAAGGCAATCCTTCCATCAACCACAACCACCTCTATAAGACAATCCATCACACAAATAGGGTTTCACTACTCAGTGCCTGTAATGAAAATGTCTTTCCATTGGTGAGAAGCAATATTATGGTACGCACGCACCTTTTACACAAGTACTGTCTTACAGAAGTGTCACACTATGAGGAGTTGCCACCTTATATCGAGCGAGGAGGGCACATGAGCCTCACTGTACAGGCTCTTTATAGTACTGGCTCTAAAGGCCCAAGTTGCAAGCTTAAATCCTCCATTATACACTGCATCAACATTTTTAAGTAGACGGATCTTGCAGAACCACACATCCTGCACCCATGATAAAGCCGTGAACACACAAATGTTCTGTAAAACTGGAGAAGACAGGTTCGGTCTGCTCCCCATGAACTATGGCTAATGCATTTTAAAATATTTAGTGCCCTTTGGGACTTGGTGTCCCTAAGGTGTAGAGACGGGCAGTCCGCTTCTGAATTGATTCAAATAGCCAGATCCTTCTAAGGAGGGAGTGACAGATGATTCAGAAAAAAATGGAGGTAGCTCATCGCTGGTGGCTGTAATGAGCACAATGAAAATTGTCTGGTAGGCAGCTGCAACGGTGCCATATGCCACGTCCTAAAGAAAACGTTTCCCCAAGCTACGAAAAAATGTGTTATAGATCAAGTGCACATGTTGATTTCCTCATTCACGAAAAACAACAGAAGATAAAGAAACCTCCATGGTCCCCCCCCCCCTCCCCATCTCCCTCGTTGGGCCATACCCATTCAGCTATCCAATGGTCAAGTGGCAGGAGAGGGGGGGGGAGGGGGGAGGGGGGGGGGGAGATCTAAAATCTTTGGCCCAGCTGAGAATCGCCTCGGGTTCCTCCACTTAGCAATCCTCCAAGCTGACTGCACAGCTAATGAGGGAATGGCTCGTTAGAATGGTACATTAATGTGAATCAAGTTTATGCATTTCATTTGAAAATAAATGCCTCAAATTTCAGAAGCTCAATAAGTGTTTACATGCTTTTGGGTGGGATGTTACTTCTCATCTTTTGACTTAGCATCATACATGGAATGCGTTCTCTGCAATAATATAAGCTGTGGTCTTTAGCCTGTGTGTGCTAGAGGAGCGTATCGCAAGGTGACGCAGTCATCACTCACCTTCCAATAGCTTGGAGCTCCCGTCATTCTCACTAATCGGACCATAAGCCATCCACTAGCTCACTACTCCCCACCATTTGAACGGACCAGATCACAGGATAGCTCACTTCTCCCCACCATTCTTACGGGTCAGACTGCAAGGTAGCTCGCTGCTCCCCACCACTCTCAAGGATGAATTTACATGGAGCAGATCACATGGTTACCTGATGTGTCACTTTTTCTCTGCATTCTTGGCACTGTGATACAGCTTGCAACTCACTTTCCTGACTGAACACCTCTCCATCTGAACTTAACTTCTTATAAAAATAATGGTATGTGTAACACAAATTATTTTAACTAACAATTATGATAGTACATGTATATGGGTTGTCTCAGGAGGAATTTTCAATATTCAGGGATATGACAGGAATGATCATTTGAAGCAAATAACAAAATATGGACATATGTCATATTCAAAAGTGTTTCTGAAACAGAACACATTTAAAGTTACTTTTGTAGGTGTTCTTCAATAACTCGAAATCTAAGGCCTGTAGCGAAAACATGTCACAGTAAAAATTACACTACATCAAATTTCCTATAAAAATGTCCTATTCATTTTTCCTCTAGGAAAAAGAGGAGAAAGAGAAAATAAGGAAAATCTTGCACAACGCACAGGCACTGAGATGTAGGTAGGCTTTTTTTTTTTAAGCCATTTGGTGGTAGTTTCCCAATTTGATATCCCACTTGTCCTATATCAAATTATTTGTCTCAACTTCACCTACACTACTGTGGTACATCGTAAAAAGTGACAATGTACTCAATAATAAAGAAAATAAATAACAATGTATATTAAATATGTTCTATCTCTGATACCATTCAGAACAGTGCATATGCCCACATGAAATTCTTTTCTTCCAATAATCATTCCTTTCATCCCCACATAGTTATTGAACATTCATCCTGGAACAACCCGAGTGCTTTGTTTAATTTTTTAATTATTCACTCAACCTGGACAGATTAATGCCTTCACGACCCCTCTTACACCAGACCATAGTTTTATATGTAATTACGTAACTTATGAAAATCACAGTTATTTAAGAAAAAATCATAATATTTTTAATATGATATTTCCTCTTTTCTTTGCATGGCCATTTGTCTGTTACGCTATCTTGGTTGAAATTGTTATTTTTCTCAGTCTTCCTAAATATCTTCTGCCCACTGGGTAATAATGTCATCAAGAACATACCCAGCTACATCTCTAGTGATTGTATTTTGATGGGAATGAGTGTTTCTGCTGTGTTTTCCAGGCAAGAGCTTCAAGATCTACATAGTAGTAGTTATTGTGAGCAATAGTGGGTCAACAATAAGCTTGATCAATTGGACTGTCAGGCCGTCCTGTACAGTAAAAGCTGATTTTACATTAATGTATTGTCATGCCTTAGTTATCATTTCTCTCTGACTGACTGATTCTGTTTGCTTTTTGCTTGTAATCAGTTTTATTTTCAATGGTAGGAGGTTGTTTGTAAGTCCGATGTGCAGCGTCTCAGAGATTCATGAACTATTTTAGCTCTTCTGTTAGCCAAGATGCAGGTTTTCCCTTCATGTTTCTGGTCTTTGAGGGAGCATATTTATTGTGTAATAGCTTTAGTTCGGTAGTAAATCCACAGAGGTTGTCTTTCAAGTTCAGGAATGGAATGGAATGGAATGGAATGGAAGTCGTCTCCCAAATTATCTCTTGCACCCCCAATGCAAGTTCAGGTACAGTGATACACTTTAAGTCCCTGTATGTTGTCAGTTACAGTTTATTCCTTTGATATTTTAGAGAGTAAGTCATGAGTATGATGATGTGAGCTGATTCTTTACTTGTGGATTTCATTGCATATATATGTATGAGAGTGAGACTATAGGCTGCATTATGGATATGTGTAAACTGAAGTACTGCAAGTACTGCTACAATTGGAGAACAAATTACACATGTGAATTTCAAAGTGAAGGGACACAATATTCATGTGTTACTAGCATTATCAGGGTGTATACAGGGACAAGGAAAAAAAATTCCCGGATTATTCCCGGATTTCTCCCGGATATCCCGTTTAAAAAATATGCTTTTTCCCGGGCGACCTACTGTCACTTAGCACAGAAAAAGTTCCCTCGGAACTGTAAAACTTATCAATCCTTTGAATGGTTAACATTTTATATAATCGCGTAGAACTTCCCGGAAAAAAAAAGAAAAGCCGGAGCAGAGAAGTTTTGGAAAGACCTTTGATTTGCAGCAACATATACGCAGCATATTTTCGTATTACGAAAGTATAAATTCGAATTGCACCAAACACAGCTTGTTAGTTTCCGGAGCGTTGCAACCGAGGTTGTGATGTCCTTTTGTAAGCGAGTCATATCTCAAGCCACGAGATCTCGCCAGCCGATGACAGCAGCTATTCAGAGCATAGGGCACGTGTTATAGTCAGCCACTAGCAAGATTACTGGTTACATAGCGCGAACACACAAGAGGAAAAGTTAACGGTTTACATTAATGTACACAGTACCGTATATCTACAAGAAAAGCTAAGCTTTCACGTGTAATATTGGTCTTTTTTTGGTGTGATATACTTTAAGATACATCACACAAATGTGCCAGTAAATTTAAAATTGTGACATAAATGCCTCGGCTCGAAATTCTTGAAGTGGCTGGTCCTCAAACTGTTCAGTTTCGAACGCTCTGTGATTTAGATATCCATCCCACTTTCACACACGTAACATAATTCATCTTGCGTAAAAAGAAATTTACTTTGAAAGTAACGCTTTTCTAACCACCGTTCGCAATACTGTTAGTTATAGGTTCGATTTACCAGTTGCCAGAGAGCGCCAAAAACGAATTATTGTGCGTGTGCAACTGCAGTGGTGTAGGAAGCCCGCATGTTCGTGTGTATAAAGCACTAAGAGAGCTTACACTACACCATAAAAGAAACAGGGCATCAGAGGATACTCCAAAAGGCATCAAAATTTCGTGAATCATACTAAAATGCATAATTTGGCTTGAAGTGCACATTGGTTTTTTCCAGATTCACAATGAAGTAGGTCCCATCTGATATTAAGCTTTTCAGTGTGGTTTTTGGGATGTAAATTTTCTTGGAGTACCAGTACTCTACGATCTCATATTTGGTTCTTTATTATGGCATAATGCCATACATGGCAGAAGATGATAACGTGCACTTGAAATTCACCGAACAGTTGGAAGTACCCAAAATTGTTAAATGAAACACTTCGTTTCAAATAAAATGATTGCCTCAGCGGAATTTCTTTAGCAAACTTGCAAAAATAACTTCATTCTTCTGCAAGGCGATTAATGCTTGACTGCTACTAACTTGGAAAGAAAATAAAATCAGAAACTGAAATTAATAATATATTTTTGCCCTCTGTAATTATGTGAATGCATTTTAATTCACTTGATAGCTCCCGGCCACAGAAATCCGTTTTGTTTTCATTTGACGTGGGAGCTGTACACGAAGAGAAGCAGCGAAATCACTTAACGTAAACACGGGTCACGTGGAGACTAACCCCCTCCCCACTACAACTCAGACAACTCTGTGCAAGCGCGAATCTGGCAGCTAGGGCGCGCGAGAAAAATTTTTCTCGTTTGCATCTGGCTGCTTGCTGCTACTACCAATGCAGCTAACAGCCAAACTTCAATAAGCGGGAAGCGAGAGAAGGTACTGCTTATACGCGAGTCAAATGTGCATGCGCAACAGACCGCTGGCAACTGGTCAAACGAACCTAATGTGAACAGTTGTGACGTCATGCTCATAGCAAGCAGTTTATTGTTACGAAGAATTACAGTCTGCGCCCTACGGCCTTTAACATATTTTTGCTATATGTAGACGCTTGTGCGTGCACGGTGTTTTGTTGTCGTAAAATGCACATTTCCTTTGCCACTACAGTTTTATTTTTTTCCCTCTCGTTTATATTTTATTGCTGCCCAGTAGCAGGATACAATAACATTCTTTGCTAGAGAATCAATTCTGCAGTCAAAACTACAAAAATGTAACTGAAAGCGAAAACAATGAAAAATTCCTGGAATTCCGAAAAATTCCCGGGTTTTCTCCCGGATGAAAAAATTCCCGGGTTTTTCCCGGAATTCCCGGTTGTCCCGGGTCGGATACACCCTGATTATTTGTATGCTCCAAAGTCGAATCGAGTTCTTAATGGTCAGTTCTGAAAAAGGCATCCCACCTAATTGCAGAAGTCTGTAAAGGATGCAGATGAGGCAAATTTTGTGAAGGAAAGTGATGTTTACGAACATATATTTGACTTCTTTGTCTTCATTACTGTTGGATGTGTGTGGCATGGGTGGTAATAAGTCAAAGCATTTGCATGCCGCTACTCCACTCCTCATCTGCTATTTCTGTTGTGGTTTGGGACAATGGAGTCAATATTTAAGGAACTGGAGAGCACACTGGGCTTGAGCCGGATGCTCGCACTTCTCAGAAGAAAGCCATGGATGTTGATATCCTGAAATATATGGCGGATTTCGCCAAAATGTGCTGAATGTGATGGCCAACCATGTTCTACAGTAACAATACAGACACACTGGTAGAACCTGTAGCTGCATGATCAGACAAGTTCGCATCTCCTAAAGCACAGGCTTTAGAGTTGATTTGCAGTGCTGTTTTCCAGTCTTTATCTACACCATTACCTTGCCATCTCTCGTTCACACACTACGTAGCCAAAGTACAGATAATACATAATTAAAAATTTTTCTCTTTCAGCAGTGAAATCTTTGTGCATTGTCAGACTTGTCTTCGTGAGTTCCTTAATCACTATGACTGTTTCAGCTCTTTTTGTATATGATACAAACTTAATGACTGTGGGGCTAGGTTTCGCAGATCATAATGTCCTACATCCTACTCTGTAACTTCTGATTATACAATGTGCTGCATGTATATTTGTTTTCACTTTACTCTTTTGCAATTTAAAATGCCTATGTTATGAGTAAGTATTTTAATTTTTCCAGTGTACTTTGCACTGCTGCACAACAATATGTCAATCACACTGCCTTTGACTAGAAGAATTACAAGCGATGTATGGCACCATTTTACCAAAACGAAAATGCCGCTACTGTCAGCTGATAATTTCCATGTCTTCTGGTTCATCATCAAACCAGAAGGGACATCTAAAATCTAAGCATTCTACGATACCTCTGAAACAATATGGGTCAGGAAGCTGATCAAGACTGCCATCAACTGATGTAGAAATTCAAGAAATCATTTCTTGAGAACTGTCCTCACTAACATCTGCTTCCACCTTGGGTGGAGGTATCCTCCCAGAAAGGAGAATCGAGTCTCAAGTTGTATCCAGCCCGTTAGTGTTGTCGGGTTCTGGACCAAGTCCTGATTTATTGCCTTCTGTGATGCCCTCACCCCCAACTATTTTTCATTTACAACAACCAATAATTACACGTTTTAATATTATCAATCCACCCACATTAAATAAAAGTATGGCATTACATGTACTGTTTTTAAAAATGATTTGCAGAGAATACCGTCCTTTCTCTATAGTTGAAGGTCAGAACTTAAAAATATACATATATTGTATGCTTTGCCCAAATATTAATTTACCAAGTTGAAAAACACTGCCAAACTCTCTAATTCCTATTTTGTATCATGAGTTATTTGATAAAATTAAAAATGATTTGTCCACGACAAAGTCAATCTCCCTTATTTCTAATGTGTGGACAAGAGTAAATAACATTAGTTTCTATGCTCTGACTGGACATATCATAGACGAGAAAAGTGAACTAAAGTCAAACCCTTTACAACACCCACAATTCGAAGACAGACGCACTGCAGAAAACATCTCAAACTCGGTAAAGTTTATTATTGCCAAATACAATACAGATTTTAAAACCACCTCTACAATAACACACAATGCATCAAATATGAAATTAACTGTCATGTTTGTGCAAATTCCACATAGTCCATGCTTTGCACATTCTTTAAACCTCACTGTGCAACACACAGTTGAGAAATCTATACAGAAAACTGTTGATTGAGGTCAAAAGAATTACATTTTTTTAAGAAGAGACCCATTGCTTTCATCAAACTTGCTGAAATGCACGAAAATTTAATAAATGACCGATAAACTGAAACAAGATGTCCCAACCAGATGGAACTCTACTTCCGAAATGTTGCATATATTTACTTTAAATAAAGACCCATGATTTCTCACCTTGCTTTTTTAGGTGGAAAATCGATCACCTTAAAATATACAGAGTGGGACATAATGTAACAGGCTTTACAGATTTTTTGAAGTTTTTGCTGAGGAAACCAAAGAGGTGTCCTCAGAAAAAATAGTCTCGCTTTCAAAAATGAAAATCTTGCTAAGATTAATGGAATAGCAACTGAAATCTTTTGAAAACAAAAATAAAGAATGTCCTCAAGAAATAGACATAGGTTTATAATTTCCTTAAAGGGTTATCAGAGTGGTTTGGTGTTATTTCCAGAAACAAATTGACTGGTCAAGCAACATTACTGGAACACCCCTTCAAAAGGGAGACAAAAAATCTCAGGATTGCTATACAAAGGCTATTGCAGAAATGAAAGTGTTGGTTGTTCAACAAGAAAAAATAGTTTATTTCTCAACCAATTACCACCATAACACATGAGACTTCTCCAGCTTGGGAACAGTTTGATGAAACTATTGGTCAGCTTCACTCAAGTCATGACCCGGAAAGTATGGCAATTGTCGACTTGGACAAATATTTAGTGGAGGGGTATTGGCCTAGAAACAACAATCCCTTAATCTGGTGGGAAACAAGAAAATTGTTGTGGTGAATGCCGTACCAATTGGTTCCAAAAGTGTTAAGTATCACAGCAACGTCAGTGCCCAGTGAACGAATACTTTCAAAAGCAGGATAAATATGCACAAGAAAAGAAACAGACTCACATCCACTAAAATGGCTCAGATTTCATTCATAAATGACAATAATGATTAATTTTTCCTTTTTAGATATATATACACGGTAATACTGCCTGTAAATGACGACTGCAGAGGCACTTTAATTACAACTACGTTATAGTTCTTATACTGATCAAACAATGGAAAATCCAGGATGGGATGTAACAATATTATGAGAGGGAAAAATGTTATTCACCATATAACGGAGATGCTGAGTCGCAGGTAGGCACAACAACAAAATTTTCACACTTGAAGCTTTCGGCCAATGGTCTTTGTCAACAATAGACACACACATACACACACACACACACACGAATCTTCTTGTGCATGTGTGTGTGTGTGTGTGTGTGTGTGTGTGTGTGTGTCTATTGTTGACAAAAGCCATTGGCCGAAAGCTATAAGTGTGAAAATCCATTTGGTGTGTCTATCTGGGACTCAGCATCTCCGCTATATGGCGAGTTCTTATTTTGCATTTTTTTTTCAATAAAAGTATCAAAATGTGACAAGAATTAGTCTTCATTCTTAAAATTTTTTCACTTGATAAAGATTTGGGATTTTGTTGTAATTTTTATAATTCTTACAGTAAATAATAAAACTTTTTATATCTCAAAATTACTAGGGACATAACACAAAATTATGACTCCTATTTACATGTTCTTTCAAAATCAGATAAAAATACAGGTTTAGTGACATGGATTAAAAAGGCACTGTGCCTTCATTTAACTTATTTTGAGAGTGAGTAGTGAGTCATGAAAAAGAACTAGTTCATTCCAATGAGTGACCATTTCTGATCTGATTTCTGAAAAGAACATTTTTGCTCGTCACTACTGATGTGTGGTAACCAGGTATGCTCAAAAATCAAATGTGAGGTATAGAAACCTGTATTTCTTCAGAACTGAAATCTGTGTCCCTCATCTTCAACCTACCTAAGTTCAAAACAGAATGTGAAAAGTTAAGAGACACACAGTTGAGAAATTGAAACCTCTCTGCTCCATCCATTCCTACAACCATCTAATAGTCAGCTGCGACCAACAGAATTTTGCAAGGAGGAACAACAGACTGAGAAATTGTCCACAAACAAAGAACAGTGGACAGGACTTTTAACTATTGATGTTGTGCCATCAATAGCTACAGCAAGGACAGTAACACTAACACTGCCTTGGGAGAGAGAATTCAACAAAAGAAACGACCATACACATGTACGAATGTCATCAAAAACCCCATTTATGAAACTGTTCAATTATATTAGGCCTCCACCACGTAGTATCACAGGTCTTCTCGATGTCAAAAAATACATCCATTAAGTGATATAAATACACAGAACATGTACTCTCCTTCTCAGGTTTTCAAAGTGGGATTAAACTGCTTCCCTCCAGGAGTCAGGAAAGTGCCCTACACCCAAATTAAGTTAAGTAGTATGAGGAAGATTTCTTTCCTTAACCCTCTGAAGTGCCTTAACAGGCTTTAATTAACTCTACTGTGGCGAGATGATGTATCATGAGGCAGAGACAATGGAGCTCCCACACAGAAAAGGGGCAGTTGTACTCATTATCATTGGTGGAAGTGAAATCCTAACTGTCCCTCTCAATAAACACACTGCAGCGTCAGGAAACTGGACCTTAACTGGAAGTGGTGGTAATTCTGACAAAATATTCTGCCACTGTCTGGGCAGTGTCTCATAAGTTGGCCTGCAAACTTCCATTCATCATTATAGCAGCCACTGGGAACCTCCCAAATTTCCTGGGAATCCAACTGATGGTCTTACATAAAATTGCACTTTTAGTGGAATGGTATATTATCAGGAACTACGGCCACAAGCTCTTCTAGCAAAATTTTGCCGTTATTACCAGGAAGTTGTTGGGGTTCTCTGCAGCTGGACAGTACTTGAATCATTGCACCTCCATGTAGAAGGTGGATCCAGATCAGGCAGTAATCACGTGAGAGCAAATCATAAACCACTTTGCACTGAGCAGTGCGTGCAAGCGCTGTAGAGCACACAAAGATCAACAGCAGTAAACAACACCTCTGGAGTTCATGTCTCTATACCCTGATCAACAGACAAGTGATGACATTATCAAGTTCTCGGTTGCTCTTAACACTGGAGGAAGTGGATTCTGCAACCCAAAGCCCACTGTGCGCATTACAATATCCACATAGAAGAAAAGTTTTGGGGAGTTGCATAATGAGGTTAGTGAGAGCCTTTTCCACCACGCACATAATGTGTGGGCAGGCATAGGAAAAACACTGTCAATCTATGATGCACATGCACTGATATAGTGACTGCTTGTAGGCTGGTAGTGAAAGGAAGAGTCAAGGAGTCGTATGCATTGTTTATGAAAATAGTCCGTCCTCTCTACCTCTCTCTCTGCTATCACCATTTTTTTTTTTTTTTTTTTTTTTTTTTGTGAGGATGTTGTAGTCATATCACTCAGGATCATCAAATAATTTAAAATGTGTCTCCTGAAAACATATACAGATTGGTCTTCCCGTAGTTCCTCCACTTGTATCCTGAACCCATTCGTTTTCACTGCCATATGGAAGCCACCATCTTTGTGGGGAGTTTTTTCTGTCCATTTTGTTGCTCCGTTGTGTGGGATTTTCATAAGATAGATGATTGGGATTTTGGGGGGGGGGGGGGGGTTGTTGTTGATTGAGTGTCTTGGTAGTTCCATTAGGCAGACAACACACACAAACCATCGTCTTGAACCATAAGACAGTACCGAAGCCACATGGTCTGATGGTTTTGGACCTGATCTTTTAGATTTTTTTCTCCCCTCCACCCCAGTTAGGACTTTGAGGACAGTGGTAAAGCTAATTTTAACAGTAACATTTTTCTGTTTCTCTTTTCTGTATGCTGTTAGTGTTACATGCTTTTGGGTGGTAAACTGCAGGGGAATCAGTGACCTCTCCTGGAATAGAGACAAGAGTGGCTAAAAATCTATTAAAACAATAATAAGTTCGAAAACCAAGCTCTATCAATAAACACAGCACAATAAAAAAAGACTTTAAAATACTACTGACTTGTCTGCTATGAGCTGTATCATTCTTTCTTACAGCTACAATTGTTAAAATTGTAGGAAAATTTGTCAGTGTAGCCAGTGGAGCAGTTTTGTAGCTACATTTACAGCTGCAGGTTTTCTACTGTGTTCAGCTGTCAATATCTGGATGTCAACGCCTCTGTTACAGGCTGCTCCAATGGTGAGGAGTATGAGTTCATGAACATAGGTGGCTGTGTGGCCCTAAACACGTTCTTCGCCTCAGAGTATGAGACATGTTGCGTAGCCTTTATCTCCTAGATATTTTTTTTCTTTTCCTGGAATACAGAACATTCTTAGCTCCATACTGGCTGGTTTTGGGAGCAACTGACACACTTGTCTGGGGCAGTGCATTGGATGCCGGGTTTGTGGGTAGCCGAATTACATCATCAGCATGCAGCCTCATCTATGCATACTAAGTTGGAGTGAATTGAGCATTGAAACTGAAGACAATGCATAGGGACAGGTACATGGTACCTAGCTTGCTGCTACGTACTCAGTTTTGGTAAGTGGAAACTGAAAAGATGTCTTCAAGAGCTCACCATGAACTCTTGTTGTAATATTATTTACTCCGACAACGGAACAGCTACACTTACCCATTCCTTTTGCAGTTCTTTGGTAGATATACACATCAAAACAAGCTTTGCACCACTCCGATTCCCAGAACTCCTGAAGACAGATGTTGACTGTGGATATTGTACGATAGACAAAGTCCCTTTGACTGTTCAGAGATGTCACTAAACCCGCCCAAAGATGTACACAACCATGTATGAGGAGCGCCTATTAGACAGAGGGGGTCCGACAGCTGATCAGTTCCAGTCATTCCACGAGGAAGGAGGTACACGGTTAGTGTTGTCTGTAGTTCAACCATGCCTAGACAGTCAATACCACATTTCGATCATGTCCGAATTGTTACTTTGTGCCAGGAAGGGCTCTCAAAAAGGAAAGTGTCCACGTGTCTCGATGTGAACCAAAGCAATGTTGTTTGGACATGGAGGAGACACAGAGAGACAGGAACTGTCGATGACATGCCTCGCTCAGGCCTCCCGAGGGCTACTACTGCAGTGGATGACCGCTACCTGCGGATTATGGCTCAGAGGAACACTGCAGCAACGGCACTGGACCACATCAGCCAATCCTCAGTCCACCTCTTCAGATAAAATGCTTCTAAATGCACACTTAACTCCAGTATTGTAACAGCAAAGTGCAGCACTATGCCGTCATGTTAGAACCACACTACCAGACAGACTGCCAGAGGAACATCGTCTAAATTCAACAGAAGGACGTTTACATGGAACGTTAAGCACATTTCTCAGTTAAAACGAGGAGTAAACAGGATGGGACCCAACAGACACCTGTAATACCTGCCCAAACGTTAACACCAAACTTATGCTGACATGAAGTAATAGAGGTGGTATGCATATTTTCATTATTCCAAGTGTGGCTGTTTCAATAGTTGAGTGACCCTTCTTTGGTGAAATACATCTCTTTTTCCACAACACCGTTCTTTCGAAATATGGAATCTGTAGATGGTATGGAAATAAGTTCTTGTCACATAGGAAATCCAATACCACATTATGAGAAGCCTGAAGTGACAAACAAATGGATTCATTTTACCATGTTTAGTTTTCATGGCATAATTTAAGAACATCGAAAATGTTTCCTTCAAACTCAAAGTTCCGCACATAAAATTTTCGTCCAGCATCAACTTTGTAAACAGCAGAACTTCCAGTCTCCCTCAATCTTCTATCTATCACTATAAAAGTATCTGCACATGAAATAATGTGGTTAGGAAATCTTTCGCTGTACATTATGTGGGCCTCCTGTGCATCTTAATCCACAGTACCATATGCTAAATGCATCAAGACATATCCATCGAAGGAATACCGATGACACACCATGTCACCACTATGTTCACTGCTGTGAGATGTGTGTTGTCAAGCCTACTTCCTTTGTTCACCTATCACACCTCATTCCAAGTAAATTAGCAGGTAATGAACACTTCTGATGAAAATTCTGCTACACCAGCAGATGGCATTAAAATCAATTGTTCTAACTGTGTAGATTGAAGTGCACAAAACAGCTGAGCTGTTGGCCCAGGTTCAGTCCTCGCTGCCATCCAATGTCCAGGTTTTGTGCCTCTCTTTCTCAGTTTAAGGAAACCAAATGAAGAAAAAGTTTAGCAACACTGTCTCTGGCAGGCTGCTTTAACTTGCACAAGCAATGACCCAAATTTTAACTTCAATGCTAATTAAACTGGAAACAGTGCAATGTATCGAATGTTTTGCTTAACAGTTATTTCTCAGCACAACCTATCCCATAAGATCCTTACAAGCTTTCCAGACTGCTTCTGACCATCCTGCAGAATACGACTGCCTTCTATCAAATCATAATAATTTAAAACAAATTACACTAACATAAGAAAGTCACAACACTAGATAGGATTTATATCTCTGTTATAAACTGAATACAGTGCAATTATTCCACAGGACTTAAGGCTGCTTCTTATTAAAAACATAAAATACTTTTACTATCACATGGTACATTCTTACTGAAAGCAACTTTTTATGGAAAAAAGCACTAGGTTAACAATATTTTTTAAAACTTATTTGTTAGGTATTATGAATATAAATATTTTCTACGTTATTATCAACAATGTCGCCACCATCGCCTTCAAAATTAATGATTGAATTATTCATCACATCACCAATCTCACACCAGTATTCTCAAGTTTCTGGATTCTATCAAGGCAGTATCCACTCCAATCATTTTGAGTTGCAGTTCACCATATGAAACAAGGATCCTCTCAGAGCACAAAAAAGGTGAGAATGCACCTCTTTAAAAGACAATGACACAAAAGTAGGGAGACAGTAGCTTCAGTTCTCATTCTACACCGATATTCTGCAAATCACCATGAGGTTCATTGCATCCTTTACATCCTTTATCATTTATTAGGGTTTCTTTCCGTTCCATTCACATATAGTGTGCAGGAAGAATGTTCGTCTGAATGCCTCTGTGCACGCAGTAATTATTCTAATCTTGTCCTCATGATCCCTATGTGAACAACACAGCAGTTTGTAGTATGTTCCTAGAGTCATCATTTAAAGCTGGTTCTTGAAACTTTGTTAATAGAGTTTCTCAACATAGTTCATGTCTGTCTTCGAGACCCTGTTCCTTCAGTGTGCCTCCAACACACTCCCATGGATTAAACAAATCTGTGGCCATTCTTGCTGCCCTTCTCTCTACAGTTCAATATCTCCTGTCAGTTCTATTTGATACAGGTCCCACACACTTGAGCAATATTCTAAGATGGGTCAGACGAGTGCTATGTAAGCTATCTCCTTTGTAGTCTGATTGCACTTCCCCAGTATTCTACCAATAAAGTGAAGTCTATCACCTGAGTTACCCACAACTGAGCCTATGTGATCATTCCATTTCATTCCCCTACAAAGTGTTACACCCAGGTATTAGTGCGAGTTGGCCGATTCCAACAGTGGCTCATTGATATTATAGTATAGGATACTACGTTTTTTCATTTTGCAAAGTGTGTAGGTTTACGTTTCTGAACATTTAAAGCAAGTCGACAATCTTCGCACCACTTCGAAATTGTATCAAGACCTGACTAAATATTTAGGCAGCTTCTTTCACATAGTGTTTCATTATAGATGACTGCGTCATCTACAAAAAGCCTGATGTTACTATTAATATTGCCTGCAAGATCATTAACATACAACAAAAACAGCAAGGGTGTCAACACACCTCCCTGGGGTACAGCTGATGTTACTTCTACATGTGACGATTAAACTCCATCCGAGACATGCTGCGTTCTCCCTGCCAAAATGTCCTCAATCTACTCACAAATTTCACTTGATACCCTATATGATCATACTTTTGGCAATAAGTGTAAGTGTGGTACTGTGTCAAATGCTTTTTGGAAATCAAGAAATACTGCATCGACCTGATTGCCTTGATGCATAGGTTTCAGTATGTAATGTGAGAAAAGTGCGAGTTAGGTTTCATATGAGCTATGTTTTCAGAATTTGTGCTGGTTGGCACTGAGTATGTCAATCTGTTCAAGATACCTGATTATGTTTGAGCTCAAAATATGTGCTAAGAGTGGACAACAAATCTATGTCAGGGATACTGGATGGTAGTTTTGTGGATCACTTCCACTACCCTTCTAGCAGACAGATATGACCTGTGCTTTTCTCCAAGAACTAAGGACGGTTTTTGTTCGAGGGTTCTACAATAGATTCTAGTTAGAAGAGGGGCTAACTCAGCCACAAATTTGGCACAGACTGAGATAGTGATTCCATCAGGTCCTGGAGCTTTGTTCAATTTTAATGATTTCAGCTCTTTCTCTACACCACTGACACTAATACTTATTTCATTCATCTTTTCAGTGGTACGAAGATTAAATTGGGGAAATTCTCCTGGTTTTTCTTTTGTAAGGGCACATCGAAAACGGAGTTAAGCATTTCAGATTTTGCTTTCCTACCCTCAGTTTCACTTCCTGTCTCATTCGCTAGGTACTGGACACTAACTTTGGTGCCACTAACAGCCTTTACACAAAACCAGAATGTTTTTGGGTTCGGTGAAAGATCATTTGACAATAGTCTGCTGTGGTAGTCATTGAAGGCATCACACATTGCTCTCATGACAGTCAAATGCATTTCATTCAACATTTCCTGTCTATAGACCTATGCTTTATTTGGCACCTATTATGCACTATTCTCTGTTTCCTTGGAAGTTTCTTTACGGTGACTGTATAATATCAAGATCCCTCCCATTATAAACTGTTCTACTGGGTATATACCTATCCAGTGCATAGTCAACTATTCTTTTAAACTTGAGCCATAGCTCCTCTACATGCTCCTGTCCTGTGCTGAAAGTTTCAAGTTCCTCAATGAGATATAACACTACTGATTTTTTATTTAGTTTGCTGACATAATGTATCTTTCTGCTTGTTTTAGTTGTTCTTTGTACTTTGGTTATCATTGTTGCCACAACCGCATCATGGTCACTGATACCAGTTTTGATGTGGAAGTCCTCAAAGAGGTCAGGTCGATTTGTTGCCATTAGACAAAATATATTTCCATTGTGAGTGGGGTTCCTAGCTATCTGCTATACATAGTTTTCAGAGAAGGCTTTTAATAACATTTCACAGAATGCCTTATTGTGCCCACTGTTAATAAAGCTACAAGTTTCCCAATTAAATGTTGGATGATTTAAGTCTCCACTGATAACTCAGGGTGTATACGTGGACAAGGGAAAAAAATTCCCGGATTTCCCGGTTAAAAATACACTTTCTCCCGGGTGACAGTATATTTTCCCTTATCAATCCTTTGAATGGTTATGGTTTTATACACGGGCGTACAATTTCCTGGCACTTTAGAAAACGAAACTCAGAGAAAAAGACACTTTTTGGAAATATCTTTGATGTGCAGCAACATGTACGCTGCGTATTTTCGTATTACGAAAGCATACATTGGAATTCCACCAAACACAGCATGTTACTTTCCAAATAATTGAAATCGAGATTTCGATGCACTTTTGTAAGCCATTTGTAGCTCATGTCACGTGATCTCCCCAGCCGATGACAGTGGATATTCAGAGCATAGGACACGTGATGTAGTCAGCCAACAGCAACATCACTGTTAAGTAGCACGAACTCACAAACAGGGAAAGTTAATAGTTTAAATTAATATACATAGTGTTGCTAAAAGAAAAGAAAAGCTTTCACATATAATATTGGTCTCAAGCTGCAAGAGAAGTTAAGCTTTCGCATATACTGTTGATCTTTTTTGTGTGTGTTACACTTTAAGATATATCACACAAATGTGCCAGTAAAATTTTTAATAATGACATAAACGTCTGATCTTCTGGATTTGAAATTCTTCTAAATGGCTCATCTTCAGGATTCGAAATTCTTCTAAATGGCTCGTCATCAAAGAGTTGATTTTTAAATGAGAGTCAAATGCTCTGTGATTTAATAAATTCATGGTACATTCTTGCACATACCTCAACTTACGTAAAAGGATATTTACTTTGAAAGTAACGCTTTTCAAACCACCATTCACAATATTTTCCCGTGAACTGTTACAAATAGGTTTGTTTCAGCAGTTGCCAAGAGTGCAGATAACAGGCGACACTGCGCATGGGTAGCTACCATGACATAGGAAGCCCCTATGTACGTATGTGTAAAACATTGAAAGATAATAAGTTATGTCATAAAAGAAAGAAGAGCATCGGAATTTCGTGAACCGTATTAAAATGTGCACATTTAAAGTGCATACTTAAAGGGCACATTCGTATGTCCAGATTCCCAATGAAGTAGACCTCAACCTGATATTAAGCTTTTCAGTGTGGTTTTCTGGATGTAAATTTTCTTGGTGCACCAGTACTGTATTATATCATGTTTGGTTCTTTATTATGGTATAATGCCATACGTGCTAGAAAATGAAAATTTGCACTTGAAATGCAGCGAACAGTTGAAACTAGCCAGTACTGTGGAATTAAACATTTCGTTTTAAATACATTGACTGCCTCTGTGGAAAAGGTTAACAAAAGTCAAATTTCTTTAGCAAACAGACAAAAATAACTTCATTGTTCCACAAGGCGATTAATGCTTGACCGTCAGAAAGGTGGAAATAAAATAAAATCTGAAACTAATGACATATTTCAGCCTTCCGTAATTATGTGATGTGTTTTAATTCACTTGATAGCTCCCGGCCACAGATATCCGTTTTTTTTTTTTTTTTTTTTTTTTTTTTTTTTTTTTTTTTTTTTTTTTTTTTTTTTTTTTTTTGACGTGAGAGTAAACGAAGGGGAAACAGCATAATCACTAAATGTAAACACGGGTCACATGGAGACTACCTACTATAACTCAGACTGCTCTGCGCATCAGTCCCGAATTTACGATGTTTGCGAACTGGGTCAAAAAAAGAAAAGAATTTTCAAAATATGTTCATCTTGTAGCGCACATCTTTTTGAAAAGTCTGAAACATAAAACATATGTATTCAAGGAAATGTAAGAAATATTATTTGGTCTTAAGTATGCGTAAGTGCAGTGCCACGCCTCTTCATAAAGCATTTTTCTACCGCACGTCCAAACTATATTCAGGAGAGTGGAAACTGAAATGTCCTGTGGTGCCTCTCCTGCTCCTAGTCGGCCGGTTTGACAGCCTGCCCCTCTTTAAAAAAATCTCACAATTAATAACGAATGGGATTATTTGTAATTGACAGCACAAGAACTCTTCAGAAAATCTGAACTCTTTATTGCCTATAGTTAATAGTGACATAAAATTAAATATAGCATATATAAAACCAATACTGATAAGAGATAAGCAAGAAATTACACATTTCTTCAAACCTTAGCTACTAGTATTTTTTCTCTCTGATCTTGCTACACCTTTACATGGCGTGCTTTCCTTTCTGCGAAAGAATCTATTACCTCATCAAAGTTCGTCAAACGTCTTCCTGCACGAAAAATCGAAATGTCGTTATCTAATACTGAGAAAGCTGTTAATACAAATAATACTCTAGACTGGTGTGGTTTCTCGATCTGATTACATCTATTTTGTCACTGTCTGCTAGATAAAACAAAACGGACCTTTCTAATATGGCAGCAGTTTTGTAACACACCAAATAAACGAGGCTGTTTTGGCACAAATGGCCATTTTTATAACACGACAGAATATAATCCAATAAGTACCAATATCAAATGCCTTTTAGGCATACTACAAGCAGAAAGCTTTATGTTAGGAAATAGTTTCACATTTCATTCATACGCACCAGCTTCTCAAGCACAAGATCGAAAAGTAGTATTACGAAATTTTTATATAAATTTGGGATCATCTTGTTCTTCCATAATTTGTGTGATGTCCCCGTTTCTTCTCCTTCCTCGTTCTAACAAACAATTTTGTCATCCCCAATTCTGTAGCTACTGCTGCCACTGTCAAAATTTGTTCGCCAATTAACTTCACTAACCCTGCCAGAATCACAGGTTTAGTTGTCCCACGATTATTTTCCAGTTAGGCGTTATTACGTGTTCTAACAACACGTTTTCCGCTTTACTTCCAGAATAGAACTACGCGGCTGCTAGCCGGGGACTGTACTACTGGTCCTTACTAGTGTAGCAATTTGGCCAAAAATTTTCTGTCAAAATTTCGTTTTCTTGGATACACCTAGAAGATAATACGTAATCTTCTCACCTGTTATTCCTGTCAGTTGTTTACTTCCATTCTGACGGTCTGAATCTATGGATTTTGCTAGTAATTATAACAATGCTGATCATTCGCAAACCCAATCAACCACGTAATCAGACAGCAATTGGCATTCATCTGTTCGGCTTTACTCCCTCAGCTCATATAGCCCCGTCCCCTTTTGTCTGCAGAAAGTTTATTTCTAGATGCGACAAGAATTCTTCTGACAGATACATCACGTACACTGTGCTTGCATTCAAAAGTCAACTTATGATTCAATCAGAAATCAACTCAAAATGTGTTCAAAAATGTTCAAAAACCAACAGGGAAGCATTTCAAAGTCATATAAATAATCGATAGGCAAATGTGCGCTGGATGCTAGGTGCTTTGTGAAACAAGTTTTTTTTCCTCAAGAATATGAATTTGGCACCCCCTTTTCCCGGCAGCATCTAGCTGCTTGCTGCGACTGCTTGCACAGCCAACAGCCACATTCCTGTTGCCAGAAGCGGGAGAATCTACTGCTCAAACGTAATTCAACTGCGCTTGCGCATGAGCCAGTGTGTAACTGCTAAAACAAGTCGACTGTAAACAGTTGCGACTTCAAGCTCACTGGAGGCAATTTGTTGTTATGAAGCAGTGCATAGTCTTCCTAAAGCCTTTGACACATTTTTAATTGGCAGACACTAGCATGAGCACTGTGTGTAGTTGTATATGGCGCATTTCCTTTGGAATTTTCGTTTTTTCTCTGGTTTATGTTTTATTGTTGAAGTATTATTCTGCAGTAGCGGAATAAAGTAATATGCTTTGTTAGAGTATCGGTTCTTACCAGTCAAAATTACAAAAATTTAACTGAGAACTAAAACAATGAAAAATTCCCGGAATTCTAAAAATATCCCAGGTTTTTCCCGGTTTTCTCCTGGATGAAAAAATTCCCGGGTTTTTCCTGGATCTCCCAGTTGTCCCGGGTCGTATACACCCTGTAACTACAATATGATTGGGGAACTTAGATACAAATGGACTGAGGTTCTCTCTTAAGTTTTTGATTACATAAGGAGATGAGCTTGGTGTCTGACAGAAGGATCCAATAACCATTTTATGCCCTCCCCCTATACTGAGCCTTGTCCAAATAATATCACATACAGTTTAGATTTCTGTATCAGTGGATTTAAATTTCTTATCAACTGCAACAATTACACCACCCCCATTTCCATTTTGCCTATCCTTTAGATGTACACTTAAATTTTACCCAAAAATCTCATTGCTACCAATTTCAGTTTTCAACGAGTTTTCTGTACCTAATATTATGTGAGCTTTTCATGTGCTCTCCAAGCCCTGGCACTTTGTTGCAAATGCTTCAGCAGTTTACCATTATGATTTTAATACTATCACCTATGGGAGGCATTTCTTTCAAACTTACACTGATACTTCTGGGTTTCCTACAGTTATTGTTATCTGGGTTGGATGGAGTCACCTAACTAAAAAACTCTTGTGTGCACCTGACACACAGTCAACTACCTAACAGCAGCCTGTGATGTGTAGTGCATGCCTGACCCATTTAGGGGGCCCTACAGCTATCAACGTGGCACAAGTCCAGGAAAATGCAGCCTAGCTTGCCACAGAACCTTCCAAGCCTCTGGTTCAGTCCTTCACTTGTCTCAGAACCAAAAGGCCACGATCAGGTCTGGGGCAATACCATAAATTGTTGAAACTCTATGTGTAAGGCTGGTCTTCTCAATCTTCTCTGCCAGTTACTGGAATGATGCAAGTATGGCGTTGGGGCCCGAGATGACAGGCATAATTTGTTCCAATGTTTGCCATAATCTGCAGCTGGTTGCACCCTGTTCCCTCAATGGCTGCTGGAGTAGCCTCTTCAACATGCTGAATGAGGCCTCCAGGCATTCACATTGAGTGCACCTGGTGTTCCTATCTGCAATTTCCTTAAGGGTTACCATAATTTGCCATATGTTTGAACTGCTGACGATTAAATACACATCTACCATTCTGTGTATGCCTCCTCTTGATACCGGAGAAACAAGTTCCTCCAAAACTGGTGACATGAGTCCCACTTGCTCAGTTTCAGTTATAGTGATAGATAGCACCTCAAACTTGTTAGTTAGAGGGGGATCAGTAGAACACCCCGAGTCCTTTCTGGTCCTTGCCCACTTCCTACAGGACACTTAGATCTATCGTTGGCATGCCACCCGCAGTCAAGTGGATGAGTAATGTCAGATTCTGTACTTTCTGCAGAGGAGACAGGATCTACGGGAGAGGATAGTACTTGAGGTACTGCTGGTAACAGTATCAAAGGTCCAAGACTCTCAGGAGCTCTTCCTACACACCAATTCACAGCAGCTGTCAATCATTTTGACAGTAGTCGAGGCAACGAATGTCAAACAATTCAGCCCATGTTTGAGAATGGCATTCACAGTGGGGCTGCATTTTGGCTAGTGCAAAGTATTACATGGCAGTGAACAAACAACTTTAAATTAACCCCACTGATTATCTTTTATTGTGTCACGTTAAAAAGTTGCTAATTTCCTGTAAGAATTGAAGCAAACACACAAAACGAGATTTCTATTAAGGTAACTCAAAAACCTGTGGCAAAAATTATTAGTTTCCTAAAATGTTTTGAAGTTAATTATAGTTGTTAGCATTTGTCTTTTAACAAAGAATAGTCTAAATCCTTTTACCTAGTCTCTGTGGAGAAGCATTCATGCTCACCATGTCCTCCTCACTGCCACTGTCTATATATGTATGTCTACCACTCTCTCTCCTTTTGTCTTTCTTTCCCCCTGCCACTGTCTCCAACACATCTAGAAAGTTCAAAAATTCTGAGGGTCCAACAAATTTCTTCCCTTGTACCACATGTTTAAAACTCCTGTCAAAACTGCGACCTCCCCTATACCTATGTGTTAAAGTATACCAGTCCGGGAGGGTCCAGACTCTCCTAGTCAATATATGGTCTCAACTATCTGTACATTTTACTGTCCCTCCTTTCTTTCTCCCACAGCTTCTTTCACCATCCATTTCTCTTTCACTTTTACTGCCAGTGCCACTCACTGGCTACCACAGTCTCCTCTTTTTTTGGCTCCCAGTGCTATTGTCTTCATCCCTCTTTCTCTTTAAGTGCCACTTTCTCTCTTCCACTATCACTGCCTCCTTTCTCTTTCTATCCCAGTGCCACTGTCTCCTCTCTCTTCCAATGTCACTACCTCTCCGCTACTCTCTTTCAGCACATAGAAGTGCAAATATATGTTCGCATGCCAAAATATTTGGTGAAGGAGGTGGAATGAGAATTCAGGCAGCTGGTTCCCTTCTTGTTACTGTTGCAGCAATGTGCATTGTTTATACAAAACAAATCCTGAGAGGTCAATAAAGACTGGACAGTTTATTTATATATATACATATTTATATGCAGTCCCCAACAATCAGTCTTTCCTTCTCAATTCGTCTGGTAAGTCTCGATTGACCCAGGGTTCTGGGTGTCTTTTTGTATCCCTTTCCCTAAACCGTTCAAGTCCTTTTCCTTCATCTCTCTTCCTTTCCCTTCAACTCTTTGGCCAGAATAAGCCACTGGCTCTGTAAGCTTGTAAAAGTTAAACCTTGTGTGTGTGTGTGTGTGTGTGTGTGTGTGTGTGTGTGTGTGTGTGTTGTTCTGCTGCTGCTGCTGCTTGGTGAGTAGATTTTTCATCTATCCATTTACATTTAATTTATATAATCTGATGCATTTACACACTTTGATGCATATGAGGATGTGTTGAAAAGTAATGCCTTGGAAAATTTTTAACAGATGAAGATTGGATGGAGCCAATTTGGGACTGTACTGAGGGACTGTAGTGATGATTACTGATGACAGTGAACCAAAAGAATCTGATTACTGCCGTTACTGTAGATGTCACATCATCCATGTGCAGTCTGGCATTGTCATGCTGAAGGAGAAGGCACTCCATATGTGGATGAACTTTCTGAATTCGAAACTCAATTACAGCTGTTTCTCATGCACCAAAATAGTTACATTACACATTTTATTTAAAAAGCTCTAAGAGTTTTCACATGAAAAATTTGAAAGCATTACTTTTCTGCACATGTAAGTAAATTATGTGTAGAAAGGATGAAAAATAAATATTACGCTATTCTTATGGGTGAAAAGCAAAAATGATGATGATCTGATTGACATTCTACATTACCTGAACTCCGTGGAAGGAATCTATGTAACCAGGTTTCCGACAACCATCAGACTCCAGGTAGCCCAAAACTTCATCAAAATTTCTTGCTTCCATGACCAGATCACTAACGCACAACATGAAGAGATTCTTGCCATCTGCATTCTTCATATTTCTGTATAAAATTCATCAGATTAAAATCTAAGGAATGACAAAGTTGGCTCAAGTATGTGAGGACTTCATGTATACAGTTATGTCCCATGTAGTGTTTACCTCAAAAAGTAGTAGTACTGGAGAGCCTCCAACGGATTTGTAGCTTCAAACTTTCGGACATAAAGCATTATTAGTCGCGCTAAATTTAACCTTCTTGCAGGTGGATCATCATCCGGTTCTACTGACACTATAAAAACAATTTTTTCAGTATGCAAGACAAGTTCAAGAACCAAATTCACAAGTTCCTTAAACTAAACCAGGAACTCTTAAGAGGTCTAATCACAAAACTACCAACGACACATTAAGTCTAATTAATTTAAACCTTCACATCACTGATTAGAGGCCTTTAAACTGCAGTCCTCAAGACATTTTTAAAAAATTTTGACGGTGATTTGTATATTTTATTCAATTTTTTTGTAAATTTATTATATTACTACAGATCTAAGCCAAATAATGAGCTTCAACAACGTTATTTCAAATTCTTAATCTTCTACACAATTCAATGCATAGTAAGCTGGATGTGCAACTCCCACCCCCACCCCCATGCCCCAAAGAAAACACTCATCATCACTGGCCACTGCAATTTAGTTAGTAAAAATTCTGATGGTGTGAAACTGCATCTTCCGAATGTCATCATTATTAATCCTGCCTGTTGTTGTCACTAAGCTCTAATTCTGTTCTAAGTGGTTGTTAAATTTTTGTGAGGCAAACTAAATACTGAAGCACATGCTTCATTTGTCAGCTAATTGCTATGCCTATTGAAATAATAATTGTCAAGCAACATTCTATGGCATTCCTTAGGGCTCTGTAATAAACATGCCTCCATCTCACACGTCCCAACATAAAAATACAAAAACTTTTTTTGTCATGGTACTGCACTTGTAAACCAACTGGTTGGTGCAATGCAAACACTATGAGTTTACTGTTTTATTCATGCAGCAATCATATTTATATTGTAGTACTTTGGAAGATATAAAACTTTGAAATGAACTAATCATTTGTAGTAGCCCCGCACGTATTGAAGATGGTGTCAGATTGCCATGTTCTGTATGTCAGACACAAGCTCATCTTGAACATAGTGCATTTAGAAATATGAGATAAAATCTGTGCTAATATGGTTTTGGTTATCACTGACATGACAGATAGTTAAGTGCAACGGGCTATGGGAAACCTAGCCATTTCCAACAAAACCTAGCAATTTCAAACAATAATAAAAAAGAATGAACCCAATAGGCAGAAAATTAATGATCCTGTTGTCTATGAACCACCCCTTACAAAACTTGGAAGAACAAGAAATGCTTAATGTGTGTTATTCTTCCGACGTTTAAAATACATCGAAAAAAGTTGGATAAATCTTCAATGAAATATCACACATGTTGTGCCTTCCGCGTAATATCCAGGCTGTTCTGGGAGTTATAAGATTATAAGGGGAGGAGGGGGAGGGAGGAGGCAGGGGGGGGGGAGGAGGAGGGAGAGGGGGGGGAGGAGAGAGGGAGAGAGGGAGAGGGGGGGGAGGAGAGAGGGAGAGAGAGGGGGGGGGGAGATACTTCTTGGTTATGTGCACATACACTGCTCAATATATTTGCTTTATGATAATTAGTAAGCTCTTCACTATTAAACACAACTTATACCTTACTTTCTGTCATTGTCCACCTACAAGACAAACAATTGAAAATGTATATATAAGGAACTCACACAACGGTGTCTGTATACTTGGTGGAGCAGCAAGTATACTTTGTTCATTAAGAACAAGGGCGATGTGAACTGCATGCACCTTCAGCTTATCTGTTCGAGTAAGGAATTCAATAGCTGCCTCAAACTGTCCAGTAAGGAATAACATACTGAAGTAGAGCATTGGCTGTTCAGAGGCATTATAATGACTTTCACCTGAAATGACAGAAGTCTTTATTTACAGTTACATCACAAGTCTTGGAAGGTTCTAACTAAAACAAACATGCTGCTTCAATCCAATATGTTCACTGATACATAGAACACAAATCACAACAACATAAACTTCATATTAAGATACACAACCATGGAGAAACGATTTTTCAGTTCTATGGCAGCTAAAAATTCTTTCACATCACTACAGCGATCATGTATGTTTAAAATAAATGAGAAAGACATACCAGACACAAGCAAACAGTGTTTACTGCTAAAATCATGATTTTTATCTTTTACCTTATATCCTCCATCTACAAAAACCGTCTGGCTCTCCTGAGGAAGCAAATGCTTAGAGAATTTACAATGATTCAAATGTTGTAAATATTAGTAAAAATATTAGTAGTTGTAGGAAGAAGGGACGAAGAGGGACAAACGGAGAGGGGAGGGAACTTGTAAGATGAAAAGGTGAAAGGGAGTTAAAATTATTATTTGTAACCATAATTACAATAAGCCTGCAACAAAAATACTGTCACTTTTGAGCTAGCATCAACATATGTAAGCTATGAGAAGTTGGTTTATAAATGAGTCAGTTACATCAATTCATGTGTCCTGAATTGAAGGGATTCCCTACAGATTTTTGTGTTAACCAGGTTTGAAATATATCATAACTAGATTTACTTATAAGCTTTAAATAAATGAACTATCATTATAAATTATATTGATAAATATAGGAATGTACCTTGTTCTTCCAAAATCAAAGATTGTAGTTCAGGATAAGAAAATTTTGTCCCATCTGCACTATTACATATCTGAGACAATTTCATCCATAAATAGTCATCTGCTGTTTTTATAACTTCTGAATGTTCCTCCGAAATATCACATGCTCCAAGTATTCCAAAAACGGCCCTGTAAGATTTTATATCATATTCATAGCATTTCATCAATGAAAACAACAATTTTCACACAAAACAAATGAAACATTCTGCAAGCACGTTTTCTGTGCGAAAAGTTGAGATATATTAAGCTCCCTGAATTAAGAGTTCTACCCTCTGGAGTAATGCACAAAATTGATGAAACATTTTGCCTGTCTGCTCCAGCTGCATGTATAAAAACCTGACACACACATAAAAGACCGTGTATACTGCACTGAGAAGTTGGAGAAACCAAACATCGACCAAATGACATCCCGTACAGGATTTACATTTTTGTTTAGCAAAGTGACTCTTACTGATTCTCTGGAGCACGTCGGTTCTATTTTCTTGCAAGATATCACCAAACTTTTTCATGCATGTCTCATCACAAGCTATTTCACGCAGAATGCAACTTCTATGAACAGCTGGAAGGTGTTGCCATCGGTAGTCTACTTAGTGTAGTGATGGCCAACTTCTTCATGGAACATTTTGAATTACAGGTGCTGGACTTGGTATCTTGTAAACTTACGACATGGTACAGATACGACTATGATACCTTGACTGTGTGGAGCCAGGGTGAGGAACAGCTCCGTTACTTCGTAAGACACCTGAACGCTCTCCATACAAACATAAAATTTATCATCGAGGTAGAAAAGGACCAATAGCTACCCTTTTTCGATATTCTGGTCAAAAGGCCAGCGAAAACCTGGGACAGAACACGTATCAAAACCAATCACATACAGGCCACTAGCTGCACAAATGATCAAATCACCACCCGAGCAAGAAAAAGAGAGCAAGATGAACATGTGAGGTGTAGCACCTCAGATATGAGATGCAACACCTGGAAAACATTCTGAGGAGCAATGGGTACTCCACCAGTTACACAAAAAGTTTCACAGAATCGAACATTCAGTAAAGTGACACATCAGAAAAAGAAATGTCGGATATGGCCTTTCTGCCATATATTCCCAGAGTGATGGACAGACTCTGCCGTATATTGCGCAAACATGATGTAAAGACAATTTGTAAACCCATGAAGACGATCAAAGAGTGTCCCAGATTGGCAAAGGAGAAAAGGGACCTACATGGACCCACTTGCAATGTTACGAATATATTTATTACCATGTACAGGTGGAAATGTCGATGCTGGAATGACTGGACGATCAAACAACATCACGACCACCAAACATAAGCAGCATTACAAGTTGCGGCAGCTAGAGGAATCTGCCATGGTGGAGTACCTGCTGTGTGAAACCGACCACATAGTGAAATTTGCCAACATGGAAGTTCTTGCTGTAGAGAAAAGCTATTAAAGCCACTTGTTCAGGAAAGTGCCAGAAATACACAAACATGACAATAAGTTCAACATGAAAGAAGGAAGCCTCAAGGTGAATGGATCCTGGATTCCCGTCTGCAGAGAAGGACCACTCAGGGGAGAACCACAGCAGAAATGACAAAGAAAACTCCTTTTACATTGGTGCACAAAGTACATATAATCTCAGCTGTGGGCTCAACTCCAGTCTATTACCAGCATGGAGGGTTAAGCTTTGAGTATGCCAGCCACTCATGCTGGCGAAATGTCAGAAAAATTATCAAATATCAGTCAAACAAACTGAGACAGAAGCCAACAGGCAATTGGCTGTAAGAAGAGGAAATAGTAAGAGGAACTGGAAATATGAAGTCTTTACCTCTGGTTCATACAAAGCAGCAGCTGTAACAAAAGTTGGTGATGAGTCCAACCACCAACATTCAACAGGAAAGAAGCAAGAAGCAACATTATATTTCAGCATTCTGTCAAGATAGACAATTTCAGTGACTGGTGAAGGCTGCACAACAAAACCATACTGACTTTTGCAGGGATTTAGATTGTCCAAAGAGAAGCCAAAATTTGAATTAATCAATGGGAAATGCAAGATGTAACATAAATAACTATGTTGACAGACCTCAACTCACCAAATGAAATGGCCGCGTGGCATTCTTGTTTGGGAGACTCCGTCTGGGATTGTCTATTTGACACCACTTCAACGACTTGTGTGTCGATGAAGAATGAAGATGAAACTAAATGATTATGACAACACAAGCACCCAATCTCTGACCCATACAGGAACTGAATCTGTGATCTAGAGACCACAAAGCTAACCACTAAAACCAAGTCAGTGTAAGCTGATCCCTGACAGCTACAGTGGGCTGAGTGCAGCAGCTTTGCATGTATATCTCAACCAATAACATAAAGTGATTTTGGGAACATCTCTATGGCAATGCCTCAGTGTTTTCACAGCTCTATAGATGGCTATCTTTTTCACCAGCAGCCATTCATACTTCGCAACTGAAAGCTGACAACAGCACTGCAACCAGTCAGGGATCATCATACATTGTCTCGACTATAGACAACAAGCTGAGAACAACTCCCAAAATAGACTGTAGACACATACGAGAAAGTGTACTTCTGATGTGGCTAAGAGTGTGTCCATGTGTGTGGGGCATGAAAGCATGTGCTTTGAAGAAGAATACTGTCTTAAAGCTAAAGTTTAGTTAGTTGTCATCCTCTGGCTGTTAGCTGCAGGTGGCAGGAGTACGTATTATATAGTGTGTTCCAGGACGAATGGCCAATATTCAGGGATACGAGAGGAACACTCTTTTGAAGCAAAAAACTTCAGATGGACACACGCCCTATTCTGAATGTACGTTTGTTTTTGGGCTAGTGGTACACACACATACGTGTCTTACCTAAATCACTGGATTGTTTGCTTTAGTACAATTAACAAGCAACTGAGATCACCAGACTTTACACCATTAGACTTTTGTTTATGAGACTGAAGGAGGTGCACAAATTAAAGGTGAATATGCAAGATGAACTGCATGGTAGCGTCATTGACATTGCTGTCCTTGCTATAGAATGTGCAAAGGCACTCTGAGAAGCAACACAACATGTTCTCCCATGAACACACCAAAGGCATTGAAGTCAATGGTAGGATATTCAAACGTTTATTGTGAACTTTGCCTCCCCCCATGAACCATGGACCTTGCCGTTGGTGGGGAGGCTTGCGTGCCTCAGCGATACAGATGGCCGTACTGTAGGTGCAACCACAACGGAGGGGTATCGAGAGGCCAGACAAACGTGTGGTTCCTGAAGAGATGCAGCAGCCTTTTCAATAGTTGCAGGGGCAACAGTCTGGATGATTGACTGATCTGGCCTTTTAACACTAACCAAAATGGCCTTGCTGTGCTGGTACTGCGAACGGCTGAAAGCAAGAGGAAACTACAGCCGTAATTTTTTCCAAGGGCATGCAGCTTTACTGTATGGTTAAATGATGATGGTGTCCTCTTGGGTAAAATATTCTGGAGGTAAAATAGTCCCCCATTCAGATCTCCGGGTGGGGACTACTCAAGAGGATGTCGTTATCAGGAGAAAGAAAACTGGTGTTCTACGGATCGGAGTGTGGAATGTCAGATCCGCTAATCGGACAGGTAGGTTAGAAAATTTAAAAATGGAAATGGATAGGTTAAAGTTAGATATAGTGGGAATTAGTGAAGTTCGATGGCAAGAGGAACAAGACTTTTGGTCAGGTGAATACAGGGTTATAAACATGAAATCAAATAGGGGTAATGCAGGAGTAGGTTTAATAATGAATTTAAAAAATAGGAGTGCGGGTAAGCTACTACAAACAGCATAGTGAACACATTATTGTGGCCAAGATAGACACGAAGCCCACGCCTACTACAGTAGTACAAGTTTATATGTCAAATAGCTCTGCAGATGATGAAGAAATTGATGAAATGTATGATGAAATAAAAGAAATTATTTAGGTAGTGAAGGGAGACGAAAATTTAATACTCATGGGTGACTGAAATTCGAGAGTAGGAAAAGGGAGAGAAGTAAACATAGTAGGTGAATATGGATTGCAGCTAAGAAATGAAAGAGGAAGCCGCCTGGTAGAATTTTGCACAGAGCATAACTTAATCATAGCTAACACTTGGTTCAAGAATCATAAAAGAAGATTGTATACATGTAAGAAGCTTGGAGATACCGACAGGTTTCAGATAGATTATATAATGGTAAGGCAGAGATTTAGGAACCAGGTTTTAAATTGTAAGACATTTCCAGGGGCAGATGTGGACTCTGACCACAATCTATTGGTTATGAACTGTACATTAAAACTCAAGAAACTGCAAAAAGGTGGCAATTTAAGGAGATGGGACCTGGATAAACTGACTAAACCAGAGGTTGTACAGAGTTTCAGGGAGAGCATTAGGGAACAATTGACAGGAATGGGGGAAAGAAATAACAGTAGAAGAAGAATGGGTAGCTTTGAGGGAAGACATAGTGAAGGTAGCAGAGGATCAAGTAGGTAAAAAGACAAAGGCTAGTAGAAATCCTTGGGTAACAGAAGAAATATTGAATTTAATTGATGAAAGGAGAAAATATAAAAATGCAGTAAATGAAGCAGGCGAAAGGAATACAAACGTCTCAAAAATGAGATCAACAGGAAGTGCAAAATGGCTAAGCAGGGATGGCTAGAGGACAAATGTAAGGATGTGGAGGCTTATCTCACTAGGGGTAAGATAGATACTGCCTACAGGAAAATTAAAGAGACCTTTGGAGATAAGAGAACCACTTGTATGAACATCAAGAGCTCAGATGGAAACCCAGTTCTAAGCAAAGAAGGGGAAGCAGAAAGGTGGAAGGAGTATATAGAGGGTCTATACAAGGGCGGTGTACTTGAGGACAATATTATGGAAATGGAAGAGGATGTAGATGAAGATGAAATGGGAGATATGATACTGCGTGAAGAGTTTGACAGAGCACTGAAAGACCCGAGTCGAAACAAGGCCCCGGGAGTAGACAACATTCCATTAGAACTACTGACAGCCTTGGAAGAGCCAGTCCTGACAAAACTCTACCATCTGGTGAGCAAGATGTATGAGACAGGCGAAATTCCCTCATACTTCAAGAAGAATATAATAATTCCAATCCCAAAGAAAGCAGGTGTTGATAGATGTGAAAATTAACTATCAGTTTAATAAGTCACAGCTGCAAAATACTAACACGAATTCTTTACAGACAAATGGAAAAACTGGTAGAAGCCGACCTCAGGGAAGATCAGTTTGGATTCGGTAGAAAAATTGGAACACGTGAGGCAATACTGACCCTACGACTTATCTTAGAAGAAAGATTAAGGAAAGGCAACCCTACATTTCTTGCATTTGTAGACTTAGAGAAAGCTTTTGACAATGTTGACTGGAATACTCTCTTTCAAATACTAGAGGTGCAAGGGTAAAATACAGGGAGCGAAAGACTATTTACAATTTGTACAGAAACCAGATGGCAGTTATGAGTCGAGGGGCATGAAAGGGAAGCAGCAGTTGGAAGGGAGTGAGACACGGTTGTAGCCTCTCCCCGATGTTATTCAATCTGTATATTGAGCAAGCACTGAAGGAAACAAAAGAAAAATTCGGAGTAGGAATTAAAATCCAAGGAGAAGAAATAAAAAATTCGAGGTTCGCCGATGACATTGTAATTCTGTCAGAGACAGCAAAGGACCTGGAACAGCAGTTGAACGGAATGGACAGTGTCTTGAAAGGAGGATATAAGATGAACATCAACAAAAGCAAAACGGGGATAATGGAATGTAGTCGAATTAAGTCGTGTGATGCTGAGGGAATTAGATTAGGAAATGAGACACCTAAAGTAGTAAAGGAGTTTTGCTATTTGGGGAGCAAAATAACTGATGATGGTCGAAGTAGGGAGGATATAAAATGTAGACTGACAATGGCACGGAAAGCGTTTCTGAAGAAGAGAAATTTGTTAACATCGAGTATAGATGTAAGTGTCAGGAAGTCGTTTCTGAAAGTATTTGTATGGAGTGTAGCCATGTATGGAAGTGAAACATGGACAATAAATAGTTTGGACAAGAAGAGAATAGAAGCTTCTGAAATGTGGTGCTACAGAAGAATGCTGAAGATTAGATGGGTAGATCACATTACTAATGAGGAGGTATTGAATAGAATTGGGGAGAAGAGGAGTTTGTGGCACAACTTGACAAGAAGAAGGGACCGGTTGATAGGACTTGTTCCGAGGCATCAAGGGGTCACAAATATAGCATTGGAGGGCAGCATGGAGGGTAAAAATCGTAGAGGGAGACCAAGAGATGGATACACTAAGCAGATTCAGAAGGATGTAGGTTGCAGTAAGTACTGGGAGATGAAGAATCTTGCACAGGATAGAGTAGCATGGAGAGCTGCATCCAACCAGTCTCAGGACTGAAGACCACAACAACAACAACAACAACAACAACATTGTGAACTGTACAACTGCTGTCAATCAACATGTAAAATAATGCTTAGAGGTGAATGTGTTAAAAATAAATATTTTTCAATTGATACTTGTAAAATACATGTTGTAATGTTTACTAACTATTGTACATGTGCAGATGAGTAAACCTGACAATGTATTGAATAACATAGAAAATAAATAACAGTGTACATTAAATGTGTCCTATCACAAAACCATTCAGAATAGGGCATATGTCCATACGAAGTTTTTTGCTTCAAATGATCAATCCTGTTATACCCTCGAATATAGACCATTCCTCCTGGGATACATTGTATGTTATGAGAGGAAGATAAGTAAAATCAAACAAATAATATACACAAAAGAAAGTAGCAAGGACTGATGAAAGAGGTCAGAAACAAATTATGTGGAAGGAAAGAGAATGGTGAAATTGAAGGAATGCTCAGGCACAGTAACTGAGAGCGAGAGAGAGAGAGAGAGAGAGAGAGAGAGGGAGGATGAACAGTTGAAAGTATTGGCCAATTTGATTATATATTACACTATGTGAGCAAAAGTATCTGGACACCTGGCTGAAAATGCTTACAAGTTCATGGTGCCCTCTATCGGTAAGGCTGGAATTCAGTATGGTGTTGGCCCACCCTTAGCCTTGATGACAGCTTCCACTCTCGCAGGCATATATTCAATCAGGCACTGGAAGGTTTCTTGGGGAATGGCAGCCCATTCTTCACGGTGTGCTGCACCGAGGAGAGGTATCGATGTTGGTTGGTGAGGACTGGCACGAAGTTGGCGTTCCAAAATATTCCAAAGGTTTTCTATAGGATTCAGGTAAGGACTTTGTGCAGGCCAGTCCATTACAGGGATGTTACTGTCGTGTAACCACTCTTCCACAGGCCGTGCATTATGAACAGGTGCTCGATTGTGTTAAAAGATGCAATGGCCATCCCCAAATTGCTCTTCAACAGTGGGAAGCAAGAAGGTGCTTAAAACATCAATCTGGCCTGTGCCGTGATAATACCACACAAAACAACAAGGGGTGCAAGTTCCCCTTCAATGAAAAACACGACCACATCATAACACCATTGCGTCTGAATTTTACTGTTGGCACTACACACATTGGCAGATGACATTCACGGGGCATTAGCCTTGCCCTGTCATCAGATCGCCACATTGTGTACCATGATTTGTCACTCCACACAACATTTTTCCGCCGTTCAATTGTCCAATGTTTACACTCCTTACACCAAGTGAAGCATCGTTTGGCTTTTACCAGCATGATGTGTGGCTTACGGGCAGCCGCTCGACCACGAAATCCAAGTTCTCACACCTCCTGCCTAACTGTCATAGTACTTGCAGTGGATCGTGATGCAGTTTGGAATTCTTGTTTGATAGTCTGGACAGATGTCTGCCTACTACACATTATGACCCTCTTCAACTGTCAACGGTCTGTCAGTCAACAGACGAGATTGGTCTGTACACTTTTGTGTTGTACGTGTCCCTTCACGTTTCCACTTCACAATCACATTGGAAACAGAGGACCCTAGGGATGTTTCGGAGTGTGGAAGTCTCACATACAGACATATGACGCAAGTGACATCTGACCACGTTCGAAGTCTGTGAGTTCTGCAGAGCACCCAATTCTGCTCTCTCACAATGTATCTAATGACTACTGAGGTTGCTGATATGGAGTACCTGGCAGTAGGTGGCAGCACAATGTACCTAATATGATAAACATGTGTTTTTCGGGGTGTCCACATACATTTGATAACACAGAGAGAGAGAGAGAGAGAGAGAGAGAGAGAGAGAGAGAGAGAGAGAGAGAATGTAGGTGTTCGATAGTTTGGGTATTAGGACTTGCTCTAAAATATCATGGAACAAATGTGGCTAAAATATTTTAATCGTTACATGTAGAAAGTAAAATCATTGTTAAACCTTAACTGCTATGGTCATTCACAGGAACACAATTACTATGGAGAGGTCTCACAGACCGCATTTTTCTATTTTATATATCAAACCAGAATTTTGCTGAATATATATAGTTTCTTGACTTCCAGTCATTCATTACACTTCTTAGAGGTGGCTCTTGTAGAAATTTGATTTTTTTAAAACACTGCGGTATTTTAAACACTTCGACAATTAAAACAAAGTGAAATCTGGAGTATTTTTTATTTTATGAGTTACGAAAATAACAGCAAATAGTTAGCTCTTTACTCACACACAGATTTTCATCAGAGGCATTATATTACAAATTGGCAATATAACTAGGTGGAAAAATCTGACATGACTTACGATAAATTGTGTGCGAAGTCAGATTTCAGTTTACGACTCACTTTGCAATGTAGAGCGAATATTTCAGTCCATAAGTCTATGGATGGAGAAACTTTGCCACCTTTTAACTTCTAAAATTTCAAGTAAAAACTAATTACTTGTTCTCATGTGCCACTGAATCATACTTTAGTCAATTTCCACCTGCAAACACTTCACACAGACCTTCCTGCAACACTCCAAACATATCGGAACACCACGCTGTTGACATGGATACCTTGTTTTCCTTTTCAGACGAGGGGGGCAAAAGGTGCACGTTTTTCGATTTTCGAATTCTTCTTTCAGTGTCTGAGGCTCATCTTGCAAGTGAAGACATCTGTCTCACATAACACACGTTGTACAGAAGGCCCAGCTTTCCCCCCCATGGAGAAACAGTAGCATGCAATAAAAACGCGGCACGCAAACACTATGGTACGTCTGTGAGACCTCTCAAGGTTAATAATTACGAAACAAAGAGCAGCAACAATGCAAGAATGCTGACACGTGTAGCTTGACAGCCAGTAGGAAGGTACATAGAAGAGTCCATTTGGCTTTGCAGGGGTGTGAGAAATAGCTCGACACAAAAATTAGTAGCGGTCTGAGAGACAGTCGATAGTAGTTAAGGGTTAAAGTTTAGTCCACTCTGAGTGTTCTTCATTTAAAAAGAATCATGCAACAATGAAGCACAATAAATTCACAAGAATGCAAGATGTATGTTTATTGTTGGCAATTAAAGTGTAAAGTTATATCGAAGAGAATCTGAAATAAACATTTCCCTGCTAGCTAGAATTATTTCCTTTCACTTCAATAAAGCAACTTATCTGGTGCCCTGTCAGAGTCCAATGCCTGGATATGTTGGGGGCTGTATGAACAACAAGGGAAGGGGTATGACGACTCATGAGGTTTCAACAGCCACTGACAGCTTTTCCTGTTACTTAGAAAGCAGGGTCACAGTGTTCAGATCTCTCCAGACTACGTCCCAGATCTATTCTAAAAGTTTGTAGTTAAAAAGTGGTTTTTGGACACAAGAAAGTATTCTTCTGTCTACAGAATATTCTTAATGACAATTCTGCAATGAATGGGTGGTATGCAGTCTTGCTGAACATGAGTGTTCACAGCAGGAGGCTAAATCTGCCTGTGATAAAAGATGGCAGATATAACACTGGTCCTATTTTCTCTGTTATGAGGATACCACCAGTACTTAACTCTAAGAGGTGGATCTTGGCATCTTGTAACTATTGGTCGAAACATTTACAATTAACAATAGTATTACTAACTTTTAGAACAGTCCTATTTCAGGGAGGAAAATGAGATTGGTTGGAAAAGGTTAGTGAGGGGGAAAGGATGGAGTGAGGGGGGACAGGTCACTCAGGGTCTGTACAGGAATATGTAGTCCTAGAACTGGGAGCCTGTTTTCTTTTAAATGTTTCTATTGTTAGTACGAGGGTAATCCCAAAAGTAAGGTCTCCTATTTTTTTATAAGTACAGAACTCTTTTTTGTGTGGCAGTTGGTCACACTGTTATGAAGAGTGCTTCACGTGCTGTGTGTAAACATTCGCATTCCATGCTGAGGCACTCAGTCTTGGCTTGGCAGCCATTGGGAATGGAGCTCCCGTTGGATGTTACCACCAAGTGCAAATTGCGCACAGTTATTCAGTTTTTGAACGCAAAGGGCACCGCACTGATTGAAATCCATCACCAATTTACGGAAGTGTATGGTGAGTCGTGTATGAATGTCAAAATTGCTCTTAAGTTTCTAAGAGTTTCCAGCTGGTCGGACCGAAATTCACGACGAACAAAGGAGCGGGAGACCATCAGTTGCTGAGGAGACAGTGTTGAAGGTTGAGCAAAGCATGCGTGAAGATTGCAGGATCTCCCTGGATGATCTCTGCAAGTTGGTTCCTGAGGTTTCCCGAAGCACCGCTCACAGAATTTTAATGGAAACATTGAACTACCGGAAGGTGTGTGCAAAATGGGTGCCACGCATGCTGACTGAGGACCACATGCGGCAACAAGTTGATGCTTCCAGCACATTTCTTCACTGCCTTGCAGCCGAACAGGACAACTTTCTGTCACGGATGACAAAACCTGGGCATACCACTTTACACCCGAAAAGAGGTTCAGAACTTTCTGAACAGCATGGCGCTGAGCTGGTGTGACATGGGCATACAAAAACTGCCACATCGTCTACAAAAACGCATCGACATAAATGGTGATTATGTCGAAAAATAGCTAAATGTTCAAGCTGTAAACTGATGTAAACCATTGTAGAAATAAACAGGTCTATGTACTTATAAAAAAAATAGGAGACCTTACTTTTGGGATTACCCTTGTATTTTGAGTTGTATCTAATGAATATAAGTACTGGCAGTCTTCTTATCTCTCTGTAATTTTAATTATTTTCTAAACCGAATTTTTGTTTTACAAAAACTTAAATATGGCTGGAGTGTCTTGTAACCAAACAACACTGGATTATCAGAGAACAGGGAGCAGATACACATAAGACTGCGGATGGTCACAGATTAATTCAACTTATGATGAGAGTGATGCTCTAAGTTAAAAATTCTGTATTTGAGATAATTCAATGAAGCTAATTATTCTTAATTTATCACATACAATTTTAAGAGAACAGAAAGAATGTCCCACCCAAGGTATTGTGAAGTTATAACATGGGGAACAATAAGCAATAATTCTTTCCATTGTTCACAGTTGAATGCAGCAGGAATAGCCCCAAAACAGTGCAAGTGTGACAATCCTCTGACACAAGCCAACAATGAATGAGTAACTAAAGCATTTCCTACTCATGCTATTCAGTAAGTCTCCCCTGATCTGGGGTTCTGAGTGACTCTTCTGTAACACTTTCCACTTCCTATACCTCACCAGACCTTTTCCTTCATCCTTCTTTCTTTCTCTCCAACCACTCTGCCATATGAAGGAGCAAATGGCTCATTTCCAAATCTTTAGTGTGTTTTCCTCCTACAGCCATTTGGTGAGTAGATTTTTTTATCTGTCCACATCATATTTTCAAATGTTAATGTATTAGTGACTATAAATAGTTATTTCAAATCATTAGAAACTAATAAATTATATAAATTTTTCTGCAAATAACAATGAAGATCCTGTATATTACAGTTTCACTGCGTTTAATTCTAGAAACTTACTTTTTATAAAAGTCTGGACTCTTTTTAATTTGTCGCTGATAATTGAATCTGAAGTAGGAGTCAACTCTGCTACTGCGTCTTCCTTCTGGTGTTCTAATCACTTCCTCCAGAATAGAGCAGAATTCCTCAAGTGCTGGGCTGAAAGATATTTTTTCTCAGCTGTTTCATTAAAATAACACATCAAATGTCTTCAAACAAAATTAAATGCTTTAATTACTACCTGACTGTATTAATTTGATGTCACATAAGCCATGTAAATACACTGCCTGACAAAAAGTAAGGCATCATCCAGAAGTGAAGGAGGAACTAAAATGAAACTTCATGGGTTCAGAGGGTGTGTGGTATTATAGCAGTGATTACAAAACTGAGTCAAACTGACACTTAAATTGGCTGAATGGAGTTACACCTCCCACTGGCCTGATTGTATGCACTGACTGATTTAGCTGGGAAGGGTGTCATACAGCTGTTGTACCCTCTCATGAGGCAAGCTAGCTCACAGATTTTATAACTGGTCCTTGAAGTCCTTGATACTAGCACTGAGATGAAGTTGTCATCTGAGATGGTCCCATAAAAGGTCTGCTGGAAACAGATCTGGGGATCTCGCTGCCCAAGGGAGTACCTTAATAGAACACAGATAGTTCAAAGACACACTTACGATGTGAGGCTAACCATTGTCCTGTAGAAAAATGGCACCATGATATTGTCGCATGAGAGGTAACATTTGAGTACACAAGACATCCATGATATACTGTTGTACCATCACAGTTCCCTTAATCACTACCAGCAGTGCCCTGAAGACATACCTCATGAATCGCTACACTGTTAACCCAGGAGTAACACCACTGATGCTCTTCAAAACATATGAAGTATGAGGTTGTCATCATTCTCACCAATAATGGTCACCTGGGGTAGTGTAGAACCACGATTCATCACATTGTGACATCATTCATCATCAATCCACGATTCTCAGTCACAGCACCACTCCAACGCAGCCACTTTGTGTAGTAGAATTAATAGCAGCCTACACATGGGGTGGTACATTCTTTAGTCTGGCTGCTGGTGCAGGATGACACATTGGGGCAGAGAATCCATTATTTGTTTTCATGTGGCAAACACACATACAAATGGAATACAATGTGATTAGCGTACTATATGGTGATCCTCCCTTGTGGTGGTCAGGTGTGGTCAACCAGAATTTTTATGAAAAAGATACCTGCCCTCATGCTCTGATCCAATTCAACATTGGGCCATTGCACGATTTGACCAGCTAGCCAAACAGAGACAATGTGGCCCTTTCAAACTTTGTCAGGTGCTTGTAACACTACCTCACATGAGAGAGATCTCCATGTCTTTCAAAGTGATCACTCAACACCCTACACTGATCACACCCCTTTTATATCACACCATGCCTGGCAACAACACTAAACACAAACTACACTACTGCACCCTTGCAGCCATTATGTCATGGGACTACAACTCTAATCATTTAAATACCTGATATGCCATTGGTATGTATGTGTATAAAGTTATACTGGCATCCAACCATGTCTTCTGGGCATTTCGCTATTTTTGTCAGGCAGTGTATTTTGCTTACTGAAAACATTTCATGAATTTCTGTTGATATGGATTAAGAATGTCAATTCACCAAATAACAGGAAGTTCAGGTTGAATGCCGAATGTACAATTATTTCATATAACATGATGTGCATGTCACAGCCCATCTTTACTTTTAAAAAGTAATGCGAGTAAAAGAGGCTTAAGGAAGACTGAAAAGTAGAAGTAATAGCAACTGCAACAACACTGTTCAATATGCAGTTACAAGCAACTTCTCAAGTGTGGTCATCAGTGAACAAATACGTGATGCTATGACAATTAGGTGTTGGTCTGAATTCACTAAATAACAGAAGATGGAAAGTCCCAAAAAGTATGTCTTAAATATAGAAAAAAAAAAAATTCAAGCAAGTTTTATCTCATTGTAATCTGTTTTCATTGCTTGTGCTTGAAGGAATAAAGTTTTCAAATCAAACAAAAATAATTAATATTTTATTAACAGTAAACTATTCAAGAGGGTATCAGGAAAACCAATCTGGCATTCTGTAGTGTGGAGTATGGGATGCTAGAACCCTTAATCTCATAGGTACATTAGAAAACTGAAAAAGGGAATGGACAGACTGAAGTTAAGATATAGTGGAGATTAATGAAATTTTGTAGCAGGATGAAAAGAAAGAGAGGTAATATCTGAGTATGTCTAATACAAACTAAGGAAACAAGAATGCAGGCAAGCTACTCTGAGCAGCACAGTAAATGCATTACCATAACCAAGGCAGACACAAAGTGAACACCCACTACAGTAGTACAACTTTGTACGGTGAAAAACTTTGCAGAAGAAGAGATTCAGGGAGAGGAAAATTTAATTGTGATGGGGGACTAATTTGGTAGTGGGAAGAAGAACAGGAAGTAAAGGAAAAAAGTAGTAGGAGAAAGTGGGCTGGAAGAAAGGGATGAAAGAGGAAGCCACCTGGCAAGACTTCTGCACAGTGCACAATTTAATCATCGCTAAAACTTGGTTTAAGAATCACCAAGGGAGGATGTATACTTGGGGAGGGGCCTGGAGACTCTGGAGGGTTTCAGGCTCAATATATAATGGTACGACTGAGATTTTAGAACCAGATTTTGAATTGTAGTACATTTTCAGAGGCAGATGTGGACTGACCATAAGTTAATGGTTACGAATTTTAGATTGCAGCTGAAGAATTTTATGAAGAACTTGAAGAAACTGGAGGTTGTTCAGAGTTTCAAAGAGAGCATTATGCAACAATTAACTGAAACAATGGAATAGAATGCAGTAGAAAACAAATGGGTAGCCCTCAGAGTTCAAGAAGAATGTAATAATTCCAATTTCAAAGAAGGCAAGTGCTGACTTGTGTGAATGTTATCGAACTGTCAGTCATGGTTGCAAAATACTGACAAATTCTTTACAGAAGAATGAAAAAATTGGTGAAAGCCAACCTCGTGGAAGATCAGTTTAGGCTCCATAAGAATGCTGCAACATCCAAGGCAATACTAACCGTACGACTTACCTTGGAAGATGGGTTAAGGAAAGGCAAACTTAAATTTACAGCATTTGTAGACTCAGAGAATGTTTTTGACAATGCTGACTGGAATACATTCTCTGAAATTCTGAAGGCAGCAAGGGTAAAACACAGGGAGCAAAAGGTTATAAACAATTTGTACAGAAACCAGACAGCAGCTACATGAGTTGAATAGAAAAACAGGGGGGAGCAATGGTTGAGAAGGGATTAAAACAGGGTTGTATCCATCCCTGATGTTATTCACTGAGCAATGAGCAAACAGTGAAGGAAGCCAAGTAAAAATTTGGAGAGAAATTAAAGCTCAGGGAGAAGGAATAAAAGCACTGAGGTTTGCTGATGACACCGTAATCCTGTCAGAGATGGCAAAGGACTTGGAAGAGCAGTTGAATGGAATGGACAGTGTCTTGAGAGGAGGATATAAGATGAAAATTCACAAAAGAAAACAAGGGTAATGGAAAGCAGATCATTTAAATCAGGTGAAGCTGAGGAAATTAGAATGGAAAATGGCACACTTAAAACAGTAGGCAAGTTTTGATATTTGTGCAGTAATAGCTGAAGTAGAGAAGATAAATTTAGATTGGCAATGGAAAACAAAGTGTTTCTGAAGAAGAGAAATTTGTTAATCATGAACATAAATTTAACTGTTAGGAAGTCTGTTCTAAAGGGTTTTGTCTGGAGTGTAGCCTTGTATGTAAGGCAAACTTGAACGAAAAGCAGTACAGAAAAGAACAGTAGCTTTTGAAATGTGGTGATATGGAAGAATTCTGAGGACTAGATGGATAGATCATGTAACTAATGAGGAGATACTGAATAGAATTTGGGAGGAAAGAAATTTGTGGCATAACTTGACTAAAAGAAGGAATTAGTTGATAGGACACAGTCTGAGACATCAAGGGGAACCAATTTAGTACTGGAGGGGGGGGGGGGGGGCTACAAATTGCAGAGGGAGACCAAGAGATGAGGACAGTAAGCAGGTTCAAACAGATGTGGGTTGCCGCAGTTATTCGGAGACTAACAGGCCTGCAAATGATAAAGGTGGCAGCATCAAACCAGTCTTTGGACTGATGACCACAACACAATAATAATTACAATTATTCTAAAATCAAATACAAGCAAACCCATAAAAAATTTATTTACCAGGTGTCAGGAAGCATGTAGATATGAACAAAATGTCATACTAACATCAGGTATGTAAGATCCTCATTGAAGAAGAGAAAATAATTAATTGGAAGAAAGGTAGCGAGTGATTAAGTAGAGATGTCTTCTAGGACCTCTTATCAATGGCTGACCAACTGGACATGATGAGAACTGAAATGAACAATCAAAAGCCACACTGGTAGCTCCTCCTGTGAGAGCAGAAAGCCACGTGACTAAGGGTAGTGCCCAGCCCAAAGGCATGTTGACATGACTTTTCTCTTCTTCACAGGTTGATTTTTTTTTTAAGTTACTGTGCAAATAACTTTTTCTGATTTCAGATTTCAGTTACTTGGCACAGCTTGTTACCACAGGAATGGTTAATTCTCAGGTTTTGTTTTTTTTCTTTTTTTCCAATGAAAATTCAACTGTAATTTTAATTCCAGTAACTACAAAAGAATGATAAAACGCATTACCAGAGCATCAGAATCTCTGTAATGCTGTTCACAGATAGTCGTCTTGTATAATGAGAGGTAACAATGCCAGAAGACTGCAATGAAATTGGTAAGACCTGAAGAAGAGATCAACAACTGGTGTAGTGACTGGTTGTTGTCAGTCACTTTCATATACAAATTTTCACTTTCACCTGATACACTGTTTCTTTCTTTGTGAAAAGATTGGCTTGTACGAGGGTGGTTTGAAAAGTTCTCAGAACGAAATAGAAGAAAAGTACTTACATCACTGAAACTGTTTTTATTTTTCAATGTAGTCTCCTTGTAGATTAATGCACTTGGTCCAACGATGCTCCAGTGCCTTGATCCTATCTTGAAAATGACTTTCCTTCAGGCCTGCAAAATAGTTGTCAAATCTGAAAACCAATTCTTCGTTTGAAGTGAATCTTCGTCCACCAAGAATAATTTTCAGTTTTGGGAAGCATTGCAAGTCTGATGGAGCCATATCAGGTGAATAAGGCGGGTGTCCCAACAATTCATTCCTTAGTTCATGTAATTTTGCAATGGCGACGGCACGTGTGCCGGCACCCATTGTCTTAATGGAAGATGACTTTCTTCCTTGCTACAGCTGGCCTTTTTTGCATATCTTTTGTTGCAATTTATCCAGGAGGTTACCGTAGTATTCTCCAGTAATCGTTTGCCCAGTGGGGAGATAATTTACAAACACAATCCCATTCACATGCCAGAACACTGGTGCCATGACCTTTCTCACAGAAGGAAGCCATGACCTTTCTCACAGAAGGAATTATCTTTGCTTTCTTTGGTGGTGGAGAATCAGCATGTTTCCACTGCTTTGACTGTTGTTTTATCTCTGGGATATAGTAGTGCACCCAAGTTTCATCTGTGGCCGCAAACCGGCTCAAAAAATCTTGTTTGTTTCTCCTAAGATGGGTCAAACATTGTTCCGACATGTCCACTCTCATGTGTTTTTGATCCAGCATCAAGAGTTGTGGCACCCATTTTGCAGATAATTTTTTCATTTCTAATTCTTCAGTTAAAATGTGATATACTCTTTCAGAGGACATCTGGCACGTGTGAGCAATTTCATGCACTTTCAATTGGCAATCCTCCATGACCATTTTGTGCACTTTTGCAATTATTTCTGGAGTAGTGAGTTACACATCTTGGACAACCACTGCGAGGATCATCGTCTAAGCTCCCCGGACCAAATTTAAATTCATTTGTCTACTTGGCAACCAGTTGAATATGAAGGCGCAGAGTCCACAGTGTATTCCGGAAATCGGCATGAATGTCCTTTGCTTTCATACCTTTCTTTATGAAGTACTTAAATCACTGCTTGAATTTCAATTTTTTCCATCTTCGCAAATCACTACGCAGGAACAACAGAGCCTCATCACCGCCATAGTTCTTTTCCAAGAGCACTGCCGTGGCATGTGTTTACGGGCAACAGTCCAATGGATATTATGTGAACAACTCGTTGCGCTGCTGCAGACCTCTGGTGGTGATTCCGAGAACTTTTCAAACCATCCTCATAGAATGCTGTCTATTTCTATCATCTGAAGCCTTGACTCAAGAACTGCTTTCCAACACATAGAGATACATACCAAGCAATAAAATATGTTGTGACTGTCCATGCTTTAACATTTATGTGGCTAACTGACAGAGTCAGTATTTGATATTGTTTATTCAACAACAATATATCTCAAAGTAACATACACATTCAATAATTACAAGAAAAGATTCTTAACAAATTTTCATAATGAATCTTTCTGTAGGAAACATATTATTTGCAATTTTGCATTGATATTTTTACCAAAACATTTGTTCTATAAAACCAGTGAAAAACACAGTCTAGATCATTATGAATATTTTATTAAAATGATTGGTTTCAGCCTAGGCTTAGCCCACCCTCAGACAGCACTATCATCTGAAGTTGACAATGCGCAGAACAGTCAACTGACCTCAGTTGCTGAATGCAGTTTCAGTGACTCAGGTCAACTGACTGTTCTACGCGTCATCAGCTTCAGCTGATGGTGCCGAGTGGGGATGGCCTATGCCTAGGTGTAAACCGCTCATTTTAATAAAATAACCATCACAACCTAGATTGTTTTTGCACTGGTTATAGCGCAGTATCAGCGACTGTGGTCAACGGACTGTTCTACACGTTACTGTCTCAAGATGGCTTAAGCCTAGGCCAAAACTGGTATTTTAATAAAACAAATGTTGCAATCTATACAGTTTTTTTTACTGATTTCATAAAGCTTACAAGATCATTGTTTCACAAAAATGTTACTAAAATATTTGTTCTGTTGCCTAATTCTTTATTGTTTATTACAACAGGTGCAACTATCTTTACCATTTCTAACTCCAAAATGTTAACAAATACAAACTCACCACTTATCCGGGCAAACAGTCTGTCTTTACACCTACTGAAATGTTTATCAATTGCTTCTACTTCAACACTCTTCCCTCTTTGATTTTCTTACCAGTAATCTGCTCTAGAATATGAATAGTTTTTTTCCTGTTTGTAGTTATTCAACATTTTATAAATATTTTTAGTGCTGTGACACCACCTGTGAATCAGCCATTTTTCCATTGCCTTGCTGCCTGATTCAATTTTTAATTACAAACCGCTTGTGTATCATCATTTAACCAACATTCCAATCTCTCCTATATGGCCTACACAGTTCCCAATTACTGCAATTTCAGTCTTTTTAATTTTTGTTGTACACATTTACAGAACAAAAGAGGGTTCTTTAAATTAAAGCATTTACTTCACAAAAGACATTATAGTACTTACCTTTTCTTGACACAGTGCAAAGCTGCAGCAAGATCACCACAGCGAATGCAATTGTAGACAACCGCCCAAACAGGGAATCCATCAACAATTTCAACTTCTTCAGCATATATATTAATATTCATATGCACTCTTAAAAAGCTTGTGACAAGTGGATATGTTCCTGGAATTGCTCCCCTTCGGGCTTGTGCCAGATTTGCCTCCACCATGGATGTCAGAAACAATCTGTATCTTTTTTAAAAAAATAAGAGAACTAATTATTAGTTTTATTTTGTATTTGCTTTTAAATAAATCAACAAAAGCATTTAAAATACATGATAAATGAGAATTATATACCTACAAAAATGTCTTAATAACAACTGTCACAGGATATGAAATCAGGTGAAAAGCCCGTACTTACATATTCTAAAATGTAAAAGGCAATAGCAGGATTTTCAGTCCTGCTGTGATTAGGAAAACAAAAGATGGTCTGAATTTCTAATTTCTACATCTTATACACCACTTCCTTCATCAAGAAGAAGAATGTGAACTGGAAACCAGACAGAGTCAAAATGGCTCTGAGCACTATGCGACTTAACTTCTGAGGTCACCAGTCGCCTAGAACTTTTTAGAACTAATTAAACCTAACTAACCTAAGGACATCACACACATCCATGCCCGAGGCAGGATTCAAACCTGCGACCATAGCGGTCGCTCAGCTCCAGACTGCAGTGCCTAGAACCACACGGCCACTCCGGCCGGCCCAGACAGAGTCCTCCAGGTGCAATGAATGCACACACACACACACACACACACACACACACGCACGCACACACAGTGGTGTAACATTTCTATCCTACGGAATAACATGTGCATTTCTGACCACTCAGGCAGATGAAAGACATTTGTGTGAATCGGAAACGTTTAATGCAGCTGTTAAGTGTGGAACATCCCACTGTGCATGATCTGCTTTGCTATATTCGCAGTTGGGGTGTAAAAGATGTTGACTCTGAACAATGACATGACACGATGGTGAACAAACCTCTCCATCTGCTGTGGCAGAGCACTTTTTCTTTGGGCTTTGCGGCTTGGCAGGGCCTTGGAGCTCATGGAGCAAAGGGTGCAGTCAATAATGTAAACACCTGAACAGCTGAAGACGTACAGGAGATTTTGTCTCTCACTTTGAAATGTATGTATATATACAATATGTTGTGACCTATTGAAAGCTACACACTGGAAAAGACCTGTTTACTGCAAATCGTAGGCAAGGTTGTAAAGAATTAAAATTCTGTTGCAAATAGTGTTTACAAAAAAATGAGTTCATCATTTAATAGCTTGAACAATCAGAGCTCTCTTCTAGCACCTGCACATCGCCACATGATGAAGTCCAATGGCATGGGTAAGGTCCACTACAATGAATAATTTCAAGAATGGAAATCAAAGATATTTTATAAGGTAAAAGTTCACATACACATCTGAAAGGTGACAGATTGTACAAAGAATTGGCGTCTTCACACCTGAAAACCACAAATGTTTCATTGCATTTTGGTGGGAGCGACAGTACGCAAATCTTAAGAGCAAGTAGAAGGAAGCTTTTATAATAATAATAATAATAATAATAATAATAATAATAATAATAATATTTATAATAATCAAACAATGGAAAATGCACAATGTAACATTATTATGAAAGATAGTTGCTACTAATCATATAGCGGAGAGGCTGAGTCGCAGACAGGCACAACGAAAAGACTGTCACAAAGCTTTCGGCCAACAAGGCCTTCGTTACCCCCCCCCCCCCTCCACATTGTGTGTGTGTGTGTGTGTGTGTGTGTGTGTGTGTGTGTGTGTCCTTTTCTGGCAAGGCCTTTGGCTGAGAGCTTATGTGTAAGGGTCTTTTCATTGTGCCTCTCTGCTACTCAATATGTCACCTTTACGGTATCAATCTAACTTTTCCATGATTTAAGTTTATGTCAGCGCAGTCAAACCTATGGCCAATTGTCACCTGGAATAATGAAATCTGGCAAGAAGCAAGGTTTCACAGCACAGTTAGAAAGCCTCTGCAATGCTGTTCTAGTTTAGGGGGTATATCAAGTGGGTTTAGGTGTGAATGGGAATTTGGATTGAGGAGGAAGTTGTGCTAGGGTGGTCCGCGCAGTTGTGCAAAGCCATTGTACCAAGACGGCATAGTGGTTAGTCCATCTGCTTCACACAAGCAAGCACACCTCTTGCACACATGATCGCCATCTCCAGCAGCTCAGACCAGAATGCAACTGTCATGTAAAATGGAAGCAGCAACCTGGAGGAGTCAGGGAAGAGGAAGGGATAGCATGGTAAGAGTCAGGGGAGAGAAGAAAAGAGCTTATTATCATTGTCATGCTCTGAAATGAGGGATATCCCACCTAAGATCCTTCCCACCACTCCTAGAGTGGTGTTCCATTACCCACCCAACTTCCACAGCATCCTAGTCAATCTCTATCCCAACTCCTTGCCACAGGGATTACAGTGCGGTCACAGGACTATCCTACCCATCAGAGGCTGAGCCATATGTGAAAGCAGCTAAGTCATATACCACCTCTGCCGCCATCATTGTACAGCTTTTTATAAGGTATGACTACCAGCCAGACGTCTACCAGAACGAATGACCAGTGCCAAACTGTATCCAAGAGCAAAGTAGATCACCCTGTGGCACAACATGCTGCTGAAAATAAAATGCTCTATTTCAATGACTACTTCACTACCCGACCCATCTGGATCCTCCCCTCCACCACCAGCTTTTCTGAACTGCACTGATGGGAGTTATTCTTACAATGCATTGTCCACTACCAAAATTATCCTGGGCTCAACCTATGGTAACTTACTGTACCCAACCATCACCCAACAGTTTCCATACCTCTGTCCTATCACCTCCTCCCTGTTCTCATCTCCCACCCTGTTAGTGTACTGCTCCCTGCCAACGCACACGACCATCTTTCCCTTAACCTCTCCTCTCCTTTTTCGCTCTCCATCCCCCCCCCCCCCCCCGCCCCTTCCTTCCAGCTCCCCGTCCCAGAGGCTCCCGATGCTGTGCCTGTTGGCATTCCAGTCTCTCCATGCTCCACACGACAGTGCTCTTCTCCCCCCCCCCCCCCCCCCCACCGTCTGCTGTCTCTTCCTCTTCCCCACTTCCTCCAGATTGCTGCTTCCGCTCCACATGACAGTTGTATTCTGTACTTTTCTGATGAAGGCTTTGGACAAAAGCTAATGTGTAAGTGTCTTTTTGTTGTGCCCGTCTGCAACTCAATGGGTCATATTTTTGGTGAGTAACAATCTATCTTTTCCTTACATTGCTGATATTCCAACCTGCAGTTTCCATTGTTTGATAAATTTCAACTTGATATGCCTACTAGTTCCTGTGAAATAGGTCCTTAACAGTCAGTCAGACTGACAGACAAACAAAGCAATCCTATTAAAGTTCTGTTTTTACCAAATGAGGTACGGAAACCTAATATAAAACAATATAACAGTGGCAAAGATTGTGTATACAAAAATGGCAGTAAATTTGAACTAGGTGAAGAAGAATATCACTAATCTGGGAAACGGCTACAATTAAGTATCTACCAAAACATCCTTCAACTATAAAACAAGAAACAAGGAAATGAGTTGGGTGTAAAGGAGCATCTGAGTTAAGAGCAGCAATGTTGGAACAATTTGGGGATTACACAGCCAAAACATTTTGACATCTTGTGATGTCAGCAGCAGGCACTCCTCTGGATTTGTGTCCTCCACTTCTTGTAATTAATGAATTTTTAACTGCAACTCGCAAGTATTGTCCATGGTGGCTCTGAGGCAATCTACTTCCTGCTGTCTGCCCTGCTGAGTGCGTAAGACCTCAAAATAAAGCTTTAGCCAAAATGACATGTAACTGGATGTCCACTGAAAGTGGTCTCCTACTAGACTAGCCGGGCAGATGCCATTCATAAACCCCAAGAGAAATGACCAGTGAGAATGTACCATTGCTGGGCCCCTTAAGTAGCTTTGGGCCTACTAAGAAAACAAGAGATCAATTAAGGTGGCTCTATTTTTTGTAGCCAACTGAAAAGAATGTTAGTAAAAAAAAATAGAGCCCTGTCCAACACAAGTTTAGAAGAATGGAAGATGTTTGTCAGACCGCCACAACCAAGACCGCTTAACAGCCAAAATACATGGATTCTGAGGAAACTGTATGTGCAGAGGGGAGCCCATCTCACTGAAGACTTGCCTCTTGAACAGTCGCCATATTAGAGAAAATTAATGTCCTAAATGTGGAGTGACACCAAGTAACTAAAATTATCCAAAAGATAAAAGCTCTCTTCTGCTCCGCTCTGAGACACAAATAAATATGATATGCAAATTTAAATGATTTATAATTACTAATTTGTCAGTTACAATACATATCACACAAGGTTTTCTTTGATGTCGTTTCCTCATAAAAATGTCATCATTTCTCAGTCTGCACCCTTTTTGAGTGTGATACTGCTTCCTTCCTTGTGTGCCACGTTGTTCTCTCCCAAAGTTATCTGAAATTTTTCCATACAGCTGTTTCTTGATCATTATTTGAAAACAATAAAGGAAACTTCAGCAACAGTTTTATTTTGAAGGAAATTACAGAGGGCTTAAACTGGCACACACTCTGATTTTCAGTACGCCTGACATGCATGCTACGGTCTGTTGGCCCATGTTCTGTCTTCTTAAGAGACCAAGAAAAAAAAAAAAAAGAGATTGTAAGAGTACTTTACACTGCAGCTCTGATTTACATTTTTTAGGACACCGTTTGGAAATGGTACAAGTCAGATGTGTGGTGCATATCACTCTTGTGCCACTGAGATGTGGGTGCTCTGTCTAATTTTCTGTTAGTATCCTACTGCATAAAGTCACATGGGACCTACCTTCTTAGGTGATATTAATGAACGATTGTACGGTAGCACTGATGCTAGGGTAATCAGTTCAGATCTTGCTGGTGGAAGACATTTTCATCACCAGTGTTTAGTCGGCAAGGGGAGGAGAGGCAGTACGATATACTTCCTGGTCAACAGACTGATCACCTGTGCCCTAGGCTAAATTCCAAACTTGTTTACAGTGTCTCATGGAGTGAGGGCATGTGGCATTGCTGGTGGTGAATCTAGTTTCTGATACGGATGTTGACATCGGCAGTCCTGTTCATGCTACTTGATAGGAGAATGCTATATTTCACCCTCCCCCTTCCCTCATTGCCACATAATGCAAACATGACCACTTACAACCTCACACACATTTCGCAAAGACAAGCATACAAATTACAACAAGAGACAAAATATTTCCAAATAGATAGCTGAATGGAGACGCACCATTGGTTGAAACAGTTTAGATTTCTGTGGCAAATGCTGGGATAGTTTCTTACACAAAGTTACCACTGATTTCCATCTCCAAACTCATCAAAGATAAGAGTTAGTTTACTAATAACCATGACATCAATGGTATGTTAAGTTACAGCCTGCTTTCTTTTCTTTCTTTTCTTTCTTCCTTTGTGTCTGTGAAACCACTATTATGCAGAAAGACCATACACTACTTTTCTACAGTTTTATTCTTTAGAGCTGCTTACCTCAGTTGGTAAAAACTAAACCCTTACAGATTACCCCTGCAGACTGAAGTGACAAATGAAAATTTTGTACCAAGGCCAGGATTCAAATCTGAAAAGTATCAAGTTGGCTGAGGCATAAATGGGAATCTGGATTAAGGAGGGAGGTACACTAGAGCAGTCCGAATAGATGTGCGGAGCTACTATACCAGGGTGGCATAACTGTTAGCGCATATACCTAGTGAGCATGAGTCCAGAGTTTAAATCCCATCCTTGGCACAGATTTTCATTTGTCGCTTTATCATAGATGTTTGGGACTTGAAAAGGTTCTGGAATCACACAGTTTCTTTTACAAAGAAACTGCAAGAAGATACAATTTTGCCTAGAGCAACATAAAACCAATAGCAGAAAGAGTATAAAGAGGCACATGTAGAGGTGTTGTCCGACTTACAAGGGGAGGCCGCCAATTGCGAAATTCAGATTCAATTCATACTGCGCATGGTAAAAGCTCATGGCCAGAGGTGTAATGTGGCAAAGCACCAAGATGCACTTCTCAGCCGTTGTCGAGAAAATCGACAGTTAAAATAAACTGTTGCGGTGAAATACTCTCAACGATTAATAATTATCGACAGCGTCGTGGCTCAGCGGTAAGCGCTCGGGTTCGTAATCCGAAGATCGCTGGATCGAATCTCGCGCCATGCAATTTTTTAGTTTTTGTTTTTTCTTATTCAAATGTGTTATTTAAAAAGAAAGATGATGAGACTTACCAAACAAAAGCGCTGGCAGGTCGATAGACACACAAACAAACACAAACATACACACAAAATTCTAGCTTTCGCAACCAACGGTTGCCTCGTCAGGAAAGAGCTATCGACCTGCCAGCGCTTTTGTTTGGTAAGTCTCATCATCTTTCTTTTTAAATATATTTTTCCCACGTGGAATGTTTCCCTCTATATATATATATATATATATATATATATATATATATATATATATATAAAAACAAAGATGATGTGACTTACCAAATGAAAGTGCTGGCAGGTCGACAGACACACAAACGAACACAAACATACACACAAAATTCAAGCTTTCGCAACAAACTGTTGCCTCATCAGGAAAGAGGGAAGGAGAGGGAAAGACGAAAGGATGTGGGTTTTAAGGGAGAGGGTAAGGAGTCATTCCAGTCCCGGGAGCGGAAAGACTTACCTTAGGGGGAAAAAAGGACGGGTACACACTCGCGCACACACACACATATCCATCCACACATGTACAGACACAAGCAGACATATTTAAAGACAAAGCTTTGTCTTTAAATATGTCTGCTTGTGTCTGTATATGTGTGGATGGATATGTGTGTGTGTGCGAGTGTGTACCCGTCCTTTTTTCCCCCTAAGGTAAGTCTTTCCGCTCCCGGGACTGGAATAACTCCTTACCCTCTCCCTTAAAACCCACATCCTTTCGTCTTTCCCTCTCCTTCCCTCTTTCCTGATGAGGCAACAGTTTGTTGCGAAAGCTTGAATTTTGTGTGTATGTTTGTGTTCGTTTGAGTGTCTGTCGACCTGTCAGCCCTTTCATTTGGTAAGTCACATCATCTTTGTTTTTAGATATATTTTTCCCTCGTAGAATGTTTCCTTCTATTATATATATATATATATATATATATATATATATATATATATATATATATATATATATATATATATATATATAATAGAGGGAAACATTCCACGTGGGAAAAATATATTTAAAAAGAAAGATGATGAGACTTACCCAACAAAAGCGCTGGCAGGTCGATAGACACACAAATAAACACAAACATACACACAAAACTCTAGCTTTCGCAACCAACGGTTGCCTCGTCAGGAAAGAGGGAAGGAGAAGGAAAGACAAAAGGATTGGGTTTTAAGGGAGAGGGTAAGGAGTCATTCCAATCCCGGGAGCGGAAAGACTTACCTTAGGGGGAAAAAAAAGGACAGGTTTACACTCGCACACGCACACATATCCATCCACACATACACAGACACAAGCAGACATTTGTAAAGGCCTTTACAAATGTCTGCTTGTGTCTGTGTATGTGTGGATGGATATGTGTGCGTGTGCGAGTGTAAACCTGTCCTTTTTTTTCCCCCTAAGGTAAGTCTTTCCGCTCCCGGGATTGGAATGACTCCTTACCCTCTCCCTTAAAACCCAATCCTTTTGTCTTTCCTTCTCCTTCCCTCTTTCCTGACGAGGCAACCGTTGGTTGCGAAAGCTAGAGTTTTGTGTGTATGTTTGTGTTTATTTGTGTGTCTATCGACCTGCCAGCGCTTTTGTTGGGTAAGTCTCATCATCTTTCTTTTTAAATATATATATATATATATATATATATATATATATATATATATATATAATAGAGGGAAACATTCCACGTGGGAAAAATATATCTAAAAAGAAAGATGATGAAACTTACCAAACAAAAGCGCTGGCAGGTCGATAGACACACAAACAAACACAAACATACACACAAAATTCTAGCTTTCGCAACCAATGGTTGCCTCGTCAGGAAAGAGGGAAGGAGAAGGAAAGACAAAAGGATATGGGTTTTAAGGGAGAGGGTAAGGAGTCATTCCAATCCCGGGAGCGGAAAGACTTACCTTAGGGGGAAAAAAGGACAGGTATACACTCGCGCACACACACACATATCCATCCACACATACACAGACACAAGCAGACATTTGTAAAGGCAAAGAGTTTGGGCAGAGATGTCAGTCGGGGCGGATGTACAGAGGCAAAGATGAAGTTGAAAGACAGGTGAGGTATGAGCCGCGGCAAATTGAAATTAGAAATTAGCGGAGATTGAGGCCTGGCGGATAGCGAGAAGAAAGGATATGCTGAAGGGCAAGTTCCCATCTCCGGAGTTCTGACAGGTTGGTGTTAGTGGGAAGTATCCAGATAACCCGGACGGTGTAACACTGTGCCAAGATGTGCTGGCTGTGCACCAAGGCATGTTTAGCCACAGGGTGATCCTCATTACCAACAAACACTGTCTGCCTGTGTCCATTCATGCGAATGGACAGTTTGTTGCTGGTCATTCCCACATAGAACGCTTCACAGTGTAGGCAGGTCAGTTGGTAAATCACGTGGGTGCTTTCACACGTGGCTCTGCCTTTGATCGTGTACACCTTCCGGGTTACAGGACTGGAATAGGTGGTGGTGGGAGGGTGCATGGGACAGGTTTTACACCGGGGGCGGTTACAGGGGTAGGAGCCAGAGGGTAGGGAAGGTGGTTTGGGGATTTCATAGGGATGAACTAAGAGGTTGCGAAGGTTAGGTGGACGGCGGAAAGACACTCTTGGTGGAGTGGGGAGGATTTCATGAAGGATGGATCTCATTTCAGGGCAGGATTTGAGGAAGTCGTATCCCTGCTGGAGAGCCACATTCAGAATCTGATCCAGTCCCGGAAAGTATCCTGTCACAAGTGGGGCACTTTTGGGGTTCTTCTGTGGAAGGTTCCGGGTTGGAGGAGATGAGGAGGTGGCTCTGGTTATTTGCTTCTGTACCAGGTCGGGAGGGTAGTTACGGGATGCAAAAGCTGTTTTCAGGTTGTTGGTGTAATGGTTCAAGGATTCCGGACTGGAGCAGATTCGTTTGCCACGAAGACCTAGGCTGTAGGGAAGGGACCGTTTGATGTGGAATGGGTGGCAGCTGTCATAATGGAGGTACTGTTGCTTGTTGGTGGGTTTAATGTGGACGGACGTGTGAAGCTGGCCGTTGGACAGGTGGAGGTCAACGTCAAGGAAAGTGGCATGGGATTTGGAGTAGGACCAGGTGAATCTGATGGAACCAAAGGAGTTAAGGTTGGAGAGGAAATTCTGGAGTTGTTCTTCACTGTGAGTCCAGATCATGAAAATGTCATCAATAAATCTGTACCAAACTTCGGGTTGGCAGGCCTGGGTAACCAAGAAGGCTTCCTCTAAGTGACCCATGAATAGGTTGGCGTACGAGGGGGCCATCCTGGTACCCATGGCTGTTCCCTTTAATTGTTGGTATGTCTGGCCTTCAAAAGTGTCTGTATATGTGTGGATGGATATGTGTGTGTGTGTGTGTGTGTGTGTGTGTGTGTGTGCGCGAATGTATACCCGTCCTTTTTTCCCCCTAAGGTAAGTCTTTCTGCTCCCGGGACTGGAATGACTCCTTACCCTCTCCCTTAAAACCCACATCCTTTCGTCTTTCCCTCTCCTTCCCTCTTTCCTGATGAGGCAACAGTTTGTTGCGAAAGCTTGAATTTTGTGTGTATGTTTGTGTGTCTATCGACCTGCCAGCACTTTCATTTGGTAAGTCACATCATCTTTGTTTTTAGGTATATTTTTCCTTCGTGGAATGTTTCCTTCTATTATTTTATATATATATATATATATATATATATATATATATATATATAAAAATTCCCAGCAATCAGTTGCAACAATTATGCATATAATAAGTTGTTGAAGGTCGTTTGTCATGGAAAAACTGGCGACTTCGAACATCATTATGTTTTCCGCAAACAAAGTTGTATTTCACAAATGTTATTAATTGTCTTCATAATGTTAACCATGAATAGTTAACGGAAGACGTAGAAACGATATTCCGAAACGAATACGTATAGCGTATGTCAAACGTTCGAATTAAAATAGAAACCCCACGAACACAAATTTGCTGTGGCAGATGAAATATAAGCTCCGTTACTCGCTCGTTACACTTGGACAGATGTTGAATGGGCCGAAACGAGCCGCCGCATAAAAGCGTAGCTGCCTGCTAACTTCGAAAGAAGGTAGATGCGGTCCCTAGCGCAACTTATAACATCGTCGAAAATCAGTGCGGACGTGAGAGCTTTGGTACACCCTGTTAAACAAACGAAAAAAAAGAGGCGGTACAATTAGAGAGCGATCCGCCTTCACCAAAATGCATAAGCAATTCATTAATAGTTTATATATATTTGAATTAAAAAAAAACTAATAATAAAAAAAAATGTTGCATGGCGCGAGATTCCATCCGGTGACCTTCCGATTACAAACCCGAGCACTTACCGCTGCGCCACGACGCTATATAAAACTATTAACCGTAGAGAGTATTTCACCACAACGGTTTCTTTTAACTGTTGATTTTCTTGAGTACGGCTGAGAAGTGCATCTTGGTACTTTGCCACATTACACCTTTGGCCATGAGCTTTTATTATGCGCAGTATGAATCGAATCTGAATTTCACAATTGGCGGCCTCCCCTTGTTAAATATTTAAGAAGAAACGATTTTAAGGTGACTGAGACAAAAGAAGTGTTAACTATTATAAAGAGTTGGACAAAGGAGTTTTGTTGATCATAAAAATAGAATCAATACGCAAGGATATCTGGGAGCTTAAATAAATTCTGCCATATAAGTGGAGACCACTTCATTGTTTTACAACTAGGAAGAATTTCATGCTGTGTTTTGAAGAAGACTGCAACAGTGACCTTTGACGACATCCTTGCAGAGGCTAACCAGTATGACAGCAGCGCACCTGTGCTTTGCGGTGCAGTGGCTAGTCAACTGGCTATGCAATGATTATGCAGTGGCTCATCACTATATCACTTAGCTCACATGCATAAGCAATGCAGCGCAGCTAGCAGTGTGCATGATTAGATGAGCTGTACTTAGCACCGACCTAAGACTAATGCATTCTGTGAAGGGTTGATGACATACATTTCACTGATTTTTGTGCACCAATGTCAAAATAGAACAACATAAAGTGCTATGAACTGAATATATTGTTGTCTATATTGCATGCTAGTTATTACCTACAATATGGAAGCCAGTTTATCAGAAATATTAAGAAAATTAGAAGATTGGTCTAATATTGTTAACGTCAATGAAAAGTTAATGGAAAGCTTGGCATAAGGTAGATGGGGTCAGCTACAAATGACAGATGAAGCGCAACATGACGGCTAACATTTGAGCAGCACATTACACCACACACAGAATTCAAGGTGCACGGCTTCCGAAAATCAGCAGTCACCAATTGTGGCAGTGTTTTTTAGGGGCAAGCCCATCCACCACCCTGAGGTTGTTCCATATCAGATGTGGAAAAAATTGGTTTTTATTGTTCTGAGGCCAAGAACAATGTAAAAAGCCAAATTACATCAGTTTCTAACTCTCCCAAGACTGGCTCAAGACATTCAGTATGTTGTCCATTGTTTTCTGCCGCAAGCTGAAATTAAGAAATTGATGTCCCATAACAGATTGGACTGTCTCGGGGGTCATGTTCAGAATGTGTAGCATAATGTGTGCCTTCAACTCAGCAACATTTGTAATTGGAGCACTGAACACAACATCTTTCAGACAGCCCCACAGCCTTGACCGCCAGACTGTAGGGGAAATGACAGTTGATAATTCTGTCATTTCTGTAATGCCTCTCTGCATCAGCTGCTTCGCTGGCAGTGCAATGTGCAGAGGAGCGCCATCTTGCATAAAAATGATCCTGCCTACAAATCCACGCTGCCAAAGGGTTGGAATGATGGTGTGCGAAAGACTTGTGTAGCGTTTACCAGTGACAATACAGGTAACAGGACTGACAGGATCATCTCATTGAAAAAAATACAGTCCTAAAATAAACAATGCCATCAATCCGCACCACACAGTCACCTTTGCACAGTCAAGTGGTACCAGATGATATTCACACTGATTTTCCATTGTCTATATTCTGAAATTCTGTGCATTGACTTATCCACAGAGATGAAAATTGGCTTTGTCTCTCCACAGAATGTTCCATTGCCTTTCATTGTCCACTTCGGTGTCAGCAGAAATTCCAGAGTGAACATTTGTCTTGCTGGCAGGTCAGCAGGAAGAAACTCCCGAACATGAGTGATTTTTGTACGAATAGCAATGCAAGATGTTTCATAGGATTCTATACACAAGCTCACAGACATTTCCAATGTTCAGGCAATTTCCTCATGCACTGCATGTTTGCATACTACCACTTGTCCCCTCTGGCAATGCTGTGGCCCCATCTTTGATGGATGTCGAATCAACCATTTTCCTCCCTCTGCTACATTGCGCTTCATAAGAACCTGCCTTTCAGAATTTTGTAATCATTTTCTCCAAATCCTTAGCAGGCAACAGACTAATGCCTTTTTTTACATACCCTAAGGGGTCTGGAACTTCTGCAGGGCTGCTGGTGTGCAGTCACTGATCTTGTAAAAGAGCTCCACTAGAAGCACGTGATCCTTCAGGAACAGTCATGTTGGGCATCTCAGACGCAAACTGGGGAAGAGCTGTGTACCATGCTTCTGTTCATATGCATATTCTGATGCTTACAGTGTCATCAACTGGTAAAATTTTCTTTAATGTTTTTGTTCAAGATGTTTCCCCCTGCATCATTAATATGCTGTTCACATGTGATGTCATTCTGAGCAGTAGTACACTTTCTACAGTGTTTTGAAAGTGAAACTTAAGTCATGGACACCGCGTAGAAACCAAAAGAACAGATCTATGTATATAGGTGAATTTCCTGCTAGGTTTGAACCACCAGATATTTCAGTTCAATGGATCTGACTGTAGGATACAAGCAACCAGAGTTGCACGATAATTCAAAATATTATACAGCTTTCTTGTTTGATGGAAAGTCATATCAATTCAAAGTGTTGCCTTTTGGCCTAAATATTTCTGTTTGTCTATATTCATGCATTACATGAAGCATTGGGGAAATAGTTATTACAAGAACTGAATATCTACACTGATGACATTTTATTAGTGTTCAAAACATTGGAGCAGCACTGAGCCTTGTTAACAAAACTCTAAAGATGTTTTACGAAAAGGTATTTCTATTAAATTAGCCAATTCTCATTTTGGCAGGGAGGAACTACAGATTTAGAACATTTGGTACGCACAGATGGAATCAAACCTAATCCTAAAAGAATAAGAGCTATAAAGACAGTCTGGAACCCCAGAATATGAAACGATTATGTTCTTTTCTAGGATTAGTAGGATTTTATTGCCACTATCTGCACAAAAAAGTACTGAATGATCCTACATTGTTAACATTACTAACAAAAAGATCAAAATGGATCTGGAATAAGGGAGCACCAGAAACTTTTCAATATACTAAAACAGGTGTTAATAAAGGTACCTATACTGAAATGTCCAGTCATGCATGAGCCATTTGAATTAGTGACAGATGCTTCAGAGATGCTTTTATAGCGTCCCCAGTGAAATAATATGAAAAGACAGTAGTTATAAAGAAGAGACGTTTTAAAATTGAATAATATACATTTTTCTCATGTACCCGACTATAACAATTTCTCTGTGTAAGTTTCGAGGGCAAAGAAATATAACAAAATGATCTAAAGAAACAACAAGATACGCTCTGTTGTTAATTTTTTTGTCGTCTTCACTTCTTCTCTTGTCTTGGTTGCGTGTAGACAGACATGTTGCAAGTGTTGGCAAATGTAAGCATATTTGTACTAATTAAGCAGATAATATATTGATTTAATATCATTGTTCACTTTTAATTTGTAAGAGGTGATCCCGATTTCATGTCCACCTTCCTTTGAATTAACCTGCATTCAAGTAATTTACAGTTCAACAACCGCAGCGGTCGATGCAGCCAACGACACCATTACGTGGCGATATTAACTTATAAAAAATTAGGGGAAGCGAAAAATTCACCCGCTATTAACATAATATACATTTTTCTCTACTGCCGCCTGAAGTTGCAGAACATACATAGCTTTAAGATTCTTATTTTCAGTACCTCAGCCGAGAGCCAGAACCAGGACTCCGACTACAATGTAATGGTTAACGGAGGTAAGAAGAAATACTCTCGCGCGCGTGTGGGCCGCAATTGTGATTAATAACTAAAGATTTTTTTGCTTTAAAGTGAACTGACTAGCCGAGGAAATTAATATGAAAAGTTTATTCCATTGTTCAACTTATATGCTCATGTTTTAAGATTCAGCGAGTCTAACATTCATTAACGTAACAAATAATTTAAGATTAATATTGTTAAAAAGGAGAACTTCACAAAAGCATTTAATTGTAAATCAAAATTGAATGAAATATTTTGATTAAGGCCCACCATGTAAGTCGGCAACAATCAACATAATAATATATTAAATTACGACAGCCGACGGATGTGAGACTTTGAAGTTCCTTCAAGGGGAATGTAATCCTGAAGTCAGGAAACATAAGACTATCACTCTGGCTAGAAGAAGCCTTAACAAGTATGAGTTAAACCGTTGTTGTGGTTTGCTGTAGCTCTTCACACTACTCTACCCTGTGCAAGCTGCCTCATCTTCGAGTAACCACTTCAACCTATGTCTTTCTGAATCTGTTTACTGGTCTTCCTCTACAATTTTTACCCCCCAACCTTCCCCCCCACACACATCCCTCCAGAACCAAATTAGCGATCCCTTGATGCCTTGGAATGTGTCCTACCAACCGATCCCTTCTGCTAGTCAGGTTGCGCTACAAATTTCTTTGCTCCCAAATTCTATGAAGTACTTATGTGATCTACCCATCTAATCTTCAGTATTCTTCTGCTTTATCATATGTCAAAAGCTTCTATTCTCTTCTTGTCTAAACTGTTTATTTCCCATGTTTCACTTATATACATGGCTACAACCCATACAAATATTCTAGAAGAGACTTCCTGGCACTTAAATCTTTACTTGGTTTTCAAAAATTTGTCTTATTCAGAAATGCTTTTCTTGCCATTGCCACTATACATTTTATGTCCTCTCTACTTCAGCCATCATCAGTTATTTTGCTGCCCAAATAGCAAAACTCACCTACTGATTTAAGTGTATCATTTCCTAATCTGATTCCCTCTCATTTCCTAATCTGATTCCCTCTCATTTCCTAATCTGATTCCCTCTCATTTCCTAATCTGATTCCCTCTCATTTCCTAATCTGATTCCCTCTCATTTCCTAATCTGATTCCCTCAGCCTCATCTGATTTAATTCGGCTACATTCCACTACAGTAATTTTGCTTTTGTTGATGTTCATCTTGCATCCTCCTTTCAAGACCTTGTCCACTCCATTCAACTGCTCTTCCAAGTTCTTCGCTGTTTCTACAAATACGTGATTCTCTGCAGAGGGTTTTATGAACCACCTTCAAGCTGTGTCTCTACCGATAATATTCTTCTCGGATGTTCAACTGGATCAAACGTCATCTTGACACAATATTTCAGCAGTCCAACTGGCCACCATCTTCAGGTGAGAGTGCTGGTCATTGAATAAAAAGTACGTCGAGGTCAGCACATGGCGACAAAGCTTGGTTGTTTCCTCATCCAGTTTCTCACCAATTAACTGCAAGGATTCTTCCAGAGGAACCTGGGTAAAAAGCGACAGGACATCAAAACTCACAAGCAAATCCCAGGGACTAAGAGACAAGGACTTCAATCTCTGAATAAACACCATAGAATTGAGAATGTGATGTTCGCATTTACCGATGTGAGGGCCAAGAACAGATGCTTAATACTTGGCTAGATTGTAGGTAGGAGCACCCAAATTACTCACGATTGGACAAAGCGGGACCCCTTAATTATGAATCTTGGGTAGGCCATTACACAAGAATTGCCCATCTCAAGGTTGTGTTCAAGCAGAATGTCTATACAGATAGACAGGTCCGTCGTGCTTTCCAGTTTGGACCTTTGCCTAAACCACAAGATGATACCTGCAAATTGGTGGCTTCTCTACCTTTTGCTAGGAGCATTTCACGAAGATAGGAAGAATTCTAAAAAGATACTATATCAAAAGTATTTTTCGCCCGCTAGCCAAGATTAGAATGCTTCTTGGCTCTGTTAAGGGTGACTTGGGTTTGAGGAAGCCCGGTGTGTACAAGACCCCTTGCCACTGTGGGAAAGCTTATATTGGTCAGACAATCCGAACCATTCAGGACTGATGTGTTGAGCACCAGCGGCACACACAGCTGCTTCAGCCTGAGAAATCTGCAGTGGCGGAGCACTGTCTCACCGAGGGACACAAATGGTTGCCCCTGCATCTCGCTATTGGGACTGTGTTTTAAAAGAGTCCATAGAGATTCGTTTATCCGATAACCTTATTAAGAGAGACAAGGGTTACCTTTTAGCCTTTTAAGTAAGACTTGGAACCCGGTGTTATCAGACATTAAAAAACAACAGTTTGTGTTTCGATCGTCGGAATAGTTTTTAATTTTTGATAACGATATCTCGATTTTGCCTGTTTCCACCACTGGTGGCTTGGTATGTTTACTTGCGCTAGACGGCAGTTACAGCACCTTCTCGTGCACGCGTTGTGGGCCTTCTGCGGCCTATATAGGGGCCGCCGCTTGAGCTGAGAAGTCAGTTCCGGCGAGATCATGTACCAGCACTCTCACCTGAAGATGGTGGCCAGTTGGACCACTGAAATATTGTGTCAAGATGACGTTATGATCCGGCTGCACACCCAAAAAGAATATTATCAATTATTATGCCAGAAAAGCCTTCGTAATCATGTCTCTCCACCGTTCCACTCTCGAATCGCGTGCAGGAAAAACGAGCACTTAAATTTTTCTTTGCAAGACCTGATTTCTCTTATTTTATGGTGGTGATCATTTCTCCATATGTAGGTGAGTGTCAACAGAATGTTTTCACAATCGGAGGAGAAAACTGGTGATTGAAATTTCATGAGAAGATCCCACTGCAACGAAAAACGCCTTTGTTTTAATGATACACACTCCAATTCATGTATCATGTCTGTGGCACTATCTCCCCTACTTTGCGATAATACAAAATGAGCTGCCCTTCTTTGTACTTTTTCAATGTCATCCGTCAGTCACCTCTGATGTGGATCCCACACCACACAGCAATACTCTAGAATAGGGTGGACAAGCGTGGTGTAAGCAGTCTCTTTAGTAGACCTGTTGCACCTTCTAAGTGTTCTGCCAATGAATCGCAATCTTTGGTTGGCTCTACCCACAACATTATTTATGTTATCGTTCCAGCTTAGCGTATTTGTAATTGTAATCCCTCAGTATTTGGTCGAATTTACAGTCTTCAGATTTGTAGACTTATCGCGTAATCGAAATTTAGCGGATTTCTTTTAGTACTCATGTGAATAACTTCACACATTCCTTTATTCAAGGTCAATTGTCACCTTTCACACCATACAGATATCTTATCTAAATCATTTTGCAATTCGTTTTGGTCCCCTGATGACTTTACAAGATGGTAAATGACAGCATCATCTGCAAATAATCTAAGACGGCTACTGAAATTGTCTCCTATGTCATTAATATAGATCAGGAACAATAGAGGGCTTATAACACTTCCTTGGAGAATGCCAGATATTATTTCCGTTTTACTCTATGCCTTTCTGTCTATTACTACAAACTGTGACCTTTCTGACAGGAAATCATGAATCCGGTCGCACAACTGAGGCGATATTCCGTAGGCACGCAGTTTGGTTAGAAGACGCTTGTGAGGAATGGTTTTGAAAGCCTTCTGGAAATCTAAAAATATGGAATCAATTTGACATCCCCTGTCAATAGCACTCATTACTTCATGAGTATAAGGGGCTAGCTGTGTTTCACAAGAACGATATTTTTCTGAATCCATGCTGTATAAATAAATCATTTTCTTTGAGGTACTTCATAATGTTCGAATACAGTATATGTTCCAAAGCCCTACTGCAAATCGATGTTAGTGATATGGGCCTGTAATTCAGCAAATTACTCCTACTTCCCTTTAAGGGTATTGGTGTGACTTGAGCTTTTTTCCAGTCTTCAGGTACAGATGTTTCTGTGAGCAAGTGGTTGTATATAGTTGCTAAAAGTGGAGCTGTTGTATCAGCATACTCAGAGGAACCTGACCAGTATACAATCTGGACCGGAAGCCTTACTTTTATTAAGCGATTTAAGCTGCTTTGCGACACCGAGGATATCTATTTCTGTGTTTCTCATCTTGGCAGTTATTCTTTACTGGAATTCAGGAATATATACTTTGTCTTCTTTGGTGAAGGAGTTTCAGAAAATTGTGTTTAATAACTCTGCTTTAGTGGCACTGGCATCAGTTATTTCATCGTTGTTATCTAGCAGTGAAGGTATCGATTGCGTCTTGCCACTGGTGTGCTTTATGTATGACTAGAATCTCTTTGGGTTTTCTGCCAAATTTCAGGACAGAATTTTCTTGTGGAAGTTATTGGAAGCATCTCGCACTGAAGTAGGAGGCTGTATTTCAAACTTCTGCAAAACTTTGCCAGTCTTGGGGATTTTGCATTATTTTAAATTTGGCATACTTTGTCCCTGCTTCTGCAACAGCGATCTGACCCATTTTGTGTACCGTGGGAGGTAAGCACCATCACTTATTAATTTATGTGGTATATATATCTCTCAATCGCTGTCAATACTATCTCTTTGAAATCATTCCACAACTTTTCTATGCTTACATGATCAGATCAGAAGGAGACTCTTAAAAAGGTGTTAAGAGCATTTCTATCAGTTTTTTTTTTTTTTTTTTTTTTTTTTAATATATATACTTTGTGTTTCTGTTTGATGGTTGAAGGAGTTACGGTATTCAGCCTGGTAGCTACTGCCTTGTGGCTGCTAATCCCTGTATTTGTCATGATACTCACTATTTGTCCAGGATTATTTGTTGCTAAGAGGTCAAATGTGCTTTCACAACCATTTAGGCTTCGACTGGTCTCATGAACCAATTGTTCAAAATAATTTTCTGAGAAAGCATTCAGTACAATTTTGGATGACGTTTTATGCCTGCCGCTGGCTTTAAACTTATAATTTTTCCAGCATATCGAGGATAGATTGAAGTCACCGCCGACCATAATTGTATGAGTGGGGTACCTATTTGAAATGAGACTCAAGTTTTCTTTGAACTGTTCGGCAACTATATCTTCTGAGTTGCGAGGGTCAGTAAAATGACCCACTTAATAGTTTAGTCCAATTGTCAAGTATAACCTCTACCCATATTATTTCGCAAGAACTATCTACTTCAATATCACTACAAGGCAAACTACTGACAGCGATAAATACTCCACCACCAATTGTATTTAATCTATCTTTTCTGAACACTGTTAGATCATTTGAAAAAATTTCTGCTGAACTTATTTCTGGCTTTAGCAAGCTTTCTGCATCTATAACTATTTGAGAGGAGGAGGAGGAGAAGATTAGTGTTTAACGTCCATAACTATTTGAGCTTCAGTGCTTTCTATTAGGGCTTGGAGCTCTGGTTCTTTCCCAACACCGCTACGACAATTTACAACTACAATACCAATCATTTCTACAACACACTTACTACGTTTTACCTGCTCCTTTTAGATGGATACCCGTTCTGTGGTTCCCTGAGCCCCTCTAACCTAAAAAACTGGCCAGTCCCTTCCACACAGCCCCCGCTACCTGTGTAGCTGCTTCCTGCGTGCAGTGAACTCCTGCCCTATTAAGCACAACCCAGAAACCCACCACCCGATGGTGCAAGTTGAGGAATCTGCAGCCTACACGGTCACAGAACCGCCTGAGCCTCTGATTCAGACCCTCCACTCGGCTCCACACCAAAGGACCACAGTCTGTTATCGACGCTGCTGCAGATGGCGAGCTCCGCTTTAATCTTGCAAGCAAGATCTTGTGTGACCACTACTCGATAGCATTTGCTGACACTCTGGGCTTGATGCCAGATGGGCACAGCAGCTCATCTATTGGTAGCATTCATCAGCACCAGTTCCAGCACAGCACAGTTCAGGATTCTGACAATGTCAACCCTGAGTGGCCTGGGACACCCAGCTGGACTCCAACCTACCGTATTTACTCGAATCGAAGCCGCACTTTTTTTCCTGTTTTTGTAATCCAAAAAACCGCCTGCGGCTTAGAATCGAGTGCAAAGCAAGCGGAAGTTCTGAAAAATGCTAGTAGGTGCCGTCACAACTAACTTCTGCCGTCGAATATATGTAGCGCTATACAGGCATGCTTCGCAGGAACAAAGATAAATACTGGCGCCAAAACCTCTGCGTCAATAAATAAATTTTAAAAAAAGGTGGAAGACGAGCTTTTTGTCTCCGTCCCGAGTTTCGACCATTTTCATACATTATCCAACGAAGTAAATACAAATTCCGTATTGTTCATCTTCGAATGTAGCAGAATTTCAATGTACTACGAAAATACGACTGGCAAGACTGTTTGGGATGTTCGTCAATATGGCCAACTCTACGTTCTGAGTTTTTTCCTACCTGTGAGAAGAGATAGTTGCTAATAGGAACTTTTATGAATTGTGAATCACATGCAGTATTCTCTTCACCATAAGAATAATACAAATATAAACATTTTGCCATCTATTGTTTCGTGTTTGCTGCTATCTCATTTAAATCCTGTCTGCCTAATAAACCACGAAACTAGAGCGAGACAACAGCAAACGCGAAAGAATATACGTATCGTGTCATGTTTATATTCGTATTATTTTTATGCCTAATAGTGATACAGTCAGAAATGAAGCACGGCAACTGACTAGATTTTTAAATCTAAGATGACTAATTTCTGTGCAGAATTTGATGTACTAAAGAAGCGGCCGCAAAGATTTTCAAACGGAGAAAAATTTTCGCCTAACTGTCATTCAGAACATGTTCTATCATACGCAGTCTATTATTTGGTTCTTGTTGATCATTATCAAAGAAAGCAGCAGTGTAAGTAACAACAAATATAAGTCTCTTGCCATTGTTTCACTAATGAGACGATTCCTCTCTTTTTTTTTAAATTGTAAGCGGCGGTAGCGCGCACAAAAGCAAGCCATGCCGCGAGCGGCAACAGGCGGTAAACACGCACTATAAGAATGCGACAAACAGTGCATGACACAGTACAGTAATGCATTTTCAGCTTAGAGTGGCGTAAACACCTATAACAAAGAAAACGGCACTTATCAGATCAAAGCAAAATAAGCAATCGATTCAAACCAGATGAAGCACGTGAAAAAGGAAGGGTACCCGTATAAATACTGATGGAGCGCCTGACACATAGCAATGGCTACCTGGTAAAGCTTATCTGCTAAGCTTACAACTCGAACCAAACTACTGTAGCTGTATCGTCATTCATTCGACCTAAATTGTGTCTCATATTAAATGGACCAACTTTGTTTCGATATGGAGGTGTGGCCTAAAACTTTTCTCTCCCCTTGAATTTCGAGTCTCGAATTTCAGGTGCGGCTTGGATTCGGGAAATTTTTTTTCCTTTATTTCGAGTCTCATTTTTCAGGTGCGGCTTAGATTCGAGTGCGGCTTAGATTCGAGTAAATACGGTAGACACAAGACAAACATTGCCTAGGGCATAATCGCCTGGCCAAGCCCACCAGTACCTCATGTCCTGGTGGCCACCATTGGTTCGAGGACTGGTCTCTCACCAGCTGCTGGCACCCTCCCAATGTCCTACCAGCAAGCCTGCACCAGACCGAGTTGGATACCAATCTGGGTACTATTTACATCATCAACCAGATGCTGACCGAGGACCTTGGGCTGGATTCCAGTTAAGAGACTTATCATTCTATTAGAAAAGGCTATTATTTTTTATTTCGTGTCAGAACTGTGAACAGTTAATTTATGCTTACCAATAACTGTGTTTCTTTCATTCTATCCTGGGAGCAGACTTTATTACATGTTGCCCTTGTCACCACGTAAAAGACATAAAACTCTTCTTTGCCCTAGCAAAACTTCAAGCACACATACTCTTTCTGAAATCTTGTCTGGCACATGGTATCCCACCTAATGGGCTTACCATTAAAAATTGACATCTCTGGCTGTCACCCACCCCCACCAAGAACTTCACATTTTCCAATTTCGTCGGTCCCTCACCCTCACCAATCTGGTCCTTCTAATGACACAATCAAAGCTCAAACTGTAATTGAAAGCCTCCACACCATCTTTGTCTACAAAATATGATAGTTTACATGTAATGTATTATGGCAGAGAAAGAAGCCTGTGATCACTGGAGACAGTACCACAGTTTACCACAAAGTCATAATACAACAGTCATACTAACATGTGTAAATCCACTTGATGATGGAGGTTTAAACCTTCAGAATGTGTTGTGGAAATAAACAAACAGTGACTGGTAAAAGCAAACTTCTTGTATCATTCAGTCCACTTCCTTTGCAAAATCCTTTTACTATGTGGATACAACTTCCTTAATGTTATCACTGCAACAGAAACTCTTACCCTTCAAATGTTGGAACAGCACCATGTAAGGAACTTGTCTCAGCTACTCCTGTTTTATGCCCTGTTGGGTCATCTATGGCCAAGAACGAGTCTATCACTCTGATCCAACACTCCTGTCAACCCCTCATAGTTCCCCAACCATGCCGTGCTGACTTACTCCGCCTTCCACATCCCCAAAATCTTCCTCCACCTTCATAAAAACCATGCTCCAGAACACCCATCCCTTAAGGCTAGCGAGTTTTTCACTATGTCAAAGATTTTGCAAATAATACATTCCTTGTAAACTGCACCAGAATCAGCTTGCTGGCAATGTCTGTGAGTGGGGCAAAATCTCATATAACAACACTCTGTGAGTTTAGATCTCTTGTGTAAACAGAAACGTCAGTACCTCAATAGCTGCTCACTGTAACTCTCTGATGAGGAAAACTATACCAGCATTGTTAGGACAGCTGAAATTACTCAGTAAGTACATATTCCAGCCAGGATTTGCACCAAATCACAGTTTGTAGGCTACCACACCTTGGTAACATATTTTACCACCCTCATACACACATAAAATGAAAGTTCTCACGAAAGTTCATATTTTTTGGGATAATTTGTGCCTTGGCATGTTTCCGAGAGAAGAAATCATCCACTTGACCTCAAAAATGAACAGCACAAGCAGTTAGCCTATTTTGAAAGTTCTGGACTTAATGCAACACAGCAAAGAACTTATAAAAACATCACATATATATTATACAGAATTTCAAGTAAACAAATTGTCACTGAGGAGACTTGAGCCTACAATAATACAAATGAAAGAAGAGCACTTCATCTATGTGCAACATAGACACCATGACTACATGCTTGACAAATGTGTACCGGCATTTCCAGGACAGTGGACACTATTATTGTGATGGATAGGCATGGTGAAGTGAATGTCAGCGATGTGTTGGTAAATAACGTGATAAAAAAAACTGCCAGGCAGTGGACTAATAAAGAAGTTGTGCTTTTAATTAGTATATATCAGGATAGGCCAACATTATCGAATGTACAGTTACTGGATTACAGGTGACAAGATAAGAAGCAATGTTTTTAACACCTTCACAGAAGAAATTCACTGGAAAATCCACAATATAACACTTTGGAGACTGGCCACTTAGAAGAATATCAGATTTAGGAAACCTGCCATCTACGCCGTTATTTAAAGCACTACTGACAAATATGTAATTGACGTGTCTTCAAGAGTAATACTGCTAAAAAAAGGAGCAAACTTCACGATTTATTTTTCATTTTTACTTTAGTTCTTCGTTAGATTACAAATTTGAAAATAATGATGACAGAGATTATAATTATCCTTCCAAAAAGAGTCCAAGGCAAGTTACTGAGCAATTTCTTCCTTTGAGCTCCCAAAATTTCTTGCTCACTCACTAAACGTGACACAACTGCAGCAGAATTACAGCTAACTGTGAAACCTAACGATTGCACACACGAAATTATTTCAATGTCATCATACTGGTTCAGACATTTGCAACAGCAGCTGTTACATTTACTAATGTTTCTCAGCTTGGTTTCCAAAGTGTTAGGAAATCAGATAAGGAAAATTTACAACATACATTAAATAACATGGAGAAACGTGTCTTACAGCCTCGCCACCCATGGATGCTGTATCTGCAGTAGAAAGCACGAGTTGTCACAATATTTCTATACCCTTATCAGAACCTTTATTGACATACAATATCATGTCCAGCTAATTTATGAACAGATTACCTCTCTGACACCAGTAAACCTGTTAACCAGCCACCGAAAAGAAATCCTCTGATCACCCAGCGTCATAATGGTCTTGAGAATCTCAACCAAATCCTTCACCAGTGCTTTGATTACCTCTCATTGTGCCCAGAGATGAGGGATATCCTACCCAAAACCCTACCCGAGTAGTATTCAGCTGCCCACTGAACCTACAGAATATCCTTGTCTATTCCTACTCCAATCCTGCTCCCAAACCTGCATCCCACGGGGTCTTCGCTTATGGCCGACATAAGAGCATTATCTGCCCCATACACCCACCCACCCTCCTACCGCAGTCCAATAAAAGGCAGGGCCACATGTAAAAGCAGTTATGCTATATATCGGCTACGATGCAATTACACATAGTATCCTACATGGGCATGACAAGTAACCAACTGCCTATTCTCATAAATAGTCAATGCCAAACTGTGGCAAACAGGAAATGTGACCATCCGGTCACCAAACATGCCATGCACCACAACACAAATGACTTCAACAGCTGCTTCACTAAATGTGTCATTTGAATACTCCCTTCCAGCACAAGTTTCTCTTAACCACACAGGTGGGAATTGCCCCTACAGCATATCCTGTGCTCTCATAATCCTCCTGGCCTAAATGCCCACTACGAAGTTCCCAACTGCCCTAACTTACCTTTTCTGTTCTCTCTTCTGTCCACAGCACTCCAACCCCATCCAGATCACAGCCTTCTCCCCCACCTCTGTGCCTCCCCTCTTTTTCACCCATCTTTCTTTCTCCCTCTTCACTTTGACCTTCCTCTCCTCTGTCCCTCCCCTCTCCCTCTCTACATCCCTTATTTGCTCTACTCTCTGATCCTATTATTTCTTTTTCTTTCGCTGTACTGCCACTCAGTCATCTGTCAAAAGAATTGCCTCATCCTATCCCACTACCACCTACCCAACTCCTTCACCATCTCCATATGCCCATGCAATTGCTCTCAATGAATGGTAATTAATAAACAGTCTCACCGCAACTGAGGGAATGTGCACTTGGGTGACTGTGTCGTGTGTACTTTTATAAGAGAAAGAACTAGAGCTTAAAAGCTAGTGTGAGTACTGTTTTCTGTTACATGTTTCAGTGTGATACCGATGAGTCTGTCATAGGTTTCTGCCTTCCCCTTATTTAAAGTATTCGATGTCTAGTATTCTGATGCAAATGAGGAGGCAATGTAACATCCTATTTTTTAATTTTTTTTATTAAGAGTTTCTTGGAACAAAACCTCGAGCCGTCAGTCTTCTGACCGGTTTGATGCGGTCTGTGACAAATTCCTCTCTGTTCCAATTTCTTCATTTCAGAGCAGCATTTACAACCTACATCCACAACTACTTGCTGGATGTATTCCAATCTCTGTCTTGCTCTACAGTTTTTATACTCTACAGCCCCCTCTAGTACCTTGGAAGTCATTCCCTGACGTCTTACCATATGTCCTATGGTGCTCTCCCTTCTCCTTGTCTGTGTTTTCCATATATTCCTTTCCTCGCCAAGTCTGTGGAGAACCTTCTCATTCCTTACTTTATCAGTCCACCTAATTTTAAACATTCTTCTGTAGCACTACATCTAAAATGCTTCGATTTTCTTCTGTTCTGGTTTCCCCACAGTCTACATTTACTACCATAGAATGCTATGCTCCAAACGTAAATTCTCAGAAATTTCTTCCTCAAATTAAAGCCTATGTTTAACACCAGTACACTTCTCTTGGTCAGAATGCCCTTTATGCCAGTGCTGGACTGCTTTTGATGTCCTCCATGCTCCATCCATTACATTTTATTTTGCTGCCTCAGTAGCAAAAACCCTTAACTTCATCTACTTTGTGATCACCAATCCTGATGTTAATTTTGTCGCTGTTCTCATTGCTGCTATTTCTCATTACTTTAGTCTTTCTTCGATTTACTCTCAATCCATATACTGCACTCATTACACAGTTCCTTCTATTCAGAGATCCTATAATTCCTTCTGCATTTTCACTGAGGATAGCAAAGTCATTAGGGAATCTTGTCATTGATATCCTTTCATCTTGCACTTTAATTCAACTCCTGAACCTTCCTTTTATTTGTCATTGCTTCTTGAATGTACTGATTGAACAGTGGGGGCGAAGGACTGCATCCCTGGCTTACACCCTTTTTAATCTGAGAACTTTGGGCTTGGTCTTCCACTCCTGTTTTTCCCTCTTATCTCTTGTATATATTGTATACTACCTGCCTTTCCCTATAGCTTTTCCGTATTTTCCTCAGAATTTTCTACATCTTGCGCCATTTGACATTGTTAAATGCTTTTTCCAGGTTGACAAATCCTACGAACGTGTCTTGATTTTTTCTTTAGTCTTGCTTCCATTATCAACAGCAATATCAGTAGGGTCTCTCTTGTGCCTTTACAATTCCTAAAGCCAAACTGATCATCATCTAACACATCCTCAGTTTTCTTTTCCAGTCTTATGTATATTATTCTCGCCAGTAAGTTGGATGCATGAGCTGTTAAGCTGATGGTGCGATAATTCTCACACTTGTCACTTTTTGCAGTCTTTGGAATTGTATTGATGATGTTTTTCTTGATGTCAGATGTTGTATCGCCAGAATCATATACTGCACACCAACATGAATAGTCATTTTCTTGCCACTTCCCTGCAATGAGTTTGGAAATTCTGATGGAATGTCACCTATCCCTTCTGCCTTATTCAACATCAAGTCTTTTAAAATTCTTTTAAACTCTGATTCCACTACTGGATGCCCTCTCTCTTCTATACTGACTCCTGTTTCTTCTTCTATCACGTCGTCAGACAAGTCTCCTCCCTCATGAAACCTTCAATATACTCTTTCCACCTATCTGCTCTCTCCTTTGTATTTAACAATGGAATTCCCACTGTGCTCTTAATGTTACCATGGTTGCTTTTGATTTCACCAAAGACTGGAAGATTGTTTTTACTTTTCAGTATACTGAGTCAATCCTTCCAACAACCATTTCTTCTTTGATTTCTCCACATCTTTCATGTAGCCAATTCACCTTTGCTTCCCTGCATTTCCTATTTATTTCATTCCTAAGTGACTAGTACTCTGTATTCCTGAATTTCCCTATATATTTTTGTATTTTCTTCTTTCAGTGATCAGCTGAAGTATTTCTTCTGCTACCCATGGCTTCTACGCAGTTACCTTCTTTGTACCTATGTTTTTCTTTCCAATTTCTGTGCCTGCCCTTTTTAGAGATGTCCATTCGTCTTCAACTGGTCTATCTACTGAGCTGTTCCTTATCACAGTACCTATTGCCTTTGAGAACTTCCAGCGTATCATTACTTAGTACTTCAGCACCACACTTCTTTGCATACTCATTCTTCAACCCACTCTTCGTCACTACTAACTGAGATCTGAGCCTATATCTGCTCCTGGGTATGCCTTACAATCCAGTATGTGATTTTGAAATCTCTACCTGACAATGAAGTAATGTAACTGGAATCTTCCCATATCTGTTGGCCTTTTACAAGTATACCACCTCCTCTTGTGATTCTTGAACAGAGTATTCGTTATTACTAACTGAATTTTAATGCAGAACTCAATTAGTCTTTCTCCTCTCTCATTCTTAGTACAAAGTCCATATTGTTCCATAATCCTTTCTTCTACTCCTTCCCTTACAACCTAAACTGTTCACAGTAACTTACTCTCTGCCCTACCTTCTTATTCATAATAAATCCTACTCCCGTTATACCATTTTCTGCTGATGTTGATGTTACTCAACTCTCATCTGACCAAAAATCCTTGTCTTCTTCCCATTTCACTTCACTGACCCCCACTACATCTAAATTGAACCTTAACATTTCCATTTTCATATTTTATAGCTTCTCGAGTGCATTCGAACTTCTAACATTCCACACTCTTTCGTTGATTATTCATTCCCGTGGTCACCTCTTCCCTGCCAGTTCCTGCTGGAGAGCCAAATGCATTACTATTCTGGAATCTTTTGCCAATGGAGAGATCATCATGACACTTTTTCAATTGCAGGCCACATGTCCTGTGGACACAATTTATGTGCTTCACAGCAGTGGTTTCATTTGCCTTCTGCATCCTCGTAGTGTTGATCAATGCTGAATTTTCCACCTTTAGGGACAGTTTCCCACACCACATGCCTTGAATGTCTGCCCACTCCTCCGCCCTCTTTGACAAGGCCATTGGCACAATGAGGGTGATTTCTTATGCCGGAAGTCTTCGGCCGCCTTTACTGATGATCTTTATTCAAAAGTTAAGCAGTGGCAGGGTTTGAACCAAGGACCAAAGACACTACTACTAGAACATGGATACACAGTAATCAAAAATTCACACCAGATGTAGTACAGATCAAAGTTTATTCTCACTACAGTAAATATTGTTTATGGTAATGATGAATGTGTAATACATGCACTGTTAAGGGGCAGTGATATCTGGTGGGAAAAGCAGTACACGCCTGCCACAAAATAATGAAGCTTGACTGGAGTATTTACATACAGTAGAGCCCTGGTACTTCGAGCTAATTGGGGCTGAGGCTGCCTCGTGTTACAAAAAACTTGGATAATACAGAAATATCACTACATCAATGGGTAAATCATGAAGAAATGTTTAACGAGCACACTAATGATTAAAAATACATAAAAAACAATATAGTAATGCACTCACTTCCAAGTTGCAAAAATATAAGGTACGTTTTAAAGAAATTGTCCATAGTCCTTCATTTCAAAATAGTATCTCATTTTTTAGCAGCAATGTCTTGCCACCTTCTAAGAAGCATGGTATCAGTTGGAGTAGCTTCCGCCTGCTGCTCAATATGATACAGTGCCACATCTACTCCTGTCACACCCTTGATGTGAGTGATCACCAACACAATTTCTCCAGAAATTCCTCATTGTCACTGTCTTCAGTAGGTTCATTAACCATTTCAACAACTGTAAGATTGGCCACTTCAAACTGTTCATCCATTCTGAAACATCACTTGCATTCGCATTTTCACATCCAGCAAGCTTTTTCATCAATTCTGCCAAGGGTAGGTCATCTTTGTCTGTACTGTAGGTATCCATTGCTTTCCAGTGAAATCTGGTTACACGACTTTTTCAGTGTCTCCGCATTTATTTCAGACCATTAATTGGCTATCTGTAAACTACGCCTTTAATCGTATGCTTTTTAAGAAATTCTTTGATGGTTCCTTCACCTTCTGTTGTTTGTAGATGAGTCTGAAGCAAACGGCAATAACAACTTTTTTTTCAAGCACTGTAAAATGCCTTGGTCCATACGCTGTATCAAACCCGTCATGTTAAGGGGTAAGAACAAGGCGTGAATACTGTCACATTGTAATCCTTCTTCAGCAGGGTGTGAACCAGTGTTGTCAAGCGTCAAGATTGCTTTGGAAGGCGAGCACTTTTTCTTTAGCTATCTTTTGGTCTCAGGAACAAAATCTTCAGAAAACTACTTCCTGAAAATATTTTTGTTCATCCAAGCAGATTTTTGATGGACCAGTGCAGAAGCAGTGATATTTTTTAAAGCTCTGTGGTTCGCAGACTTATCTATTACCAGCAGCTTCTGTTTATGGTCTCCACTTGCATTCGATGCAGCAAGAACTGTTAACCTCTCTTTACGCTGTTTATAGCCCACAGCAGTCTCTTCTTTTGAGGCTAGAGTTTTAGATGGAAGCACTTTATAATTTAGCCCTCTTTCATCACAGTTTTACAGCTGATTAGAAGTAATATTTTCTTGTTGCATAATTTTTCTTAATTTCTCACAAAATTGTGTAACAGTTCGAGAATCCGCAGAAGTTTTCCACCACAAGTTTCAACATTCTTTACGCTGTATCGCTTCCTCCACCTATTCAATCATCTTGATTTTACAGTAAAATCATCCTCACCTTCCTTTAACTCATTTCTAAAAAATACAGATTTTTCTTGCAGATTATTTGCTGAAATTGGATTTTTTTCCCCCAAAACAAACAAAGCTTCACTTGTTTTTTCATTCTCAGATTTCTTCACTGACTTCCATTCAAATGACAAAAGAGAATGCTTGTTTGATGAAAACTTCTCAATTTTGTCTCTGTTTCTATGCTAATCTTCAACTGTCACTTCACTGACTCCTTGCTCAGCAGCAAGCTTTTTTTAATGTTTCTCCTTTGTCTACTTTTCAAAGCCTTCAGTTTCATATTAAAAAGCACAATTTTTCTCTTACTCCTCCCACTCATTGTAATGTACAAATTAAAACATTAAGAAACACGCAGTTACATATGTACAGTACATTGTATATACATACAACACTTTAAAATTAACAAGTCACAGGCAGGCTCACTACAGAACAGATGTTACTACACAACCAATTACAGTACATACAACAAAGGTCAGCCAATGTTGTAAAATGTGTTCTATATCGTTAGTTAGGCATACTGTATTTTAATGTCCATTATTGCTGAGTAGGTACAACAACAGGGGCAACAATAAGGATGGTACGCACTGCACAACTGATTGTCAGGTGGTCCCAATTAGTGAAGGGTGGACACAGAAAGAATAAGCACATTCCTCAGAACCTAATGATAGCTGTCCATCTACAACAGAAATGCATTAACAGTCTGAGGCCACGGTTATTTCTGTGCATTATGAATGAAAACCCGAAGTGGGACAGTTTTACCCGTATTGTACATGAAAAATTAAAAGAAAGTTCAAAATGCAACACATGAAAGTGCATAAAAGATACATGCAGACAACATATGAAAATGTATTTTAATCTAGTTTCGTGTAAAATTTTAATTTTCTTAAGACCAGCTCAAATTACACGGAACCTCGAACTACTGTGTCTCTACTATAAACCATAAAGTAACTTGGCCACAATTGGCACATAATTCAGTTGACATAATAATGAAATGAACTTCTGTAAGGAGCTCTAGTCATTTAATTTTGTGGAATTAAAAGAGATGTCTGTTGTTTGCTGTCTACAGAAGTAGTGTATTCAGTGAACAGTCACACATTCATTTTGTGATAACATGGCAAACTACAATGCCTTGTCTACCCGAAGTTTGAGTGTGTAACATCTCAGCTTTTTAATCTGTGTACTGTATTTTTGAGATGAGATTAGAGAAGAAAGATCACCCCTGAAGTGGAAAATGAAAATTCTCTTTGGTAGGGGAAAATTGGTGTCTTCAATTAGACATTATCTTTAACATTATTTTTTTAGGGCAGCTATGAGACAAAGGTGATTGGTAGAAATGGGAAAAGAATAATTTTATCGCTCAACAAAATAGTAAAACTGAATTTGTAATACTTATATAGCAACCACGAATCTTATATCGAGGATTTTTTAGGCAATGTGAGCTAAAAGTTATATTTTTGGTTCAATCTGGTATTTTGATTTGAAATGAAAACTATTTCTTATTACAAGACTATGTAGGTTCAAATGATAAAGAACTAAATTAAATTTGCCCACTAGTAACTGGTTTAATTTTAAATAAAACAACAATGTTAACAGAAAATGCTTGATTTCCCAAGAACACGACTTTACATAGATGATATGTTTAATAATGAAATGATAGATACTAATCTATAAAAAATTAATCTGCTGTAAACAATCTCCAATGCATTTTACATTCTCACAACAGAATCACCTTCATTTAAATGTAAGTAACAGTTTCTCCAAAAAATCAGTCAGTTTTTCTAGGCTGAAAAAGTTTAGTTTTAAGAAAGTGTTTTGTACAGAAACGTAAAATCCCACGATTGCTTGGGTGGTACTTTAATAAGAAGAGTGCAGCAAATTGGAATACTGTTGCCACTCAATTCAATAACATCACTTGCATGCGTGATATGAGTAAAATAACTTTATCCATCAACATCGAATATTAAAGAGCAAATTACAAGGTTTCCCAGAAAGTAATGCACCGCATTTTTTTTTTTTCCTCAGGCAAAAACAATGCTACAAACGCAAAACGTTATGTATGTATTATTTGAAGTTTCCTGAATGAGTGCGCCAAGTTTCCGTCACTTCCAACAGATATCGTAGCTGCAGGACAGTTTCACAATGGAATCTGTAGGTGATTTACGTTACAAGCAACATGCCGTCATTGGATTTCTCACTGCAGAGAAAAAAACTGTGGGGAAAATTTTCGAACACTTGTGCACAGTCTATAGAGCATCTGCTGTCGATAGAAGTACAGTTAGTCTCTGGGCATGGAGGGTGAGGTCATCGGAAGGTGGTTCAGTGGAGTTCCACGATTTGCAACAGCCAGGGAGACCACCCATGGCTGTCACACATGTTGCAGTAAGTTGATGTTGTCATTCACTTGTTTGGGACGTTAAAGGATGCCATTTGTGGAAGACATTTTGAGGATGATGAGGTGATTCACACAGTGAAGCACTGGCTCCACCAGCAGGACAAGGACTGGTACCGACAGGCCATACATGCCCTGGTTTGGCACTGGAGGAAGGCCATGGAACAGGACAGAGATTACGTGAAAAAATAGGGTGTATAGATCCTGTGTGGGGTTGCTGGTCCCCCATTGGGCACCTCCCCAAGTGGCAGATAGGGGAACATCCTCCAGATATGGAGGATACCAGGGAAATAAAATATCTGGGGCAGACCACAACCAGCAGGTACGAGGGCCAATGGCTTGGAAAAAGGACAGAGGAGCCCCCAACCATCAATTGCTGCCTTGCGGTCAGTAGAGGGATATACAAAGGCTATTTATGTTCCCTTGAAAATGGAACCAGCTACCTGCCGAGCTGTAAGGGGCAACCCCTCAAAAGGGTGGGCGAAAGATTAACAATCTTCCCCTGTAAAAATCACTTGTTGCGAATGCTAACAAAGGAATAAGCCACACAGATATTCTGACAATGACCCTAACTAACAAAAAAAGAATATGACATATGTACAAAGAAACATGGAATGTGAGGAGCTTATACCGAGCTGGAGCCCTACGGCAGCTGCTAACGCAAGTAAACAACTACGGTATAACACTATTGCCTCTCCAGGAAATTGGGCGGAAGGGAAGTGACATAATGGACTCAGGAAATTTCACAATATTCTATAGTGATGGGAGGATCAATTTATTTGGTACAGTTTTTGTGGTCGCAAAAGGACTGAAACATGCTGTAATGAGCTTCAAACCAATCAATGGGTGTCCATACTAAGATTAATGGGAAAATTTTTCAGCATAACAATAATAAATATACATGCACCCACAGAGGAGGCAGATGAACAACAGAAGGATGAGTTTTATAGCAAGGTAGAACAGTTGTATGATCAGGCTCCTGAACATGATGTTAAGATGTTAATAGGAGACTTGAATGAAAAAATAGGAAAAGAAGAGGCTTATCAGGCAACTATGGGAAGACATAGCCTCCATGAAATATCAAGTGACAATAGAATTAGGGTTTTAGATTTATATAAGTAAAAACATAGGTGTCAGCAGTACACATTTTCCATACAAAAAGATACACAAAGGAAAATGGATGTCACCAGATGCACAAACTAGGAATCAGACCATATATCGATTGACCGGAGACACTGTGACGAAGCAAGCTGGGACAATTTTAATTTCCCTCTTGTCTTGTCATCTGCCTCCTTAAATTCATTTTGTTACTTCTAACTATTTACCATTAACATACGTGAATATTATCTGCATTTCCATAAAAGAAAAAGGCTGGCCCTCAATTTTAAAGAATATAACACCAGATCTAATTTCTTGCTTAGTTTTAAGTATGTAATTGATTTTCTAATTTATTTTGACTATTCTTAGTTAGTATTTTTCATTATAGGGTGATACCAATAATTGTTTCATAACTTAAATTCTATTACTGACATATAAAGAAATATAAATTCTGTACTAATTATAAGCATTTGGAAGATAAAATACTAGTAATCTTAATGTATCTATTTGGCTCTATTCGTAAACATGTTAGCAAAGCCAGCCCTTAATTAATTCCAAAGTAATTAACAGTTTCATCAAAAGTATTGATTGCATAACGATATTTGTTAATTTAATCATTTAAACAGATAATTCAGCCTAACACTTGCAGTAGAAGAAACTGTTAAAAGGAACAAATTTTGGATGTATTCAGTTAATCTTATGAAGAAAGTTTTAATTGTAATTTCTGTAAATTTAACTTCAAAGAATGTGTAGTTTCAGTACCTATTATTGTGATGATATATAAGGGCCCGAATTTTTGTTACGAGACAGTGAGTCCGAGGATGAGTTTCAGACAAGAAACCTGTATTGGTTAGATCAACAATAATGCTTCAACTTAACTGTGGAATAAGTTTTAAGCAATTAGACCATGTGTAAAAACAATTACAGTGTTTGCTCCATATGTACCTGATTATTCTTCAAGAACTGTGAACTTTGTGGTTAGGTTTTACAGCTCTTAGATGTTCAATAGGAAACTATTGTAGCAGTATGTGGATGTTTGCCTGCAAACTATTAATGAGGCTTATGGAAAGTTACACAATAGTGCACTGGCCATATAAATTTGTATATAGGGGGTTGTGAAAAGTGAAAGTGAAATTAAAAGTAAAAGACAGTGAACTGCAACTGTGCATCTGTCAGCTACATTATTTACAGTAGTCAGTGTACAAATTACATAACCCATTTTTCAGCCAGTGTCGCAATGCAATGCGTCAACTCTGAGGACAACAAATGAAGAGTTAAACAAAGCAGGCATAGCCGCAGCAGCAGAGATCAGACATAAAGGATGTTAGGAGCCAACGTGGAGCTGACTGTAATTCAGACCATCATCTAGTGAGAATATAGGCAAAGGATCTCACTGTTGAGTACATAAAAAGGCCACAAACAGAAGAGTTATGACATTAAGAAAGTAGTCAGAAAAAATACGAAAGCATATCAGAGGAAAATAGAACAGGGGATTAAGAATGATACCAACACATCAAATGAACATTAAGATATAATGTGGAAACAACGTAAGGCTGCAATCCTCGAGGCAGTTGGGGAGGTTTTGGGAAGTTCAAAGGAAGGCAGACTGGTTTGATGAAGACTGTATGAGAAGAATTGAGGAGTGTAACATAGCACGAATAAAATTATTTGAGAGAAGAACTAGATCAAATCTGAATGAATATAATGAGAAGCGCCGTGTAGTTAAGAGGGTTTGCAGAAAGAAGAAAAGAGTACTAGAAAAGAAGAAATTGAACAGCTACAAGAAGAGAAGCGAGTACATGAAATGTACCAAATGATTAAAGAAGGAAAAGCTGGGTTTCAAGCCAGAACAAATATATTTAGAAATAAAGAAGGGTAGCTGAGAGGCTAGAGTAATAAAGTATTTGACAGATGGGCAGAATACTTCAAAGAGTTACTGAATCCACAAAAAGAAGGATTAGAACAAGGAGGACTGGTGGAAATAAATTATTATGGACCAGAGGTCTTAACACCAGAAACTACAGAGGAGAAAGTGGTACAAGCCATTAACACCTTAAAAAATAATAGGGCACCTGGAGATGATCAGATGCAGGCAGAATTTCTCAAGTATGGTGGAAGCAATACATACAGTAATACTGAACAACTGGCAGGAGGAGTGCATGCCAATGGAGTGGAAAATGGCTATTATGTGCCCCATACATAAAAAGGAGCTAAATTAAACAGCCAGAATTACAAAGGAATATCCTTGCTAAATACTACATACAAAGCGTTCTCCAAGATCCTATCTAGGAGGCTTACTCCCTATGTGGAAGAGAGAAGTGGAGACTATCAGAGTGACTTTAGAAGAAATAAGTCAATAACTGACCAAATATTCACATTACGCATACAACTTGAAAAATGTTATGAACATCAAATAAACATACACCAGCTTTATATCGATTTTAAACAAGTCTATGATAGCATCTCAAGAGTGGCATTGCGGAATGTGATGGAAGAGGCTGGAATAGTGGCACTGTGGAATGTGATGGAAGAGGCTGGAATACCTAACAAGCTCGTTAAACTTACTACAATGATTCTCAGTGAAACCAGCTGTAAAGTAAAAATTCAGGGCGAAATCTCCAGAGAAGTGGAAGTGAAGAAGGGACTGAGACAGGGTGACAGGGTGACAATATCTCTTCACTACTATTCAACCTCTGCCTAGAAAAAGTCATGTCAGATAGAGATAAATAGAGGAGGAACCAGTTTTAATCGTTTACTGCAATACCTAGCCTATGCAGATGATGTGGCATTACTCGCACGAAACACTGCTGTGCTGTCTGATGCCTATCAACAACTGGAGAGAGGTGCAAGGGAACCTGGCCTGGTAGTCAATGTCAAAAAAACCAAATATATGGCAAAGACCGACCAGCGAAACCTACCAAATCTCAGGATAGTCGACAAGGAGTTTGAAAGGGTGAGAGATATCAGGTACCTTAGATAGACTATCGCAGAGACAAACGACATCAGCAGCGAGGTGAAATCTAGAATAGCAGCAGGCAACAGATGCTACTTTGCCACACTACCCATGCTAAGGAGCTCACTTCTGTCACGAAAATCCAAAATCCTCAGTTACAAAACAATTACAAGACCAGTTGTTACGTATGGTGCCGAGACATGGACCATGACTGCGAATGAGGAAAGGATCCTCAGCATTTGGGAGAGAAAGGCTCTGCAGGAAATATACGGCCCAATATACAATCAAGAAGGTTGGCGCATACGTATGAATGCAGAATCAGAACAACTTTTTGAAGAGCCTGACATTGTCACTATCATTAAAATAAGAAGACTGCGATGGGCAAGACATGTTGTCAGAATTGAGAAAGATAGAACATGTAAGAAGATTTTTGATGGCAAGGCTGGAGGCAGACAACGGAAGGGATGTCCAAGAAAGAGATGGGTGGATGGAATCGAAGAAGACATGGAAAAGCTGGGTGTCAGATGATGGAGATGGCAAGGCATGGACTGGTTTGAATGGCAGGATATTGTGATGCAGGCCAAGGCCCTTCAAGGGCTGTAGAGCCGAGTAGGAGTAGTAGTAGTAGTAGTAGTAGTAGTAGGTAAAACTGCTTTCTTTCATTTGTGTAATTCTCATTATGTTCAACACAGAAGTGAAGGGAAAAAATGTGGTGCATTACTTTCTGGGAACCCTTGTATCTAGCAATCTTTAATAATAATAACAACCAGCATCTAGATCCCAGGATTTGTTTCTGTCATTTATCAATGAAATATTTAAAATGACAATGATATGTAGTTTTTGTCTAAGTCACTAACCAAACACATCCACAAAGCTTAATAATGATGACCTGCTGAGTTAGTGTTGCAAACGAAAAATGAAACTGAAAAGAGGGAACAAAACATGGGGGAAAGGTCACTCAGATCCTGGGTTGTGGGAGACCCACCTGTTGTGAGGATGGGGAGAGAGAGAGCTGAAGGAAAAGACAGCAAGAGAAAGAGTAGTAAAGATGACACAAGGGGGCAGAGTGAGAAATTATGATAGATTAAATAGGAAGATAAATGACATCAGTTAGGAAATGGAGTTAATCTACCAACCACCAACAGTACCTGTATTTCAATAGTCACTATCCCTTCCACACTAAAAAATCCATCCCATACAGCCTGGGCACCTGGGGACAGCATGTCTGCAACAACAAGAACTCCCTTGCCTAGTATGCTGAATGGTCTTCACAGACAGGCACTACCTCCCAGACCTCGTTCGCAAACAGATTTCCCATGCCATATCTGTACACATCCCCAATCCTCCTACCAGCCTGAAAAACCAGCTATAAAAGAGCAGCCCCTTTGTCACTATCATTCCTATTCCAGTCCTGTTACAGACTTATCTTACCCCTTCATAGGCTGGGCCACCTGTGCAAGTAGCTACATCATATACTAGCTCTGCAGTGATCATTGCACAGCTTTTTCTACTGGTATGACTACCAATCAGCTGCCCACCAGGGTGATCGGCCACCGCCAAACTTTGGTCAAAAGCAAAGTGGACCACCCTGCGGCACAACATGTGGCTGAACATTACATGCTTAATTTCATTGGCTGCTTCACAACTTGGGCCACCTGGATCCTCGCCTTCACCACCAGCTTTCCTGAACTGCACAAACGGGTATTATCATTACAACATATCCTCTGTTCTCTAAATTATTCCAGCCCCAACCTATGATAACCTGCTGTTTCCACACAGTCTGTATCCATTACACTGCAGTGAACATGTATTATAAAGTCTACATATTTGATGTGACAATTTGCTGAATCCCTTAACTGCCAATGTATCATTAACTGACATTTAATTGGAACACATTGTACAATCTACAATGCGCCATTTACCATGAAATGGCATACTTCCACAATGCACACGTTATAATACAAGAACAATCAAATACAGAAATTCTTTAATCACGAATGTGACATTTCCCATCACTTTATTACAACAAATCATACCATAAACAACAAGTTTACGACAGATCCTCGATGTGCCAGTGCCTTGATACAGGGTTTATTCATAACATGAGCAAATGTTAAAATACTAACCCTCAATTTAGTTCGGACTACAAACATAACTTTATCTGTTGTACTCTTCAACACACTACCTACTAGCAACAAGTAGTTATATGGATACTGCTGGCCAATGCTTTATGTTATACAAACTGTTTCAACTTATTGTATTTACATCCTCTTCTTTGAATTTAAGCTAATGTATAACATGCAACACGACGAAAACATTGTTGTGGGTTAACACTTTTTTCTATTGTCCCTTTGAAATTTGATATGTCTGAACTGTCTTTCACACTTTGGAATACTGGAATGTGAAATTCCACACTGTGGCATCACAAAGCTCCACGTCCATGTATAGTTTCATGTCCCATGTGAGGATGGCTTTACAACTGGAACATCCATGCATTTCATAAGAAGACTGGCATAGGACATGGCATCTTTGTTCTCATGACCATCCCCTCATCTGTTTGTAGGTCTGGCACTCAAAGGTGGTGCAGATAAAGGTAAGGATGACACTGAATAGTGAAGTTTTTGGGAGACTTTGATGCAAGCATGAGGAGTAGCCAAATGTAAGTGGGAGCATTTCCAGGTGGAAGAAGGCATAAGAAGGGTTTTGAAACAATCCACGAAGTCGTAGGTGTCTAATGTAGAATGGGAGGCTCCACACAATGGGTTCAAAGTACTGGTCTGTTAATGAGATGCACTTAAGTGGTGCTTTTAAATCTGCTATGATGGAATGCTGGGATGATTGTTTTTGTCAATTTTGGGAAGTGGACAGAAGGCAGGGGTGCATGGGTAAGGAGGGACTGGATTTCTACAGAGGCAGTTCTGATATCTTGTGTGGGGACCAAAATTTTTAGGATTTCCTGTGGCTCGGTCTTACTCGAAAGCAATAGGAGCATTAAGAACAGTTTTTCTTTCTTTTGAGATGTCTGAAAGTTTATGAAGATCCACGTGACATACTCCTCAACCTTAACCTCTATTCACAACCTCCCTCCATGCATTTTTCCCTGAGGGTGGGATTTTTTTGCTTACTCATTTACTTGTTTGGAAACTGCCTGTATGGTCTAGTGTGTCAGCACACTGCTCCAGGGATTCAGAGAGGGATGCCAAACCCAGATCGAATCTGTCTGGAGGATTATCAACAAGGAACAATGTGCTGGAAAGCCTGGATGTGGATTTTAGGTGGTTTACCACATCTGACTTGGCAAGTACCCTTGTCCACCTCATCTAGTTACTGCCAAATACTTACAGGGAGAAGTCCTAGGAGCAGCACCTATTTTTGAAACCATCGATACGTTCGTGTTGGTTATAGGGTCCCAGGTATCACACCCTAGGATCATAGATCAAAGTGGGTGCTAGTTTACAAATATTCAACGAAGAAGGATTTTGTATGACGCTCTAGAAGCTTAAATGCAATAGTGTCACACAGAGCAATGGTGTAGAGTAATGGTTAAGGTACGTTCCTGACATGCAGAAGGTTGTGGGTTTAACCTCATCAGGTATTTATTGAAATGAATTTTTTTTTTCAGCTAAATGGTTTCATGTAATTTTTTTTATTTATACTGTTTTGTTGTGTCGTTATCATCATCATCATCATCATCATCATCATCATCATCATCATCATCATCATCATCACATCATCATCATCATGATTTCTTTATCGCTCTCATTTTTTTTTCTTCCGATCATTCTCTTCCACGTGATTTTTAATAATTTTCATTTACCGATCATAATATTTGAAAGTTTTAAAATGTCAATCTATTGGTGTAAATAAATAATGTTTTTATAATGGCTGTGCAATGGTGTCAAAGATTTATTTTTCATTACAACATGTCCTTTTTCCTAGTTTGTAATCATCACACAAATATTTTAAACAAATTCTTGCTACACTACAGATAAAAAAAGCAAAGAGGTGATTTAAGCTAGTAAAATGAAAACCAAGCAAAACGAGGAATAGAAATAATGAATGCAATAACATGGACAAAAATATAAAATGGAAGAAATTAAATGGAAGTTAACACATGAAAATAAATAAATTTATATGGACAAATATTCCAAAAGGAAAAAGAATGACAGGAAGAAAAAATTAAGGGGAAATAAAAATGCCAACACAACGAGGAAAATCATGTGAAAAAGAATAGAGTAAAACAAATTACATCTAAACTAATTAACCAAATAAAAATTAGTAAGAAACATTAAATCACTGTTTCCACTGTAAGGCTTATTTTTTAAAAGTCACTACTAGTTTCACACTAACTAATGCCCATCATTTTACACCGTGCTCTGCACTCACTTGTGGCAGTCGTCTCCACTCAAGCCATTCTCGTGGACCTGATAATGGGCATTTGTTAGCCTGAAACTGGTGATGACTCTTAACAAATAAAAGCCTTACAAATGAAGTGATTTTCATGTTAGTTTCAACATTCGGTTACGGGTGTTCCCCCAACAGGGTTGTTTGTAAAAAATTATACTCATTTCAACAACAATTTAAAAAAAAAAAAATTCAGGCACCCACTGAGATTCGAACCCACAGCCTTCTGGATGTCAGGAATGTGTCACAACCACTACGCTACAACATTGCTCGGTATAACACCATTATATTTAAGTGTCTTGAGCTACACACGAAATAATTCTTTTTCATCAATTACTCGAAAACAAGGTCTCACTTTGATGAATGGCTCTACAGTGAGATACCTGCGATCTAGTCTACACAGAAGGATCATATCTTTGCTAAGATTAACATCTCACCTCAAAACAAATAATGAGAAAATACATAGTGCTTGACACAATGTGTGGGATTGCAAAACTTACTAAAACTACTTTAAAAATACTTCGATTTGGATTACCATTACTTGGAAAGTAAATAAAAGCTGTTCCACACTTTTGTGTGCAATTTTAAACATCTTGTTTTTAGGTCACTAATTACTCAGATTCAGAGTGATTTTGTAAAATTTTCTTGTAATTAACATCACTTTGTCTTACCTTTCTTCTAGGTGCCTCTTGGCTTGAGTGATAAGGGTCTGCTGGAATGTTGCACTTGATCGCGAATGCAGAGGCCCATCTGTCACTTGTGGTATAATGTGAGTCATGTGGCTCACCATTTCCCAAATTTCTTTTGCAGTCTGTAAGAATGAAACCTCTGAATAGCTAAAATTTTCACAGCCTTTTTAAAATTTTTTAACAGAAGAAAGAATAAGCCACACCTTATCTGACTGAATTTCAGGCATCTCCAAGAACCTTGACAGCAATGGCAGTTGCACCACATCTTGTACCACATTCTTGTTATACTCTGACACCACTTTTGCATAAGCCATTTCTAGATGATCCAATAAACTTTTGGAGCCCGTAAGTAATGACTCATTTACATCCGACATCTGAAACAGTTTGTCATCAAGAAAGTATTTATAAAGATAACACAGAAGGTAGTAACAAGAATGAGTAATCTGTACTAAAGGACCACATTTAATCACAATGGATGCAGCAATAAGCCATAATAAGATTAAATCAAACAACAGAAAATCTAGGATGGAATAATGACAATATTATGAAAAGTACAAATAGTTACTCACCATACAGTGGAGATGTTGATTTGCACACAGGCACAACAAAACGACAGCTAAACAAGTGAGCTTTCAGCCAAGAGTCATTCTCCTCAAGTAAACAACAACAAACAAGCACACGCCCATGCGAAGCACATTCACACAAATGAGCTGAGCTTGCATGAAAGTATGTGTGTGTTTACTTTAGAAGCGTTTTAGGCCAAAAGGTCAATTGTTTAGCAGGCTTTTTGTTGTGCCTGTCTACACTTCAACATCTCCACTATATGTATTAGCAGTCTAACCTTTTCATAATCTTACCACAGTAAGGTTACTTTTATAATATCTACATGACACAACACAGTTCAATCAACTGTTTTACAATGAGTGAAAACTAGCATATCAAAAGGACACATCTAGACAGGTGATTCATGAAAGTGTTGAAACTTCCTGGCAGATTAAAACTGTGTGCCCGACAGAGACTCGAACTCGGGACCTTTGCAGGTCCCAAGTTCGAGTCTCGGTCGGGCACACAGTTTTAATCTGCCAGGAAGTTTCATATCAGCGCACACTCCACTGCAGAGTGAAAATCTCATTCATAAAAGTGTTGTAGTACCTCCTCAACAGTGTTATGTGAAAAGCAGAAGATAATTTACATAACAAAATATGATAAAAAAAAGTTTCCACACTGGAATAGGAGCAGGGAATGTGGAGCAAGACAACAGGCACTGGCGTGACGAAGGTCGGGTCGCTTATGTGATAGGTCACAAAATACACTCGTGTTAAACTTAAGGATGAAAGTAACTTTGGCACGAAGTGTCACTGTGAAGAAACACAGCTCAATGAAACTTGGATCTTACATAGCCAGCACTGCTGGAATATAGTACAGAAGGTAACTTAAAGGAATATGCAATGAGACAAACAGAAATGACACTTTTATTCAAAGACAATAATTACACTGAAATCTTCACAATTTATGACGGTCCTCTGGACATTACCAATGACGAGATATGGTTCTTAATAGGGTATGTGACTGCCATGTATGGAAATGCATGTTCTGCATTGTGCTCACATGCTTACCTTGAGGTTGGTAAGGCCTTTTGGTAGGGTATTTCATTTCTCCAACAGCACGGTTGACAAATGCTGCATGGTCACTGGTGCATGTCAATGTGCTGCAATAAGTCTCCCCAAAGCATCTCATAGTGCTAGATGGGATTTAAGTTGGGGAAACAGGAGGCCAGTTCATTCAACAAATATTCTCTCTTTCCAAGAGCTCCTCCACCTGCACTAATCAATGCAGTTGCACACTGTCACCCATAAAAAATAATTCAGGGTCAAATGCATCCCAGAAAAGACACATGGGGGGAAGGAGTACAGTGTCACAGTACAATTGACTGGTGAGTGTACCGTATTCAAAGATTTGCGATGGTGGCAAAGAGCATAGGGACTGGAATAATGACTGGTGGAATTGCATGCTTTTCTCAGATATAAGTTTCAATCTGAGCAGAGATTCAGGACGTGTCATCATACAGTGACTGGTGGGAATATGCAAGGCCCAGGAAGATTGTCGGACACGATCATATAGGAGGTCCAGGCGCTATGGTATGCAAAGGCATAATACCGCATGGGTGTACTGACCTCTAAATCTTTGTACACATTACACTCACATGTCAGTATTATTGTGAGACTGTACTCCTCCCCCATGTCCATCTCTTACGGGCACAATCGGCCCTGACTTCACTTTATGGATGACAATGCATGACTGCGTTGAGGATCTCACCAGAATGCCCACTGGCTTCCACACTGCATTCCCCCTAGTGAAAATACTTCGAACAAGTCTCACACCGCAATCCACTACTCATGAACCTACGGCAAAGCCCACACTTCTCACTCATGGTAAAATTTTACAGTTATTTGAAACAAGAAAACTACTTTATCTAAGTTCTGCTACTACAATAATAAGATGTTAAAAAACTGACTACAATAATCACAAACTTGCTCTACAAGGGAAGTAACTACTATTATTGACAGTATTAATCAACAGCAAATGAGAATATAACAAAGATTAACAAAGAAAGAAAATCAAACGTCTAATGACACAGTAACGAAAGTGAAAGCAGTTCTCAAAAATTTCTTCTGAAATTATTTCACCAGAAAACACCAAGAACACCGGTTGAAGACTACTAAAGTTCCTAAATAAACCACTATACACAAAAAATTAATTAGTACTTAGCTTTCGATGCCCCGATACAGCTGCAAACGCAGTCACTCGCTTATGATGTCACACCTGCACCTCAACAGGTATGGAAAGGGGAGGTTGGCAAAGCTTATATGTGACAGCATAGGTGGGGGTGGTGGGATCACTCATGGGAAAATTTCTGTAGTAGTGGGTGTTAGAGCTGTACCTTTTTTAGATTGAAGTCAGCTGATAGGTATTCCTGCTTAAGGGAAGTCACTCTAACAAAGAAACCACTTTCAACAAAGCTTAGGTATCCGATTAATGAGGGAATTAGTATATTTCATCAAAATATACAAGGCATTAGAGATCAAGTTAGAGAACTGCTTATAGATGTTGACTCTGAAATTATTGGTATATCTGAACACTTCTTAAATAAGGAGATAATTCAGAGGCTTCCTTTACCAGGATACAGGTTGGCTGGCAGCTTTTCTAGGAGCTCTTTGCGGTGTGGGGGAGTAGCCATGTATGTGAAAAACGGTATCCCATTTGAGTCAATTGATGTTTCAAAGTACTGCACTAAAAAGGTATTTGTATGTTGTGCAGGTGTGGTTAAATTTAATGGAGCTAAACTTCTAACTGTTGTTATTTATAGATCCCCAGACTCTGATTTCACAACATTTTTGCTAAAGCTAGAGGAGGTTCTTGGTTCACTTTACAGGAAACACAAAAAGTTAGTTATATGTGGTGACTTCAATATTAATTGTATAAGTGATTGTGCAAGGAAAAGGATGCTGGTAGACCTCCTTAATTCATATAATCTTATGCAAACCGTATTCTTTCCAACAAGAGTGCAAGGGAACAGTAGAACAACCATAGACAACATTTTTGTTCATTCCTCATTACTAGAAGGGCATTCTGTTAGCAAAAAGGTGAATGGCCTTTCAGATCATGATGCACAAATTTTAACTCTAAAAGATTTTTGTGCTGCAACACATGTTAAATATAGTTATCAACTTTTTAGGAAAGCTGATCCAGTTGCTGTAGAGACCTTTGTAAACCTTATAAAGGAGCAAGAGTGCAAGATGTTTATAGTGCTGATACAGTAGACGATAAATATAATGCTTTCCTCAAGACTTTTCTTGTGTTCTTTGAAAGTTGCTTTCCGTTAGAGCGTTCGAAACAGGGTACTAGCACAAACAGGCAGCCTGGGTGGCTGACTAGAGGGATAAGAATATCCTGTAGAACAAAGTGGCAATTATATCAAAACATTGGAAACAGTCAAAATCTAAATGCAGCAGCCCATTACAAACAGTATTGTAAGGTGCTTAAAAAAGTTATTAGGAAGGCAAAAAGTATGTGGTATGCAGATAGAATAGCTAAGTCTCAGGATAAAATTAAAACCATATGGTCAGTCGTAAAGGAAGTGGCTGGTCTGCAGAGACAGGTTGAGGATATAGAATCAGTGCGTAGTGGGAATGTCTGTGTTACTGATAAGTTGCATATATGTACAGTATTTAATAATCACTTTCTGAATATAGCAGGTGAACTAAATAGAAACATAGTCCCAACAGGGAATCACATAGCACTCGTAGAAAAAAGTCTTACCTGAAATGCTCCTCCATGATACTGACAAGAGGGAGATTGAGTTAATAATTAAATCACTAAAGACCAAGAACTCTCATGGATATGACGGGGTATCTAGCAGAATACTGAAGTATTGTTCTATGTATCTTAGTCCAGTACTTAGCCATATCTGTAAGTTTTCCTTTAGGAGTGGTCGGTTTCCTAACCGATTAAAGTACTTGGTAGTGAAGCCACTTTATAAAAAGGGAGACAGGGATAATGTTGACAATTATAGACCTATTTCTATGCCACCGGTGTTTGCTTAAGTTATCGAGAGGGTTGTATACACAAGGTTACTGGAGCATTTAAATTCACATAATTTGCTGTCAAATCTACAGTTTGGTTTTAGAAATGCTATATTCTCTTTTCTCTGTGAGGTTTTGGGTGGATTAAATAAAAGGTTGTGAATGCTAAGTGTTTTCTTTGATTTAATGAAGGCTTTTCACTGTGTTGACCACAAGATATTACTGCAGAAGTTGGATCATTATGGAGTAAGGGGAGTAGCTTACAATTGGTTCACCTCTTACTTTAAGAACAGAAAGCGGAAGGTAATTCTCCGCAATATTGGGAGGGGTAATGATGTTCAGTCCCAATGGGGCACTGTTAAGTGGTGCTGGAGCCACTGCTGTTTCTTATTTATATAAATGATATGCCTTCTAGTATTACAGGTGATTCAAAAATATTTCTGTTTGCTGATGAAACCAGCTTGGTAGTGAAGGATCTTGTGTGTAATATTAAAACATTATCAAATAATGTAATTCATGAAATAAGTTCATGGCTTGTGGAAAATAATTTGATGCTAAATCACACGAAGACTCAGTTTTTACAGTTTCTAACTCACAATTCAACAAGAACTGATATTTTGATCAGACAGAATGGGCATATTATAAGCGAGACTGAACAGTTCAAGTTCCTAGGCGTTCGGATAGATAGTAAGCTGTTGTGGAGAGCCCATGTTCAGGATCTTGCTCAGAAACTAAATGCTGCTTTATTTACCATTAGAACAGTATCTGAAATAAGTGACAGTTCAACACGAAAAGTAGTCTACTTTGCATATTTTCATACGCTTATGTCGTATGGTATTAGTTTTTGGGGTAATTCTTCTGATTCAAAAAGGGTATTTTTGGCTCAAAAATGGGCTGTTCGAGCTATATGTGGTGTGAGTTCGAGAACCTCTTGTCGACCCCTGTTCAATAGCCTGGGAATAGAATTCATTGCCCTCACAGTATATATTTTCTTTAATGTCGTTTGTTGTTAGCAATATTAGCTTGTTCCCAAGAGTGAGCAGCTTTCACTCAGTTAATACTAGGCAGAAATCAAATCTGCATGTGGAATGCACTTCCTTGACTCTTGTGCAGAAAGGAGTGCAGTAGTCTGCTGCATCCATTTTCAATAAGCTACCACAAGAACTCAAAAATCTTAACAGTAGCCCAAACAATTTTAAGTTTAAACTGGAGAGTTTCCTCATGGCTCACTCCTTCTATTCTGTCGAGGAGCTCCTGGAAGAGCTGAAAAATTAAGCAAATTCCAGTGTTACATTGTTGATTTTCTTTATTTAAACTTACAAATTGTCACCTGAATATGTTTCTTATATTTCATTTTATCTGTTTCTACTATCGTGTTATAATTTCATGTATTGACTCGTTCCATGATCATGGAGACTTCTCCATAATTTGGTCCCACGGAACAATAAACAGGCCAGGTGGAACAAGTGGATATTTGCCCAATAGACTGGCCTGCCTGTTCCCCAACTTCAATGTCATTTAGAAAATGTGGGACACATTGAGGAAACGTACTGCAGCACGTTCATCAACTGTCAACTGTGCTACTGGAGGAATGAAACTACCTACAACAAGACCTCCTCACCAACCTTGTGACCAGCATGGGAACACATTGCAGAGCATGTATTTCCATCTGCGATTATCACACATCCTTTTAATAATAATAATAATAATAATAATAGTAATAATAATAATAATAATAATGTTTATTTGTCCAAGTTAACTTTAGAGTCTTGGACATTGTCATTTTTTGTACAATTATATCAATATCATGTCATTCCAAGAATGAATACACACATCAAGTAGCACATTGTATATCATTCCATTCCATGCAATAATGTTATAAACACATTAGCACATTATACCGGGTGATCAAAAAGTCAGTATAAATTTGAAAACTGAATAAATCACGGAATAATGTAGATGGAGAGGTACAAATTGACACACATGCTTGGAATGACATGGGGTTTTATTAGAACCAAAAAATACAAAAGTTTTAAAAATGTCAGACAGATGGCGCTTCATCTGATCATAATAGCAATAATTAGCGTAACAAAGTAAGACAAAGCAAAGATGATGTTCTTTACAGGAAATGCTCAATATGTCCACCATATTTCCTCAACAATAGCTGTAGTCGACGAATAATGTTGTGAACAGCACTGTAAAGCATGTCCGGAGTTACGGTGAGGCATTGGCATCGGGTGTTGTCTTTCAGCATCCCTAGAGATGTCGGTCGATCACGATACACTTGCGACTTCAGGTAACTCCAAAGCCAATAATCGCACGGACTGAGGTCTCGGGACCTGGGAGGCCAAGCATGACGAAAATGGCGGCTGAGCACACGATCATCACCAAACGACGCGCGCAAGAGTCTTTCGCGTGTCTAGCAATACTTTGTTTTATTTTTGGTTCTAGTAAAACCCCATGTCATTCCAAGCATGTGCGTCAATTTTTACCCCTCTATCTACATTATTCCGTGGTTTATTAAGTTTTCAAATTTATACTGACTTTTTAATCACCCGGTACATCACTCAATACATATAATGATTATATACATCAATTAGCCAATTATAACAATACCACCACTAATATACTGCAGAATGTAAAAGAATAAACTAACAGTGCTGCAGCTCAGAATTCTTTTAATGGGCATAAACATCTTTCTATTAACAAATTTTTCAATTTGCCCTTGAAAAGATTGCCTTGGAGTTGCTTTATATTTTTTGGCAACTTATTATAGAATTGTCTCCCAGTTATATGACAGTCACTTTTGGCTCGAGTATTATAATTATGGGTGTCACTGTGCTTTACACTATTTTCCGCGTTCTCTTTTACAAACGTTATGGTCTTAAATACATACAAAGAGTACACAGTCAGTAATTTATAATTTTTGAAATAGTCCCTACAGGACTGCCGTTTGCTTATATTAGCAATAATCATAACGGCTCTCTTTTGAAGCCTGAAAATGCGATCCATATACACAGTGGGTGCCCCACCCTAGACCTCAATCCCATATTGCAGATGTGAGTGTATTAACCCATAATACACTTGTTTAAGGACAAGGGGAGCTATTATATTTGCAAGACGTTTTAGTAAGTAAATATTACTAGAAACCTTTTTACAGGTGGAGCCAATATGCTCTTTCCAAGTGAGATGTTCAACAATCAATATGCCTAAAAACTTATGTTTGTCAGATGTTTCAACTGTAGAAAGTTACTGAGTACGAGTATTATTAAAATGTAGCAAGAACTTTATTACTACAGTCTTGTCCTTATTCAGTGTAAGCTTATTCACTGTTAGATATTCTGTGATCATTTCAAAGTTCTCTTTGTTGCTTTGGAATGGTGCCCACTCTGTACAGCCCCAGCTAATAAAAGATGTATCATCAGCATAGTTCACTAGTTTGGAGTTTTGTGGCTGTGTTATATCATTAATATATACTATAAACAAGAATGGTCCAAGTATACTTCCTTGGGGAACTCCACAATTGAGAGTTCTGTATGCTGACTTTACTGTTTGGATCTTACTTTCATTCTTATAATTTAGTTTTGTGCACTGTCTTCTATCACAGATATAAGAACTTAGTAGGCCTAATTTTAGAGCTACTCCTCTTATTCTGTAATTTTCTAACTTGGATAACAGGACTGCATGATTCACAGAATCAAATGCTTTAGACAGACCTAGGAAAGTCCCTATAACTTAGTTTCCTTCATCCATCCTGTTCAGTAGTTCATGGAAAAAGGTTGCTAATGCTGTTATTGTAGATCGTCCTTTTCGAAACCCATGTTGTGTTTTGTTCAATAGTTTGTATTTACAGAAGAAGGATTCCATTTGATCTAGAATTATTCTTTCAAGCAGCTTGCCAAGTGTTGAAGTCAAAGAGATTGACCGGTAGTTATTTATGTCTGTGATAGCCCCCTTTTTATAGACTATTAAGAACGATGTCCTGCCTTTTGTAATGTCCAGGGAACTTCCGTGTAATTACTGTACTTGAATAAAAGTATCATTTATGTTCGCCTCATTGCATATTTCTTTCTGTTACCTTCTGCGCTGTACTATACTGTAGCACAACTTCTGTATGGTTCAAATTTCAAAGAGCTTTGTTACTTTGCAATGACCCATCAAGTGAAAGCTACTTTCTTCCTTAAGTTTTGCACACCAGAGTAGTAAAAGCTGTGCTATGTGCTTCAGCGCTATGAACTCTACACAATTTATTTCAGTTATATAACACAATGCATGTGGTACCCTAACGAGCAGTGAAAATTTGAAAGATATGACTGCTATCAATCTGGAGTACGGTTTGAACACAACATTGCTTTACTAAGCATGGTCCTACTGAAGGTGGTAAGCTTTTGACTTCCTGTGACCTGTTAACTGGCATACCCAATCAGTTAGATGGACACCCGCAATTTAATGTGGATTCCATACCACAATGCAGTGTAGCAATTTGCTATTAATAAATCACTGAGGTGGAAGAAGATAAGTGACAGAAAAAATCTGATGACTGGTTATAGAACCATAAAAAAGTGTAATAATGTTTGACAAAGGAGACCGAGTGGTTTCTTATCGATAACTGGAGCAAGGCTGTCAAGTTAACATACAAAAACCACCGACAAATGTTAAGCACAACTTTTGGAATCTGAAAAAGTTCCTTTACCAGGAAAATGTCATATGGCACATCAGGAAAAGTAGAAGCAAAAAACTGAGTACTAATAAAAATAAATTGGAGCAAAATCAGGTGTTAGGAGAGTTCAGAGAGATACCTGAGACAGATTACACTTCCACTAATGTGTGTGACTGTGATCACAGGGGTACGTGATGAATTAAGGATAGAAGTTCTGAGGTTTGAGCCTGGGTCAGTCTTACAATATTTATCAGTCACATACCACTTTCAGTCACATACACTTTTTCTCCTCTAACTAGTTCTGTAAATGTGAAACACCCATCTACAATTGAAGTTGTTCTCTTTACTTTTACCATCTCCCTTATATCTTTACTTTTTTTGTGACCCCAAAATACAAGGCTGGGATTTGAGTCATATTCTGTAAGAGTTATGATTAAAAATGGAACTAACATTTTAAAAATTGAAAACTTCACTCTGTCTTGTCAAGATCTTAATTCACACAGGACATGTCTTGATGTGTTGAATTTCAAAAAATATACAGGGTGTTTCAAAATGAATACACGAGTTTTAAGGCTTTGTAGCATTTATTACATTTAACTTACGATTATAAATTATGTATAATATGAAAGAACAACTATATCAGTTTTTCTTAAAAGTGTTCAATGTGAGCACCATCGTCACACATAGAGTCGATAGGTGAGTTTTTCCAAAACCTTGATCACTACGTCTATATTAACTGTTGAAACAGTGCTGGTAGTGGAAACATATACACATCATCCTTTCTGAGCCCCCAGAGGCAAAAATCGCATTGGGTAAGATCTTGTGTGAACATGAACATCATATCCATGTCATATCATCCAGCACCTTGCGGACAATCCAGCGGTCGGGTACAACGTCATTTAACCAGTCGCATGCTGAGTTATGCCAGCCAGTGAGATTTAGCACCATTTTGCTGCTGAGAAACACCAGTTACAGTTGCTTCACCGAAAAAGTCGAGAGGAGTCTCATTGCAACTATACCATCTCGTGGGGATTTTCTTACCTCCAGATACAAACATGACATGTGTTCACATTTCCATTTAGGTGAAATGTCGATTCACTACTGAAGATGACACGATGCAGAAAATCTTCAACTAATGCAGCAAAATTTCGTTTGCGAAGCTGTACGCAAACCGTAGTATGCACGGTTCAGAGCTTGTAACACCTGCTAAAGAGAAGAGCGAACTGATTTCTTGGGACTACGCGTGATAGACTCTCACTCGTTCAAGATGTTTTTCATTTATTCTTGGTCGTTCCATACTCTTCCATTTGCGCACGGGGATATAAACAAATCTGTTTGAGTTGCTCTTTCATTTGGTGTGTTATTTATAATTATAAGGTGATTGTAATAAATGCTACCAAGCTTTAAAACCTGTATATTCATTTTGAAACACCCTGTATTATATAACTTACCTCTGCTCTTACTGAGAAATCCAAATATTCATCTGATGCACACAGCAAAGAGCTGAAAAGTTTTTGTTTTTCCTCCCTCCATCTTTTCTCTATGTCTTCCCACATCATCTTCTCAGTGTTGTAAGCACACTGAAACATGTGAGTTAGAACAGTGTAAAAACAAGTAGCATTAAGAAATCCCTAAAACCCAAAAACTGCACATATGAACAACAGGAACAAACGAGTTTATCTAGTCGGCAATTTCAGTGAAGATGGAAAATAAAAATATGAACTTCCTATTATAGCTTAAAAATATGACTAAATCATCTATGTGGCTACTTTTATAGACCGTGCAACATAAAAAACTTCCATTCAAATATTTTTAATGGCAGGTACATTGAGATGAAATGTTTTTACTTATAATGTATGTATTACCATCTCTAGGCTGTTAGAGGACAGAATACAGTCCACAGAAAAGATGTGCGTGTTATTATTTCAGTCTAGCACAAACTCTTAACTAGTCACTATGATTCCATGATGACTTTTCATTAAGTGTAACAGTACTACTTGCTATTATACAAACAATACTTTTGCATACCTATCTCTATCAGCTTCATTGTCTCTCATCAGTCTTTAAAATCACACTATCTGCTTTGTCCCAGTGCTTTCCAGCAGCTAGCTGGACACATCCAGCATCCCACAACTGCTTAATTTTTTTGCTGCGGGAAGGGAGACATCCTACTCTCAACGGAAACTTCAATTCGGGGAACACGGCATGCTCACATGGTGTAAATTACAGCTATAATTAGTTTGTCAACAACTAATAAAGAGTGCTGCACCTAAACAGTAATTAAAATATTTTATCTATGTGACAGAGCATTTTTCATGGCGAAGGAGCCAACTGTCACGTCTCAGTGTTAGACTGAGTGCCTCAAGCATTCTTGTGGTGAAGGAAGCATATTCTAAAGCATCACTATCAGTGACTATAGCCCCACATTTGCTCTGCCCTCGTAAAAAAAAAAAAAAAAAAAAAAAAACACACACACATCATTCTCTTCTTCAAACAAATGCAAAATGCAGTTTCAGAAGCAAGAAAAGCACCCTCATTATCAAGAACTTGCTTCTTTGTAGAGTTTTACCCACGTTTGGTTGATGATATGTTTATGGGTAACTACTGGGAGTGATGAATCCATTTTTGTATAATGTTTTGGAAATGGTTAGAACATCGTTCACTTCTGCCGATGTTTGTTAAGATGTGCTGTGGTGTGCCCGTGATAAAGCACTGACAGCCGACTATCTACAAGCCGCAGCATTTCAACTCCCACGGCTCCACACTACCAGCAGCCAACCTTCAGACCACAACAAGAAGTTGGCCGGCAGGCCATCAGAGGGTAATACTAATGGCCACACCAAGATGGCAATCGATGAGTACACCAGCCAGCGGCGCACGCTGACTGGACTACATTATACATCCCCCAAGGAGGAAATCAGCCAATATGAAAGTTGTAGCCATCTCCCTGGCCAGGATTTAGGACTGTGCTCTGCCTGCAATGGGCAGATTATATACCCGCTAAAGACTGATGTTTATTTCCAAAGTCACCGCCGCTGCTTCCACATTGTCCACCACTAGCTGTTCGCCTTCAATTTCACTCTTCTGGGGATGGTTCCTGCTCAGTGTGACACTTTCGGAAGTTTTCACTGGTGACTATTGAACTTGGACAAATTTTCATATCCCGTACTGGACACGGGCTTTAGCTCAGAACCAAGGTAGGACAATGACTTCACCTGCCCCCCCCCCCCCCTCCTTTCCCAGTATTGTTGGAGTTTCCTGCTAGAAACTGACAAATCTTGTTCTCTGGATCTGGACGCTTCAAGAGGAAGTTAACATTTGGCTGAATGTTCAAAAGAATTTTGTTTGTTTCCCTTTTTGATTCATCCATCAGATCAATTTTGTCCAAAGTCCTTTCAAATTGTGTGTTAGTAAAAGTGTTAAGTGACAGCTTCCTGTTCTCAATTATTGGGAGACTTTTCATGTTGAAACATGCAGAGTTGCACCACAGTTCAGAGCCCACATTACACTGTAGGCCCCTTTACTGTCTAGGTCAGTCAGTTTGAAGGTCAGAGGAAGGCAAGGGCATACCACCTCCAGTAGGACAACACCTAGTAGAGCACTGTCGTGTTCATCCTTCAGCTTGATGCTGCCTTTACTTTTTAATAATATCATATTTTGTTGTTTGAAATAATGGTTCTTATTCATATAGCAAGATACATTAAGTTAACTATTTTTAACATTCCTTTGCCTCACAACACACGTTCTTCTGTTTACTCTGTTTTCCAAGCAGCATGTCATCCACACAGATCACTTCAAAATGATCTGATTTGCCAGAATGATATGGATTCCAGCTGCAGACAGATTCAAGTATTATTCAATCTGATTACATAGCACAAAGAGGTCTTCCTCTACCGATTTCCATAAGCATCAACATTCTGTTTATTGATCAAAGAGACCGACTGGCATATGGAGGAGTGTACTCAAAGATTTACATTACACCTTTGCAATGCACTGAAGCATTAGAATACAGTAGACAGATGTTTACAGTCATTTGCAAACTATGTAAATCTTTCCACTATTGCACAGAGAAAAACTGTGCTACTAATCTGACAGCCATTTCTCAGTCTTTCTTACGTAACTGATCAACAGTTGTAGAACAACTGTTACAAGCAGCTTAAATTCTTAGCTTGAGTATGCCTGTAAGCAGAGCAAAGATCCACAGATGCAGGTTGTGACTTGTCTTCATAGAGCTTCACACTGCATACCTCCAGAATTCCCTGCATTAATTCAAAGTGCCAGGAACAGGAGTCATCAATACATATTGTATATCAGTATTTTAACATCATCAACATGTCATGTTGTTGCTGAATGTATTTAATGTTTTGTATATACAATAGACTCAACTACCCAGATTGTGACTATCTGGTCTACTTAATTAATATCATAATAATCTTACTTCTCTGTGGTAAAATGAGGATTTCCAAAGCTTTAGCAAGGGGGGTGCTGGCTATACTGCTACATGGCCTTTCAAAATATATTATGCATCTTTTGTCCACAGTCACATTTATAAGGTACACACTGTATTGTTAATTCTGAATAAATTACCAGAACCACTCTTCAACAAATGGTTTTTAGAAGCCCTCTTCCAGCACTTCGAAATGATACTGGCAACCTTGTGCTCTTTGTTTCTTTGACTGCATGTCAGACGTCCAAAGTGTGTGTGTTGTTACATTGTTGTTTGGTGTGGCCCTTTGTGCTTTTAATAAAAAGTCTGAACTGGGTGATAAACATTAAAAAAACTTGTAATAACTATGGGTCAGGAACCAAGTGCTGAAATACGACTGGATTCTGGAGTAGCAGCCAAAATTATTGTTTTGCAGTTAGTGGAAGAAATAGTACTGTTGGAGACTGGAAGAAAATTCGAGCAGAAACTGAAAAGTGGAGTGCTTCCCAAGCTAGTGGAAGTGGAATAAAAGTACGGAAGACAGTTTTGAAATGTAAGCATTAGGCTTTAGCCACTGACAAAAAGGCCGTGCCACTTGTTTAAAGACTATCTGTTGAAGTTAACTGACGATGAGGGAATTCCTGGTGAATAGTTGTACAATTGCAATGAGAGTGGTCTGGGTTACAAGATGCTCCCTACAAAAAGCTTGCTTCAGAAAAGGAAGCTGCGGCATCCAGATACAAGAAAAGTAAGGATCAAGTTACCATACTTGCCTGCAATAATGTAACTAGCAACCACAAGCTTAGGTTCCTTTATAGGAAGTCACAGAAATCGCCTTCCCATCCTGCAAGTGACAAACTCACACACACAGATATCAAAGTATTATTTCTGCCAAAAAATGTGATTGCTGTTTGTCAGCATATCGACCAGGGCATCCTTGAAATGCTAAACAATATTGCCATTGGCTGCTCAGTTCTTTGATATCAGTAGTTGATGATAATGGGTACTCCACATAACGATTCCGAAGATGATTGACTTACTAGGTGTCAAAAGGTGGTTGGCTGAAGCACGGGAAGATATTCCAAACATATCACTTGTAAAGTCTTTGAAAATTCTTTTAGACCGTGTAGGGGGACATTTTAACTTTCACGTGTGACACTGAAGTCAAAAATGGAAATATGATATTGTTTCATTGCCCAAAAATGTACCGAGCTGTGAGGCTGTCAGTGCAGAGGAAGTCACAGATTTAATGGCAAATGATTAGGTTGATGAACTAACTGACAATAGTACTGTGGAAATGGTAATGCAGGAGGAAGTAACACATGACGAAGTAATGCAGGAGGATGAGGCAACCTCAGATGACAGGAGAAATCTCATCGGACATTCTGAAGGGTTCAAGACAAATGAGGCAGTGCTGCAAGTGCTGCAATACATTAGTGAGCAAGAGGAAGCAATGCCAGCTGATTGCCCCCCCCCCTTTTTTTTGCATAAACAGAGGGATATTGCAGCTTGGATCACAGCTAAAAGAGGGACACAGTCATTTATTAAATCTCAAACCTATAAGTTTCAACTTTTTGGCTTTTCACATGTGTATAATTGCAAATTCATACTTTACAATGCAGATCATTTTATATTTCCGGTAATAATTTTTGAAGGACGCAGTATTTACACCACAAAGCTTATAACTGGTGTGTATTATGTAGTAAGCAAGAAAATGTTAATAAACTTAGGTTTTGGTATAAAAATGGGGTGTTTTGAACAGTGTGGCTGGGGTTGAAAGTGATAATTTATAGAACTCCTGCCTATCCAACTTGACCTTCTGTCACATTAGGTTGAAAAGTCAAGAGCGTACTGTATTTCAATAATCTTCCTATTTTGCACTAGTTGGTACAGCATTTGAAAATTTATGAATTTTCATAATTTACCATTAGGAACCAAGCTATCGGTGATGGTACTGAAAGTAACAAGAATATTATATTCTCATTGCTATTGGTAGTAAGAGAAAAAAAAGAGAAAAAGGGAAACCAGAAGAGTATTTGCTGATAATGAAGTAGTAAACTTGAACATAGTGAAACCAGCTGAATAAATAATAAGAATTTGTTGCTGGCTCAGTTTAAGGGCATATAGAAGTGAGTAGGTCATTACCCTTACACAACTATTTACAGAGTAATAGAAAATAAATTATATAAAATGCAAACATACATCTATAAAGAAAGGCTTTGACACAGTTGACTGAAACACATTCTTTGAAATTCTGAAAGCAGCAGGAATAAAATACAAAGAGCAAAAGGTTATCTATGACTTACGGAAGCCAGACTACAGTTACGAGGTAAAGGATATGAATGGCAGGCAGCAACTGAGAAGTGTGCGAGACAGGTTTGCAGCCCTTTCCCCCATGTTATTCAATCTGTATATCAAGCAAGCAGTACAGGGAACCAAGGAGAAATTTGGAAAAAGAATTAAAGTTCAGGGAAAAGAAATAAAAACTTCGATGTTTGCCAATGTCACTGGAATTCCTTCAAAAGACTGCAAAGAACCTGTACAGTTTCTCGTGAAGAGTTCGTAAGAAAAACATCAACACAAGTAAAACAAATGTAATAAATGTAGTCAGATTAAAACAAGTGACGCTGAGAAAATTATGTTACAAAACAAGACACCAAAAGTAGAAGACAAGTGTTATTTGGGGAACAAAATAACTGACAATGGCAGAAGTTAGGACATAAAACGAACACTTGCAACATCATTAAAAGGTTTAATGAAATCTAATAAATTACTACTACTACTACTACTACTACTACTACTCCATCTCATCTGACTGTCACTTTCCTTCTCTTGCTCTCTCTCTCATACTGCTACTATCTCATTCATTCCTTCCCACTTTTGAGGTTTCTTCTCGACATCACTTTCTTTCTCACTGCCATCATCATAGACTCTGTCTCTCATTATCACTGATTCTTCCCCCCACTTCCATTTTCTCTTTCTCTTTATTTCCCTCCCACTGACACTGTCTCCTTCTCTCTTTTCCTAACGCAATACTGTCACTGTAAGCTGTGTTTCATTATTTCCCTCTCTTTGTCCCAAACTGCCATTTTCTCCTTCATTCTTTCTAAACCACAATCACAGTCTACTACCTTTCAGTTTCATTACTCTTCTGTCTCTTTTTCATTGCCACTGTCTCCTCTCTCAGTGTAAAAAAAGTATGAATATGTTCATATGTCAAACTTTTTAAAGGTGCTGAGAGAGGTAGAATGAGGCAGCTGGTATCCCACTTTTTAGTCAGAGTTTTTAAATAAACAGGAACATATTCACATTTTTTGTGCTCCAATAGGAGAATTTTTCCACTGGTTCCCTTCTTTTCCCTGCTACAGCAGGGGACGTTACTCATGTGAAAGAACTTTAACAGTAATATTTTCATAGTTTACTTATGTGAAATTGGAATAACTCAAAACTAATCTTACACCTCAGACCAGATTTTATGTGCACAAAAATTTTGCATGTCCTTCAGTACTACATGGGGTTCCCAAAACCCTTCTGATAATAAGGACAAGACATTTGCCATGCACACCCACGTTGGAATCCGTAGCTCAGTTTTGGTACCCAAAAACAGTGTTTTTGGGTTGAAAAACAGTGTTTTTGGGATGATTCTCAATAATGGATAAAGATTTTTGAAAATTGGAAGATGCAACTTCTAGATAAATGTCTTGAGAATATAACAGTGACATTCGAGCAATTCACTGTGTTTAGTTATTCAGATATCTGCTGCAGACAGGGGAGAAAAAATTGAGAAATGCTTTTTTTCCAAATTTTCTACGCAACTGCTCATGAACTACACTGCACCTCTATAAGCTCTATAAGGCACATCGTAGACCACATCCGATGCAAAAAGTACCAGCCCATTTGCCTTAGCTGGAGAAAGTGTGTAATATTCAAACTTTGATCCTGTATTGTAGGATAGTTACAGTAAGGTGAGCCTTCTATTGAAAATACAAATGATCCCTAGCCCAAGAGCTATCCAAAACACTTCACCTTACATGCCTATTACCAACAGAACCTGAAGTAGAAGACCCAGAAAAACCTGTTTTAATGCGTAGCAACTGGAACATATTGGTAGCAGACGCAGTCACACGTGTACTGATTTGTCTGGATTAGGGATGAAAAAGAGATATATATTATTTAAATCAATTAACTGAATAAAAATAATGGTCCCACCCATTTCTTAAAGATGTAAAATAAAAAAGTAGATGGCAGCCAACAGATTCGAACACACAACTTTCAGCTCACCAGCCAAGCAACTTAACCACTACACTACATCATTTGGATATGTGGGGTTAATTTCAGTACTCTTGTATATAAGGAGAAATACACTGCAGGGTGAGATACGTACACCTACACCACCATATAAGATCGATTGAAAAAATTCTGGAACTTGTTCATAAAACTTTTCTACTCCTACCTTTTACTTATTGTGCATGGTCACCTTTGATCTACTCTCCTCCTCAACCGATACACCATCTCCAATGTCACTTCCACTTTCTGAAGTAAGTCTTGGTATGCCTCTTGCTGGATCAGGCAAAGTGCCATCTGTGAATTTTATTTTATCTTGTCTCTTGTTGCAAATCTTTGTCCTTTCAATGGCATTTTTTACTTTTTATTTTATTTCCAAAGTCCACAGGGGCCAGATCTGGAGAGTATGAAGGATGAGGCAGCACAGTGATTTCGTTTTTTGTGCAATACTCATGCATCAACAGGGACGAATGTGCGGGTGCGTTATTGTAATGCAAGAACCATGAACTTTCTTGCCACATGTCAGGCCATTTCCTTCTCACATTTTCTCGCAGGCGTCGCAGCACATCCCGACAGTACCATCGATTAACAGTTTGTCCCTGTGGCACACGAATTCAGGATGAACTAGTCCCTCAAAGTCAAAGAAAATTATCAGCATGGCTTTGACATTTGACCTGATCCGACAAGCTTTTGTTGGTCTCTGAGAACCTTTCCCAACCAATAGTGAAGACTGAACCCTGGTGTCAACATCATAACTGTAGATCAACATCTCATCACCAGTTATGATTTTCTTATGGAGCACCTTATTCTCATTTGTGCGCTCCAAATATTCCTCACATAATGTGAAGTGAAGGTCTTTCTGGTCTTGAGTCATGAGCAGTGGGACGAACTTGGCGGCAACACTATGCATTTCAAGATGCTGTGTCAGCATGACATGATTCAACTGAATTGTTACATTCTTCTGCAATTTCTCAGACTGTCAGTCTTCGATTGGCACACACAATTTCATTGACGTTACTGATATGAGCGTTATTGGTAGACGTCAAAGGGCATCCTCAACAAGGGTCATCTTTAGCTTCCATCGGGACATTTTTAAACCATGTGAACCATTCATAACACCAAGTAGGACTTAAGCACTCACCACCATCGGCTTCCTTCATCATTTGGTGTGTCTCTGTAAAGATTTTCTTGAGTTTGATGCAAAATTTAATGCAGACGCATTGTCCCTCTAAATCTGCAATCTCAAAATTCACAAACTGTGTGACACAACGTTGTATTCAGTACAGCAGTGAACAATAATTAACAGATGTACTACAATGAAACTTTCAACAGTTTCACACCAAACACAGGCACGTGCGAGGATGCCAACCGGATTTCAATCTAGCACACCATTGGCACTGAATTACAAATGTTCCGGAATTTTCGAAACAGACCCCATATAGGTGGTTTCAGGGACCTCTCGTGGTTAGCCTGTGGTCCCTAGTGCCCTATGACAGTGTTCAGATTCTCACAGAGCTGCAAGATTATTCTTTTGTCCCTGAAGTCTATTCCTGCAATCTTCCACTCTCTGAACAATTTGTTCCAATTAATATTATCAAAATGTTCTCATATTTATGAAGGCTACCCAGATTGACGAGTCGAGTCTTAAGGATTGCTCTATATTTAATTGTATATTAAGTACTTCCTCTTGTGCTCCAGACATTGTCACAGTCTTCTACTTCCTCCTCCACGCAACAATGGATAATGTCGGTTAGTATTTTTGAGACATGTAATATGAGGCTGTTTGTTTTGTTTTGCTTTAGGGCGCAAAGAACAACTGGGGTCATACATGCACAAGTCTAAACTATAGACCACGAAGACAGAGAGGAGTTAAAGAATGACTATACATCAGTCTCAACTGACGTAAGAGAAGACAGCTAAAAACAAGCATGTGGAGAAAGGGCTAAAAAAGACACCATACAGAACGGGAGGTCCAAAACTAAAAATTAAATGGTCTTCGCCACATTGCTTTGGTGGATAAAAAGGAAAACTTAGTTGACACCCCGCTCGTCATTTGCTAAAACGGCCGATAATTCCGACAGCAAATCCAAGTGGGAACATAAACTGTTAACAAAAATGGGCATTGTGTTAGGAATTGGCAGACAGTTAAAACTTGGGCACAATGTGTACAAAGTGGTGGGGTAGCCCAACTTATCAAAAGACGATTGCTAAAAAGGCAGTGCCCAATATTCAGCCTAGTTAAAATGACCTCATAGCGACGGAAAGGCCAAGAGGAGGTTGAGGTTGTCCAAGCTCCTGGGAGAGCCGTAATAAGCCGGAGCTTATTCCCGTAAAGGGAGGACCATCGGCAAGGCCAAAGGGACACCACCTCCTGACAGATGGCAACACAGAGATCATCAGAGGGAATATAGGAACTGGCGGGCTGAGGTACGAGGACTGCAGCCTTGGCAACAGCATCGGCAGCCTCGTTTCCTGGCAGACTAACATGACCAGGAACCCACAGAAACATCGCAATGGCTCCACCAAGAGTGAGCAAGTGACAGTTTCCTGGACCTGCTGCACTAAGGGATGGGTGGTGTGCAGCACACATAGACTTTGAAGGGCATTGAGTGAGTCGGAGCAGAGGACACAACTGAAAAGACGGTGTTGCCAGATGTACTCCATGGCCTGATACAGGGCAAAGAGCTTGGCTGTCAATACCGAGCAGTGTGCTCGAAGCCGATATCGAAAGACATGGGTGCCAATGACGAAGGCACATCTGGAATGAGTGTGTGGGTGAAGTACCAGAAGGGGGGAAGAAGTGAAAGAGGAGCCCACCAAAGAGGAGTCCACCTGATTGAATTCCACTTGAGGCACAAATCAATTTTTACAAATACACTTCCTTAACATCATAAGCTGAGAACACCTGGAAGGCCCCAGGAGATTTAAGGAGACACCAGGTTCATTACAATTTAGTGAAATCAAGTTTCAGAAACCAAGTTAACGACTGCAGGAGCTATCCAGCTGGAGACAGACAGTGGCTACAGCCTGGTCATGATGAAAAGTTCACTCCGAGTCATAAGTCTAAAGAGAAAGAGAGTAAAAAAGAAATGACCAATAAAAAAAATCTGAAAACTGAAGGACTGACATAGCATTATGCACATGAAACAGGCAACCTAGCTAAAAATTTCCAGCATAGAGGAGTAAAAGAAGATTTGAAACAAATTAAATCTGACATATACAAAGCAGCAGAAAAAAGAGTTAGGAAAACTAAACCAAAAACAAGAGGAGATGGATAACAGCAGATGTCATTTACCTTACTGAAAACAGAAGACTATGCAAAAATGCAGCTGAAGAACAAGGAAAACCTGAACACAGAAAAGTTAGGAACTTAATCAAAGCTTTCTTGAGTAAATGTGCAGAGAGGTAGCAAAAAATATTACAAACTGGTATATCCTACAGAATCGCAAACAAATTTTTTAACACCACAAGGGGAAAAAAGGGGGGGGGGTCAGGTACAGCAGAAAACAAATTGGGGAAAAAGTGCTGTATGGTGAAGAAACTGAAAGAATACACTGAGGAATTGTACAGTAGAGCATCTTTGTCATAGGATCTAATAGGAAAATGATGCGCTAACCACTGCGCCACAATGCTCGATGATAACACAGCCATTTAATGTTACAATGGCACTGATTGACTTGAAAACTGTATCCAGGTTGAGAAGTGTTCACTTCAGTGCATATCTTTTGTCTTTTCCAATGGGCAATGGCAGTCATGGTAGGAGAGTGTATTGAAGGATCTACATTGAAGAACAATCAGTTGGATTGCAGTGCTGAATTGCATGACCAGTCCCACATTCAGGAGGGAGATTTATTTTCTCCATATGAGGCTGCCAATTGCTCTATCCTAAGGGAATGTGGTTGAGAAGACAAATACCACATTTTTTGTACATTAAAATAAAAAAAAGGTAAGTAAGTTGTGTGATGATATTTTTGAGGCTGCCCTCATCTACAATGGGCCCATAAACAGGGATAAGGGCAAGGAAGTGGGAAGACGACAAGGAACTGGGAAGTGTGGAACAGGGAGATGGGTGGTATGTGGAGGGAGGGAGGGAGGGAGAAATAGGTGGAAGGGACATTTCACTGATCACAAAATAAGACAAAACAATGGAAAACAAGGACAGACTTGTTCTGTAAAACAAACAATCTTTTCTGGCAACACACTGGAATCAACAGATCAACAAAAGAAGTTAAAGTATCTCATTTTTGTACTTACAGCTTTGTTACTTTCCTCTATTGTCGTTAAAATTGCATTTTCTAAAGTATTCTTAAGGTATGTGTGTATATCTGGTTCTTCATCAATTTCTATTGGTTCAGCTGTTGTTTTGGAACTCAAAGTTTCAAGCTTTTGTGTTATTTTAGGCAAGTTCACACCCTTTGAACCCAACAGTAAGTGTCTGAAAACAAAACACATGGAGTACAACACTTTGTATGAACAGCAAACTGCTATTAGGAAAGTGAAAGAAGAACAGAGATCTCATAAAGATAGGACATTTCAAGAGTCAAAAACTGTAATATAGATATATAGAAATTTCAGTGAAGACACCTAATAAATTACAAGACAGAATTTCTAGACACTGCTTCTCTTCAGGATTTGTTGTTGTGGCCTAAAAGGATTGCAGTAACTAATTAAAACAGTAACCAGCCAAAAGTATAGCTTACAATGATTTATGTGAGTCACACCATGCCTGGTTTCTCGGGTGTCTTACCATCCACCTTTGGACAATTGTTACTAGCTTCATTGTTTTCTTGCTGGGCCCTCGTTTTATATTCTTTATTGGTTTGCTGCACTAGGATAGACAGGAATTCTTTGTCCACCATTTGGTAAAATTTACTAGATATTTAGTTCTTTTGACCTCTATTAAAATATTTAAGAAAGACTTTTAAATTATTAAAACATGAAATGTGTGCATTGAAATCACCCTGCATTTTTTATATTAATTTTAAAATCTACACATTAGTGGACATGTGCTATGTGAGTGCTCTTCAATCCACTGGAAAACACTTTACATCACACCAGTCCCCATTTATTGGCAGCATACAAAATAAACATTTACAAAGTGTGGTCCAGCTCCACATCAGTAACATAAACAGTATTTTCGAAGCTGTTACCATAGTAAAGATGTTAGATTATGGATGCTGTGACAGTGTATGGGTGACAATTAACATTTTCAGAAACATGGCTGTAATATACATATACTGTGATTTGAAGTAATACCATCAGATAAATCTGCACGATCAAATGGTATTTTTACCTTGCTTTTATATCTTTATTAACACTTAAACAGATTCAAAATCAATAACCTGACAAACAACTTACGCCTGAATGTCCTGTGCTCCATTCTGTGCAACACGGGACCACAATTCTGTAGATGCATCCAAAACCTGCCGTAATGACCTATCCACTTTTGGCAGCTCTCCTGTGCCATCAACCTGAGCTGCCAGTTGCTCCGCCGCGTGGAGTAAATCATTGAAATCTGACTCTGACATGATGCTGAAAGCCAAAGAAGAAATTACATAACTAAATAATGTTCAAAACAGTTTTAACAATTTCACTGTGAAATTAACAATACTAAAACTGTAAAATACTTGTCACCTTTTACTGAAAAGAAGTGTGATAATACAAAAGAATGTTTTACTTTATTACAAAGAAGCAAGTGTACTACAGCTACGAAGTATACATCAACAGAAAAATATTAAATCTCATATTTAACACATAGCACTGAGATGGAAATAGGTATGATAATTTGACAAAATGACGACGGATTCTGGATCCACTCTCAAGAATTACTGAGAGAAAGAAGACTATGGATGCAGGGCACTGAACATTATGGTCAATGGACCATTCTCATGGGGGAGGGGGACATGCAAGGATATTCCCACAAGTGGAGTAGATTATAAAGCCTTACAGTCTGCCTCCCCTCCCCAACATTTTTGGGATGAGGTCTGACAGTTCATAAAATTTCCAAACCCTTGTAACATTGATGTCAGTGACGGCAAGGGTGGGGGGCAGATCTCCAGCCAAACTGAGGGCTCCCTGATGTTAGTGTATATTACATGTGTAGCCAAAATATGCTGAACTGAAAGTGGCGCACCACAAACTTCACAGAATGGTGATCCTCCTGCCATAGGAGGAAACTGTGTGTTAAAGGGGAACTCATAACAGAAGAGAAATCTTGTACTGTGATGCCTGTGAATTCCGCCCCGTGCTGCCATAATGCCATATAACTCCGCACTGTAATTGCAAGTTCTTCCTGAATACACACTTTGAAATCCTATCAGGGAAAACAAATAACCAACTGAAGGCATTCTCTTGCCGGGATCCATCCACTTAACCAACGATAAAACTGCCATATGTACTGCATAAAGCTTAAAATCACTTTTGGCCTCTGAATATGACATGGTGGCAATTTGGTATCCCTCAGTCAATCAGTGCCATGTATTCTGAACAGCTTGGTTGTGTGGGGCTGAATCCTAAACAAAAGCTCACAGTTGGGGTGGACTGCTGCACTAAATACCAAAGACTGAGGCAACACTGAGATTTTCAGGTCCTTTCAAGCCACAAGGAGGCAGTGCCAAATCCAGAGTAGGGGTTCACCAGTCTCTCCGCACAGACTCTGAACTGGATGGTCTGAAATGTTGCAGCCAATATCTAAATGCTGTCATGGTGGAAACCGTCTAACATCTTGTGGTAGGAAACACAGGCTGATGCATAAACCATGCTACTGTAATCTGTGATCAGACAAATGCCCCATAAAACTGCAAGAGGTGGTACCTGTCAGCTCCCTTTGCCTTTCCGCTGAGGCTTTTCAAAATATTCAATTATTTGAAGCCCTTTTGTTTACAGGTCTTTCAGGTATGGGTGCCAGGTTAATTTCCAGCCAAGTAACGGACCCAAGAAATGCACAGTGTGCACAGTGCCCTTAAAATTAAAATATTGTCCCCCCACTGTGAGATCTAGTGAGTTAAAACTTAGACAGGCATGGCTGAAATTGACACACACAGTCTTCTCTGGTGAGAATCTAAATCTAACTTTATTAGTCCAAACTTCCAACCTCCTGAGGGTCAGTTGCAGTTGACATGTTGTCATTGTAAGATCAGATGATAAGCATAAGATTACAAAGTCATCCACACACAAAAAGCATTTAACAGAGCTCCTGACAGTAGAGGGGCCACTGATAGCAACTGCAAGCAGTGTGACACTGTGTATACTGCCTTGGAGGACTCCACTCTCCTGGACACAGTAATCTAACAAGACACCACCAACAAAATATCGAAAGCACCGGTCCTTGAAGAAGGTTTGGATAAGAAGTGGCAGACATCCTTATAGTCTCCATAGGTGAAGTTGGAGAAGGATGTTTTATTATCAAGTGGTATTGTATGCTTTCAAAATGGTTTCAGTGTAAGAAGTAGTCCTTATCACCATCACCAGTAGAATTAAGTTGTCAAGGGCTGAACAGTAGTGCCTGAAACCGCACTGAGTGTGGCAAAGTTGTCCTTGGGATTTGAGGTGACAGTTGATCATGCGCTCTAGAGTCTTACCCATACAACTGGTATGGCCTACACTTCAGTAAATGTTAGGGTCAGTACAATCCTTAACTGGTATCCACACTGGAATTAAGATTGCCTCCTTCCAAATCATGGGGTACTGTCCAACAAACCAGATCTGGGTAAAAGAAGACAGGAGCTTGCCTTTGGCTAGAGGGTGCAGATGATGGAGCACGGCATAATGAATATGCAAGTCTCAGAGCAGTGTCTCTGGCCACACACAGCCGACTGCAATTTCCACACGGATAATGGAAGATTGAACACCACCCCACTACATGAGTAGAGGGGATGGCTTAGTGGGCTTCTGATGGTGTGCAGTGGTGTTTGGGTGAGATTCCAAATTCGTCGCTGACGGTTTCCAAATGATTTCGGGTTCAAGTGTAGCTTTTCACCCCCGTAGGTACACTGACAAATGCATGTACTCTTACTTGAATCTGTGGTCTGGGATTGTGTGGAGGCATCACACTTATAGTCTGATTAAAATTACCTGATAGTTGACACTTCACATGCTGAAGGAATCTTCCTCCAATCCAAGTGCTCAATGTCATGCCCAAATTGTTCACCATTGGCAAACTTCCACAACAAATAGTCATTTCACTTCCAATTCCTTGTCTGGCTTTTTTTCTTCTTCTTGTGTTTGGATCTCAAATCCTGGGTCCTTCATCACACATAAACACATCCAGACAACACACACAAACTAATGGCATCGAAATAATGCACATTTCATACATACCAATAGCCAAAACTACTGCATTCTTTAGCACAAGATACAAAGCTGTCAAGTTCTTCACTTCACATATTCAATTATTATCATCACATATTCAGCCATCACAATCATCATAAAAGAGATCAGCTTGTAGTGGTAAACATCATGTGACATAGCCTTAAAGCGAGCTTCCCTGAGAACTATTGCATTTTTCGCATTTTTTTGTGGGCTATTAGTAAAATGTATAGGCCGAGGGTGGTAAGTTACGATTGTTTTGTGAGGGTGGGGAGGCTGCGGCTAGGGCGGGGGCCGCTGGTTGTTCTATGATTATGTTGCGAAGGATCTGATTTGTTGCAGTTGTTTTTGATTTGTAGTGTGTGATCAAGTTTCATTTATTTTTGGTGTGTGTGTGTGTGTGTGTGTGTGTGTGTGTGTGTGTGTGTGTGTGTGTGTGTGTGTGTGTGGATGACCTAGTGCGTAGCGCCGAACTTTTTTGTGGTAAGTAGTAGTTTTTTTTTGGGTGTATTGTTCGCATGTTATGATGTTTGGTGGGGTTTTTATGTGTTGTTGGGTCGGTGTTATTTACTGCATTTCTCGGTGGTTGACATTCTGGTATTGTGGTTGATTTCTGTATCTTAGGGGAATTACTCAATTTCAATTTTTTTGGCATCGTCAGTTTTATTTGAGCCATACAGTTCATGGGAAGTATCTGATTTCAATTTTTGCCATAACAGTGTAGTGGTAATCATCATGTGACATAGCCTTAAAGTGAACTTTTTGAAAACAACAACAAATGATAGCTGCAACTCATTCTAGACATAAGTGTAACCGTTTAATGCAAAGGGATTCTGTAGCATAGTGGTAAAATTGCAGTTTGAGATGGAGAAGGTTGTGGGGTTTGAATCAAGTTGGGCGACAATATTTTTTTTATTTTTAAATCTTTATTAAAATGACTGATTATTATTTTCAATTAATTCATTTTAATATAATGCTTTTATTTTTAATCTTTATCGCATCATTCTCATCATCATATTCGCTTTCTTATTTGCTCTTAGTTTTCTTCCTATCATTCTTCATTCGTGTGGAATCTGCCTGTGGCACCTTTTTACCTGTATGCGAGTCCCAACCAGGACTGCTCACAACTCAGTATCGCATCAGCTCACGTAGCAAATGTGAGGTGTTACAGTTCACTTTTAGTGCTGGAATTTTTTTTTTCTAGAGTTTGCTTGCACAGGTCAGCTTTAATCACATCATGCAAAGCGAGTGTGATTAATAGTTCTGCTACAGGTTGCTGACCGCCGTTTTCTCAGACACATTGCACATCAAGAGGTTGTGATTACATTAGGACACGAGTGTAAATCCTGGGCTACAAAATGCGTTGGCTGCCACAGTTCAGTCATTGGCCATTTAAAGTCAGTTGTGGACAAAGCACCTCACATTCCTGCCATACCTTTTGGCAGCAGCTTCCGAAATTGCTCAGCATTACATGAACAGCATTTCAGCACTTGTGAAGTTATCTGCCATATTTGTGTGTTACCTTTAACTGAGTGGTATCTGATGTGGCAACACTGCAGCGCCAGGTGGCAGATGTCAACTGTGAGTAATTTTAAACAGACTATAGTGACGGGCTTCTTAAGGGCCAATGCAAAAGAAGCAGCAAAGGAGGTTGCATAGCTTTGTAAGCATTTTTAGCTTCAACATAGCGCATGGATCTCTTACCTTTCAGTTCATAAATTTTCCTTTTGTCATCATAAACCTCACACTATCTGTTCCATACTGGGCGATTCCCAGAGCAATTTATACATTTCAGAGGAAGTGTACAGTAATCATTTGATTCGTGAGCTGAGCCTTCACAATTTCAACACAAAGCCTTCCATTATATTCCATAGTGGTATAACAAAATCGTTGACATTTGAAGCATTGTACTGGGTTAGGGACAAATGGTCGAACCTCAAGATGGATACAGCTTGCAAGAATATGTTCAGTTACTTCCAAAGTGTTGAACACTAGAATAAATGTTGCAGTTTTTCCAGTGTGCCATTAACTCTCCTCCTAAATTTCTGCTCTTCATTGACATCCATATTTTTCTATTCTTCACATGTTTCATGAAGGTCCATTTCCATTACATCAGAGCAGGTAACCACACCTTTATAGATGTTATGGGTGTTAGGCACTTTAGTCACAACAGAGTAACCGCATAAGGTCTTGCATCCCAGAAGCTCAGATAATTGGTTTGACATTGCAGTTTTGACTAAAAGTGTTACATTACATTGTCATTTAACACTTTTTAAGGACACGGCAGTACCATCCAGTGCCTTGTCAATGAAGGTGTTATGGCAGACTAGTGCCCTGTTGTTATAATTCTGAAACTACTACGATGGACAGGCCAACCTAGCTCTCTGTTAGATGGATACAGGTAATACCGGCAAGTACACTGGTCCCTGGCAAGAGTAAATGTAAACTGAGGTCATTCCATAAGGCTCCCACAATCCACTATTGAAACAAATGTCGATCCAGACAGAGCCCTGCATGCCTGAGCAAGCCTTATAGAACTGTGAGAGGGAGGGGGCAGCAGGTGCCGCAGAGTTGCCCGCTACAGACTTATCTCAACAGCCATTCACCTATCAGCTTGTAGCACATCTTGAAGTTGAGTATTCTTTTACATAGTTGTGTACCTTCCTCACAGTCCAAGCAATGAAGCCCAGGGGCCTCATTTTCCAAAAACTGCTGTGCTTAACAGTAGACCCTCATGTAAACACATAGTTTATGGTACAAGAGGTATGCTGATGACACTAGCCAGTCCCTGGCTCAGGAAACCCAGTTTTACCTTACCCATACCCAAAAATTGCTGGCAGAGTTCCCTGCATAAGACACAGCCATCCCCTTCGTAAGTTGGTAGACAAGCTTTGTCAGGCTTCTCCGCTGAGGGCTGTCAGCAGACTTGAATGAACCTACCAGTAGCTCTGCTACCACTGGCACAGCCCTCAGCACCATTCAAGCACTCAACCCCCTACCACCTGACACTAAAAGTGCCTACTATAGAAGAAACTTGTAATTTACTACATATCATTCATTATCTTGTTAATTCTGTATTTGCTGCTATCTCACTGCTACATTTTTCCCAAAGCCCCAACAGCACCCCCCGCCCCCCCGTCAACGGAGGGGTCTGATCCCACCCGCCGGCTTTGACCCGTGACGAAATGGTGGTGGTGTGTGTGATGTCATGACGGCGTGGAGTTTAGTTCATGAGTGTGTTGTGTTTGTAGATGTCAGCTTGTTGCAGTTAGTGGTGTCCTCTGATGGCGTGTGTGTATGGTCCACGTGTTATTTGGTATATTGGGTTCATTTGGGTATCGCTGCTTGAAGTGTGCACTTACCAGTCATGACTGTTATAGAAGAACAGAATTTGATTCCAGTGAGTTAACAATTAAGTTTCTGTTGTAATCAAAATATCCACAGTGTACTGCCGGTCTACAGTGTCCAACAGGCACAATATTTCAGCGATCATACTTGTCACCATCATCAAATAAAACTTGTGCACTGCTGGGGAGCACCAAAGATGACCTCAGTTTGAGGAAGGCCGGCGTGTACCAGATTCCGTGTCAATGTGGCAAGTCGTATATTGGTCAGACGATGCGTACCGTCGAGGATCGATGCCGTGAACACCAGAGGCACACTCAACTGATGTATCCGAGCAAGTCGGCGGTTGCTGAACATTGTTTGTCGGAAAATCACGCTATGGAGTATGAACGCACGAGGATTCTGGTACAGACGTCGAGATACTGGGACAGCGTTGTTAGAGAGGCCACCGAAATTCGTACCAATGACGACCTCATAAACCGTGACTGTGGCTATAATCTTAGCAAGGCTTGGGAACCAGCGATTGGGTTAATCAAGAGTAAATCGAGCAAAAGTATAGTTGTGTCGACCATGGCGGACAGAGCCACGACACCGACGTCATCTCAGACACCATCGCAATCCGTTCCAACACGCGACCGTGGCGCGGACAGCGGAGGGTATTTAAATCTGCTGCCGCTGCGGCCGAACCCAGTTCCCTCTGAGCATGGATCTCTGAGCCGGCATGTTCACAGGAGCTCAGTCCGTCAGTTCACCTGATGATGGCGACATGTATGATCACCGAAATATTGTGCCCGTTGGACACTGTAGACCGACAGTACACCCGTGGATATTTTGATTATCAAATACACCGGGAGAAACTCAAGAATCACAAGTTTCTGTTGTGTTTATGTTATTACGGTGTTGTTTGCTGTTTGTCTCATAGTAAGTCGTTTAATTTAATTTGTGGCTTCTTTAATTAGGTAAGGATATGACTTCTAAGTATAGTAGTGCGCATCTGCAGGTTAAAATGGGTGAGGACATATTGTCCCTCATTAAGTTCCTGTAATTTCTTGGGCTTGTGGCAGAGATTGTGAAATGCAGCATATGCAAGCAGAATATGTGGTTGGCCAGAGTTCCGGCATCTCGGACCAGGGACTATTACATGTGGCGGTGCCTAAGGGATAACCTTTGGCACTCCATAAGCTGCCGTACCTGATTCGAGAGGTCTAGGTTGGCCATGAGACAGATAGTTTTAATGACATTATTTTTGTTATAGATCCTCCCATCGTTTTTGTGCGTGTGAGACTGGTGTGAGTGAGAGGACAATGTTAGACTCGTTTTCATTTTGTAGGGAAGTTTGTTCCAAATATATTAAGTACAGGGGTAAGTTGAGAGGGCCTGGGGTGGTGGTTGAGATTGGCGAGTCGCAGTCTGGGAAGAGGAAATACAGGAGGGGTAAGTCTCCAGTTGGTTTATGGGTGTGGGGGGCCATTGTTTCTGGGAGGTGGGTATTCAGAGTGTGTTTTCAGGGTTTTGGAGGAGCGTACGAAGAGGGAATTGGTGGGGTAATTGAGTAGTATATAGAGGAGGGGAGTACAGTAGTTCCTGATGCTTTTTTTTCTTATAGGGGGTGGGCCAGAGGGGTTATGATCATTTAGTTGTCAACCATAGTTTATAATTCAAGAATTACAAGACTGGGGCTTGCACTAATACAATAGAGGAGTTTTGGGGGGCATTTAAGTCAGTTATTGGGAGGGGGAAGAGGACTCTTCTAACCTTCAATCTCATTTAGATTAGTATTGCTGGTGGGCGAGCTTCCCTGAGAACTATTGCATTTTTCGCATTTTTTTTGTGGGCTATTAGTAAAATGTATAGGCCGAGGGTGGTAAGTTACGGTTGTTTTGTGAGGGTGGGGGGGCTGCGGCTCGGGCGGGGGCCGCTGGTTGTTCTATGATTATGTTGCGAAGGATCCGATTTGTTGCAGTTGTTTTTGAGTTGTAGTGTGTGATCAAGTTTCATTTAATTTTTGGAGTGTGTGTGTGTCTCTGTGTGTGTGTGTGTGTGTGGATGACCTAGTGCGTAGCGCCGAACTTTTTTGTGGTAAGTAGTAGTTTTTTTTTTGGGTGTATTGTTCGCATGTTATGATGTTTGGTGGGGTTTTTATGTGTTGTTGGGTCGGTGTTATTTACTGGATTTCTTGGTGGTTGACATTCTGGTATTGGCACTTGTGGTTGATTTCTGTATCTTAGGGGAAGTACTCAATTTCAATTTTTTTGAGCCATACAGTTCATGGGAAGTGTCCGATTTCAATTTTTGTCATAACAGTGTGTGTTTTGGTATTGTGAGCTGCTTTTGGCCTCTACATGTCAAGGGAAGTGTTTGATTCCAATTTTTGTTGGTTTTGTGGTATCAATAGTTGTGGAGATATCGTTATTTTTGGAGTTGTCGGTTTTTATTTTGTGGTACTGACAATTGTTGGTTGGTTGGTTTTGGGGAAGGAGACCAGACAGCGAGGTCATCGGTCTCATCGGATGAGGGAAGGACGGGGAAGGAAGTCGGCCGTGCCCTTTGAAAGGAACCATCCCAGCATTTGCCTGGAGCGATTTAGGGAAATCACGGAAAACCTAAATCAGGATGGCCGGACGCGGGATTGAACCGTCGTCCTCCCGAATGCGAGTCCAGTGTCTAACCACTGCGCCACCTCGCTCGGTACTGACAATTGTGGTTGAGCTATGTAGGTGAAGGATATTGTGAGTGTAGTGGAATTTGGGAATTTTGTGTTGTCATTTTGTCGTCTTTTTGTTTGGTTTGGGATTGTTGTGTGTGTTTGTATATGTTTATATTTAGTTTATCCCCACCCAAAAACACCCTAATTCCTGTGCTGGTCCCTTTAGTTTAGTTATATTTTTGGAGAAAGATGTGTTTGTGGTTTTTTAACGTATTTTCGTGTTTGTTGTTGTGTTTATGCAATGATGTCATAGGCACCATATTGGAGATGATGTCAGTGGTCGTTTCCGCCACACTGGTCAAAGCAGATGGGTGGAATTTTCTCATACTGATGACTTTCACTGAGATGAAGTATTTTACAGGGAATATTTATGGAGCAGCTCAGCCTCTTACTTTACGATATCCGAAAGGCCAAGAATAATAATGTTCCAGTGAATCAACTGCCAATAACTGGTACACCGTATTAACAAATATATTAAAACTTCTTTTATATGTTTGTTTATATGTAACACGAAATGTACATATAAAATTTAACATGTAAGCTACGTCTTTCAATTCCAAGTGACGCAGCACAATGACAATGCTTGACAGTATGCCTATGATACTGAGAGGTTAGATTCGATCAACTCTGTTATAAAGCACAAAGTGTCAAATAATTTTAGTCAGATTAGTTAGACAGTCACAGATACCAAAATCACACAGGTTGTAGCATTGGAGAATAGTAATCTATGGGATTATCCCATATTGGGTTATGATTAGACTACATGTTAATTCTAAAATGCCATGGACAGTTGCATTGATTGCAGTTCTAAAAAAAACTCTTTAGTAGAATATATTCTCTCTCTGACAAGCCCCATTTGCTAATTTCTTTGGGTTTCCCACACCATACTCAACAGAATGTAACACCATTTGTGAACTTTTTTAACAGTAAAAAGAAATTTCTAAAATGCAGTTACAGTGTACTGCACGATGCGTGGTGGGAGGTGCTGACCATTTTTGTATTACATATTGAGAGTGTACAGAAAATTTGATATAGTGAAAGACCGACCTCTAGTAAAGAAATCTCAACACAAAAATTGGTTGATCTGTCATGTTTACTTCCAACAATTCAATGCAGTTACTGGCTGCAGCGAGCAATAAAAGACACAGGGAAACCGTAACTACACTTTTGCCGAATCTTAGATCTTATGGACATTTTCTCTGAAACACAAATCTCCTAAACTGTTGAGAAACCACACCAAATGACTGCATTCACTATCTTTTGGTTATTTTCAACACACCCATGCACACCGAGACCAGATACAACTAACCTCACCCTAAAGGTGAACTAACCAAAGCATTTTCCTAATATGACCCCAATTAGTTTAGTTCATAATGCTACGCAATCTTAAACAGAGATGCAAGATGACTGTAACTCCTGTACATGCAAGTACTGGTACCCATTACATAAACAAACAGTTTACAATATGTTAGAATGTCTCTCGAGATGAGATGGTCTTATACTACAGTATTTTCACAGTACCTATGTGTTCTATGTCGTGCTGCTTATAGTACCTGTAATTATAGAGGCAGAGTATAGCACTACACATAGGCATTATAATTACTTTGTCAACCAAAACAACACTTTAAAGATACCAGTAAAATAGAAACCATAGATGACGAAAAATATACCTACAGCCTCAAAAACATTGCTTTGTGCTAACAGATGACATTGTCAGGTAGCCCCCCTAGCTGCTGCAGAGATCATGAAATGAAATTATAAGATTGCTCTCTGTCATTTTTAAACATTAGTCGTTTACCACATAAAAATTAAGCTTCCTTGAGAATTTAAATAGGCCTATACAAATCTCTTAGGGAAGGTCGTGGCAGTATTTTTTTGAGTTATCAAGGTTTTGGTATCATGTTTACCTGCTTCCTATATGACACGCGCTAAAAACAGATATAAGAATTTCAGTTTCTAATACTTTTTTTTATTTCTACCTACCTTACTGTCGTACTCACTGGTGACTTCTGCACCAAAGGCTTCTTTACTTGAACAAATATAAATATTTATTCAACGAGTGTTCCAATCTACAATTAGTTCACTTCAATAACATATCAAGGAATTAATGTTCACCTCTAACAGACACAAGTACTTTTGGACAGTAGTTTCTTGTTGGTGTATAGAATCTGTGAATCAGGAACACCGACAATTTCAGTTACTGCGAATAATGTCTGATTTTAAAACTGAAAACTCAATTAGAAAAAGCATTGCAAGCAGCAAACGAACGTGTTCCTTGGCACTTTGATACTCTTAAAACAATTAACGCCGAAATGGTTTAACAAACATTGAGTTTTGGAATAAAAATATTTATATATACATATACACACACACACTTTACAACTCTTGTCCAGCTTCAAACACAATCAAATAATGGAACACATTCTACTCTCAAACAAGTACTGCTACTCGCTCTTCCCGGCAAACATTGAAGTCGAGTATTTATATCTCTGAATTTGTTGTTTGCCATAGATTATCATTCTATCGACTCTACGCGCCACTCAACAGAATCGTGATTTCTTGCAACTTTTTGAGATAATTATTTCTAACAAATGTTAGTTGTAATTGATCATAGCTGACGAACAATATAACGACCTGCTATTAAAAACTGCATTTATTTAGACATATAACTTGAAAATACCAGAAAGAATATTTTTAATACGGTGACAGTAATGATATGGTCAGTCACGCTCAACAGCGCATGGTGATTACGCTGCTGATCTTAAAAGCAAATGTTTCCGTTCGGCACCAAATATGCAAATATGTTCATCATTTTCTAAATTTACAGAATGTAAATGGTGTGGTGAACGACTGGATTTAGAAGGCTCTGCCGACATTTAGTTCTCTTCACAAACGACAGATAACGCGACGCGTCATAGGAGAAGATATAGGTTGTGCATTTTATTCGCGCAGTAGATATATTTCTCTCGGCGGAGGTAGTATAATACCCGAAGATGAATGGATACAAAGCTTTCTGGCATGGCTGCACATTTAATAAATGTTTTCGATTCTCTGTGATCGATTAAATAAGTGTTTAGCTGCATACAAAACTGAAAACGAAATGTAGTTTGAGTTAATCTAGTTTTATTTATTTTAAAGTGGAACATAAGTTACAATGTAACATAATTCCATCAAAGACGTTCAGTTATTTTATAGTAAAGTTCAATGGCAAAAGTTTCTGATGTGCCATTGTAAAAGAGCAAAAAAAGCAATAGGCTATAACTTAAATGTAATGCATAAAGTGATAATCAATACGAGAACAACGGCGTCATGAAATTCTGTCATAAAATGCCAGACGATAATAATGGTGTACTCCTTGATACAATCGTTCTGCAATGCGGTAGAAGTCAATCAAGTGTGCGTGGATTTCAGAGCAGAACTGGAATCGGTGAGTTCAATCGCTCCTCGGTAGCAACGAGCTCTAGTTTAGAAATTTAATGTATTTTATTCTTTCTATCCCTCTTACGATTATTACGTTTTGACCGTGTGCCTAAGGTAAATAGATCTGGCGTTCTATATGCCTGAACTACCGTATAACCACTTAAAACAACATATATTGCATGTTTCTTTCTGTGCGTAACTATCTGTTTGCCTAGGTTTGCACAATTTGTGAAGATATTATAAAAGCAAAAGTAAGGGACTACTGCAATTTCAGCGGGATACTACCTACAGGTCTCATTGGATTTTGAAAAAGGTATGCGCCGTTTGATTGGTTACTGTCTGGTAGCTGCCGCGAGGAGAAGGGGGGGGGGGGGGGGAGCAGCAACAGCAGTGGATTTAAAGGATACGTTTCTCGCGTGTTGCTTGTCTCGAGACGCTGTTCGATGCTTAAGAGGTAGCAGTTCGTTAAAATGGTGTTGTTTGGAAGGACAGAAAATGTTGAGCGTCGCGAGCTTTTGGCCAGCATGGAACAGATGGGTTTAGGTAAACCGATAGACAACGGTAAGTCTTAAGGAACAATAATTATTTTTTGTTGTCATCTTATTTTCAAACCATAATATAGTACTCGTTGCCGAAATCCTCTTTTTCATTTCCAGAAAGGCTGATTATTATGCTACACTCGTAAATTTATTTTCACTGTAGCGTCGTTACACTCATAGACTCAGTTTGATTTTATTTTTTTTTTTAGTTAAGTAAGTAGAGGAAATATTTCTAATCAGCTGTGAGTAATGTGAGCATATTGACAACCTGTTGATAATGCGTACTGTATTGATCTTACACTGTGCCCGACCCACCCTACTGCGCTCTTCCAAGCTCGCTGTTCGCGGAGATCCTCATGTTTGAAATACTACCTTCATGATTTCAAAGAGCGTTTTACCAACAATGGAATACAGAGTTTGCGTTATAAATTATCTAATTAAGCAAACTGAATAGTGCAACAGCTTCATTCAAAAGAAGTAGTTAAGCGACAGTCATTTCATCGTCCTGTTAATCACCCTCCTACAAGAAACACAGTATAAGGCACTCACGTGCATGTGATACTAAGTAGCGCAGTGTTTACAAACAAAACTAGGTGGTGAGTTTTCATGTTAAAAAGTGTTGCGCAAGTATTCGGGACCATGTTACCAGTGCTGCGTACAATAACGTATGGCGTGGTTTGCAGAACAGTGTAATGAATAAAATTTGTGACTTTTTAAAAGAAAATATTAGAACCATGTATAGTGTAAACGAAATAATAAGCCAAAATTACAGCTGTTATCACTGTTAATTATAGTCGTCCATTGCGTTATATTAATTACCTGAAAATGGTCTCTATTGATTTTAGTAACCAATCGCAGAAGTAATCTGAACTTACTTTGTTTCCGTCTTCTTCCGAAGATAGTTAGTTACCGTTTTGCTTTCTAGTAAATTTATCGCCAATATGAAAATGTTTAGCATCAGTTTGAAATACGTGAACTGTGGCATTATGACCTCTCTGTCCCTTCCACGCTTAGCTATCATACGACGAGGGAACAGAGACACGCACCAAACTAATCAGTTGATCTTTTATCAACAGCAATAGTCCGTGCAGCTTGTGACTGCATATACATGTGAGAATTCAACGAGAGCGAAAGTGCTAGGGCAAATTTGGGTGGCGATAGGAAGAAAGGAAGAAATATCATATTTTTTTTAATACATTTGTAATATTTAAATCTCCGAAAACGGAATGTCAGATAATACTATTCGTAGTACAGCACCGTTTAACTGTCTAGTGTTCTTGCTGTTCATTTGAGAGATGAGCCTTGGGAGAAACGAGTACTTCGATGCTGCCGGTATTTTTTTTTTTTTTTTTTTGACATTGTGAACACCCAAACCAAAAGTTGCTGAAAAATTAAATGAAGTTTAACCCTGCTGCCAGTCAATAGCAGGAGAAGATCTTCATTATCCATGAAGAGACAGCAAAATTCAGACTTTTAGATTGTAGCTAAAGACAGGCTGATGGTGAAACAATTTTTCAAAACAAAAATATGTAGTGGTGGCGGTGTAGAGGTGGGGAGGGCGGGTTATAGGGATCCATGGGTAGTGCTGACGGGAAAATGGAGACCTCGGCGCCAGACAACACTATGAATCTCTATAACGTATGTCTAGTGAAATATTAATTCAGGCTTAGACATGGAAAACGGTTAAACATCGACTTCTTGTGCTACACTGCTTGGAGCTGGAGGGAGTTTGAGCCACAAGCAAATAGTGTGACGTAAAATGAGACCGGCGTTCATATCTTTGATCATGAACTGAAAAGGCGGTAAATGAAATGGCATCGCACAAGATCACCGAAGGAGGATAAAGAAGCAGAATTGTGCAGTCCCCAGGAAAAGTAATGGCTAGTGTCTTTTGGGATAAGTAGAATGTGACCCTTTTTTGAGAAGCCTTTCACTGCTGTTTTGTGTATTTTTGAGAAACCTTTCACTGTTGTTTTGTGTAATACAGTATCAATTTGAAAGAAAAAAACTGAAAGTATATCTTCACTGTTTAGCTTTTCAGTGACAACGCACAGTCGCAAGTGCGTGCATAAATCACTCCTGAAATTGTGAAAGTTGAGGGATAGCGCTCTTACAGGTCACCTCTAGAACGATAAAATAATCTTTTCGGACCGCTTACAAGTCACCGTTCATACTGACACGATACCAAATGCGATGCGACACGTTGCACTGAAACTCATCGTTGTCGTCACTCTGAAGATTCAGACACTTTAAAATTTCTTATGCCAGTCGCTAGGAGGCAGAGGCAGTAATGGTTACTGCGAAAGATTGAAAGATTGTTGAAAATGAGGCACATTATACTAAAAGGTGAACAATTACCCACGTCTCTCATCTAGAAAGTAAATATAAGCAAAATATGAACTTAGAGTATCAGACCATCTGTGAGATTTGATTCAGGACTTTCTAGCTGACAGAAATCAACGCGTCGTTTTTAACGGAATAAAACGAACATGTGTGAAAGTAAGTTCTAGAGCACCCCAAGGAAATGTTCTATGGCCGTTATTATTCACGTATATACAGATTCTCTGGTGTATAACGTCGGAAACTCCTTTGACCTGACCACAGGTGATGCTGTTGCATACAGCAAAACCGCAACGCCAGCAAGTTCTAATGAAAAACAGATAGACCTGCAGAGCATTGACACCTGGTTCAAGAGCACGTAATTTACCATCCTCAAAAATAAATGTAAATTGTTGCGCATAAATATGCTTTTGTTTGTTGACTTCGAGGCGTATTCTGTGGGACATTACAAAATATAAACAGGTCCATTCAGAATAAACGTAGGAGCATGCTGTCGACAGACGTGGTGCTGCTGCACGATAATGCCAGAAACCGTGGTGACGTATCACCAAAAATACAAATGAGAGCTGACGGATCCCCCTCTCTTCAATCCATATTTAGCACAAAATGGTTTCCACCATTTCCTGGAAACGACAGAGTGGCTGGCTGTATGCAATTTCAACTCAGTCGAGAAAATGCATTATTTAGGTACCGGATAATTCAAAAAGAAAGAACAGATTTCAGTTGTTTATTGTAGACAAACTACACTCCTGGAAATTGAAATAAGAACACCGTGAATTAATTGTCCCAGGAAGGGGAAACTTTATTGACACATTCCTGGGGTCAGATACATCACATGATCACACTGACAGAACCACAGGCACATAGACACAGGCAACAGAGCATGCACAATGTCGGCACTAGTACAGTGTATATCCACCTTCCCAAGCAATGCAGGCTGCTATTCTCCCATGGAGACGATCGTAGAGATGCTGGATGTAGTCCTGTGGAACGGCTTGCCATGCCATTTCCACCTGGCGCCTCAGTTGGACCAGCGTTCGTGCTGGACGTGCAGACCGCGTGAGACGACGCTTCATCCAGTCCCAAACATGCTCAATGGGGGACAGATCCGGAGATCTTGCTGGCCAGGGTAGTTGACTTACACCTTCTAGAGCACGTTGGGTGGCACGGGATACATGCGGACGTGCATTGTCCTGTTGGAACAGCAAGCTCCCTTGCCGGTCTAGGAATGGTAGAACGATGGGTTCGATGACGGTTTGGATGTACCGTGCACTATTCAGTGTCCCCTCGACGATCACCAGTGGTGTACGGCCAGTGTAGGAGATCGCTCCCCACACCATGATGCCGGGTGTTGGCCCTGTGTGCCTCAGTCGTATGCAGTCCTGATTGTGGCGCTCACCTGCACGGCGCCAAACACGCATACGACCATCATTGGCACCAAGGCAGAAGCGACTCTCATCGCTGAAGACGACACGTCTCCATTCGTCCCTCCATTCACGCCTGTCGCGACACCACTGGAGGCGGGCTGCACGATGTTGGGGCGTGAGCGGAAGACGGCCTAACGGTGTGCGGGACCGTAGCCCAGCTTCATGGAGACGGTTGCAAGTGGTCCTCGCCGATATCCCAGGAGCAACAGTGTCCCTAATTTGCTGGGAAGTGGCGGTGCGGTCCCCTACGGCACTGCGTAGGATCCTACGGTCTTGGCGTGCATCCGTGCGTCGCTGCGGTCCGGTCCCAGGTCGACGGGCACGTGCACCTTCCGCCGACCACTGGCGACAACATCGATGTACTGTGGAGACCTCACGCCCCACGTGTTGAGCAATTCGGCGGTACGTCCACCCGGCCTCCCGCATGCCCACTATACGCCCTCGCTCAAAGTCCGTCAACTGCACATACGGTTCACGTCCACGCTGTCGCGGCATGCTACCAGTGTTAAAGACTGCGATGGAGCTCCGTATGCCACGGCAAACTGGCTGACTCTGACGGCGGCGGTGCACAAATGCTGCGCAGCTAGCGCCATTCGACGGCCAACACCGCGGTTCCTGGTGTGTCCGCTGTGCCGTGCGTGTGATCATTGCTTGTACAGCCCTCTCGCAGTGTCCGGAGCAAGTATGGTGGGTCTGACACACCGGTGTCAATGTGTTCTTTTTTCCAGGAGTGTAGAACACATTGCGCATATCACTACATAGAGGAAAGTTCAAAGTTTTGATACAGCTGCGCTATTGTGTATCTGTAGCAACATGGTGGCTACACCACAAGAGAAAACTTCAGTATGTTGGAATTTTCGTGAAGACAATCCACTGTTGAAATGCAACGTGCTTTGCGCCGTCGATTCAGCATGACACCGCCTCTGCTAAAGTAGGTTTTGTGACTGGCGTACAAAATTCCTGGAAGTTGGTTGCATTTTCAAAGAGAAGAGCAATGGTCGGCCACCCACGTCTGATGAAAATGTCGAGGGGTGTCCAAGATGCGTTCACCACGAAGCCCCCGGAAGTCAGTACGGGCAGGCCACAATAGTGTGGCGTGTTGTGAAGCGATGCCTGCATATGGTGCCTCACAAGTTACAATTATTGCAGGAATTGGATCCCGGCGGCCATAACGTCAGGTGCGAATTTTGCATTTCAGTTCTCCAGCATATAGCAGAGGGCACTTTTCCGAACGACGCATCTTTTCGGGCGAATCGACGTATTATCGGTCGGGTAAAAGAAATCGCCGTCACGTAAGAATTTGGGGTGTCACAAAGTCCTGGCGTTGTCGTCGAACATGAAAGAGACTCACCGAAACTGAATGTGTTTACGAAGTTTATGGGCCTTTCTTTTTTTGCGGAGGAAACTGTTGCAGGAATGTCATACCTGGAAGTGTTGCAAAACTGGTGGTTTCCTCAAGTTCACGAAGATTCCAATGGTCTCATTTTTATGCATGACAGCGCCCTCCTCGCTTTCACCTTGAGGTGCGGCGTTATCTCAACAACAGCATCCCACAACGTTGGACTGGAAGAGTGGGCAACAAGATCTTGTTCATTGCTTTTGGCCTCACATGTCGCCAGACCTCATACTTAGCGATTTTTTTTCTTTGGAGGCACATAAAAGATAGAGTTTTTGTCCCCCTATGGCAACTACTCCTCAAGAGCTGAGAAACCGAATTGTTGAAGCTGTCGATTAAATAAACAGGGTCCTGTTGATTCATGCTTGGAACGAAATGGATTACCGTTTCGATGTTTCTCGAGCAACGCATGGTGTTCATGTATAATGTCTGTGCGAACATAAAACTTAACTTTCCTGTATCCAGTGGCATGCGTAATGTGTTTCTGTCTTGCATACTATGTCTGTAATAAACAAAAGAAATCTGTTCTTTCTTTCTGAACCCCCTGCATATAAGACGTTGAATTCCTGCGGTGGATCCCCCGAAGACTGATCCAGAATTGCTAAAAATTTAGGTGGACGCATACACTTTACTTAGGCCAAATATCAAAATAAATCTTGTGCGTACAGCAGTTGTGTAAGATACATTTTGGTCCAAGGAGGATGTATGTGGCTGCTGTAAGCAGCGTTAATCCGTACTGTGGTCAGCAACCAAGAGCCGTTCTAAGGCGCGAGATATTTACGACGGAATTTCTAAAGCTTGATAATCTTTCCTCTGGCTCTAAGCAAGATTATTTTACAAAGTACTTACTGTGGGTGTTTTTCGCACGATTACCAGCACCTAGAATTACACATCTACACATCTTCCATAATATAGGCGCGGACGTTCACTCGCTGTTCGCATACATTTTTTCACAACGGATCGTAACACAAGCCTTCGGATGTAACACAACAAACAAACAAACACACACACACACACACACACACACACACACACACACACACACACACACACACACCAGACAGACATGTTTTAGATTGATAAAAAAGTGATGGGGAATCAGCTGTGGAGGCCGCAGTCGTAGAGCCATTTTGCTGCAGCTGATGAGAATGCCCCTAACAATCAGCAGCGCATTGGCCCTCCGATTTTAGTGCTGAAACACAAGGAATATTTGATTGATAGAACACAGGACATTGTACCGGACGGTGAATGCTCCACACAGTTGGAAGTAACACCGGGTGTCCCCCAAGGAAGCGTAACAGGACCTCCATTGTTCTCAACATTCAGAAACGACTTATAAGATACTATCATCATTGCTACAAGATGATTAACTGTTGTTTACAGGAAAGTTGCGTTGTTCGACCCTGGTGAGATATTGCAGAAATACCTTGATAGAATGTCTGCTTGGTGTAATGAATGCCTGCTCTCTTTAAATGTGGATAAATGTAATATAATACCAATAGCAAAGACAAGGAACCTATACTAACTTGTTACATGATTTGTGGTGGGCATGTTGAGCACATCACACCATATACCGGGTGTTACAAAAAGGTACGACCAAACTTTCAGGAAACATTCCTCACACACAAATAAAGAAAAGAAGTTATGTGGACATGTGTCCGGAAACGCTTAAATTCCATGTTAGAGCTAAAAAAAATGGCACTGAGCACTATGGGACTCAACATCTTAGGTCATAAGTTCCCTAGAACTTAGAACTACTTAAACCTAACTAACCTAAGGACATCACACACACCCATGCCCGAGGCAGGATTCGAACATGTTAGAGCTCATTTTAGTTTCGTCAGTATGTAATCTACTTCCTCGATTCACCGCCAGTTGACCCAACTGAAGGAAGGTAATGTTGACTTCGGTGCTTGTGTTGAGATTCGACTCATTGCTCTACAGTACTAGCATCAAGCACATCAGTAGTAGCATCAACAGATTAGTGTTCTTCAAGAACGTGGTTTTGCAGTCAGTGCAATGTTTACAAATGCGGAGTTGGCAGATGCCAATTTGATGTATGGATTAGCACGGGGCAATAGCCGTGGCGCGGTACGTTTGTATCGAGACAGATTTCCAGAACGAAGGTGTCCCGACAGGAAGACGTTCGAAGCATTTGATCGGCGTCTTAGGGAGCACGGAACATTCCAGCCTATGACTCGCGACTGGAGAAGACCTAGAACGATGAGGACACCTGCAATGGACGAGGCAATTCTTCGTGCAGTTGATGATAATCCTAACTTCAGCGTCAGAGAAGTTGCTGCTGTACAAGGTAACGTTGACCACGTCACTGTATGGAGAGTGCTACGGGACAACCACTTGTTTCCGTACCAACAGCGTGTGCAGGCACTATCAGCAGCTGATTGGCCTCAACGGGTACACTTCTGCGAATGGTTCATCCAACAATGTGTCAATCCTCATTTCAGTGCAAATGTTCTCTTTACGGATGAGGCTTCATTCCAACGTGATCAAATTGTTAATTTTCACAATCAACACGTGTGGGCTGACGAGAATCCGCACGCAATTGTGCAATCACGTCATCAACACAGATTTTCTGTAAACGTTTGGGCAGGCATTGTTGGTGATGTCTTGATTGGGCCCCATGTTCTTCCACCTACGCTCAATGGAGCACGTTATCATGATTTCATACGGGATACTCTACCTGTGCTGCTAGAACATGTGGCCTTTACAAGTACGACACAACATGTGGTTCATGCGCGATGGAGCTCCTGCACATTTCAGTCGAAGTGTTCATACGCTTCTCAACAACAGATTCGGTGACCGATAGATTGGTAGAGGTGGACCAATTCCATGGCCTCCACGCTTTCCTGACCTCAACCCTCTTCACTTTCATTTATGGGGGCATTTGAAAGCTCTTGTCTATGGAACCCCGGTACCAAATGTAGAGACTCTTCGTGCTCGTATTGTGGACGGCTGTGATACAATACGCCATTCTCCAGGGCTGCATCAGCGCATCAGGGATTCCATGCGACGGAGGGTGGATGCATGTATCCTCGCTAACGGAGGACATTTTGAACATTTCCTGTAACAAAGTGTTAAAGTCACGCTGGTACGTTCTGTTGCTGTGTGTTTTCATTCCATGATTAATGTGATTTGAAGAGAAGTAATAAACTGAGCTCTAACATGGAAAGTAAGCGTTTCCGGACACATGTCCACATAACATATTTTCTTTCTTTGTGTGTGAGGAATGTTTCCTGAAAGTATGGCCTTACCTTTTCGTAACACCCTGTATACGTACAAGAGGATAATACTAAGAAGTGATCTGAACTGGGACGATTGTCGTGTCCCAGCACAGGTCCTGTCACCAGCTTGGGGCAAAGCTGTGGCCTGTATGGTGCAATCAGGACGTTGTCGATAACGTGGCTGAGGTCTACTAAGTTACCTTTCGTGGAGTGATGCTTAGCACAAGTGATTTTAGAGCGGAGAGGAGAAGCTGGTTTTTTAGGGTGTAAATAAGTTTGCAAACACTTAAGGATACAACTTAAAAGCAATTTATTTCCCAATAGTTCAATCTTATTCAGAGAGGTGTCTTACAGTGGCTTCATATCTTTGTACACCAACAATTACACACTCTACCACTCTATATGTTGGCCCTTTCCAGCAACTTCTGGTTCTTGAGGTCTACCTTTCGCTATCAGAGGCAAGCGCTGTGCTAGAAACTCGTTCCGACCATACACAGTCAAATACTCTATCCGCAATAGGAGACAATTGTGAGACAGTGCTTGTTTCTCTGTATACTCTGACATACAGAAACTACTAATTACCATTCGTTGCGACTCACGCAGTTAGATACCTTATTCACATTAGGAGACAAGTGCAAGACTGCGCTTGTTGCTCTGTATGTTCTGATACCCAGAAAATACCATTATTTGTGAACGACTCACGCCATCATTCACAATAGAAGACATGTGCGAGACAGTGATAGTTTGCTCCTATATTTTGAGACACAGAAAATATCAACTATTACTAGTCACTACTACTGGAGACAAACCCTACAGAGCTTGTTCCTTATCAACAGGCAGAAAACTCGAGATACGAGGGGCGGTCAAGAAGTAATGCGACGCACTTTTTTTCCTCTGCCTGCTTCCGTTCAAAAAATGCGGAATTTGTTGTGGGACATCGAGTGGAATATTCCCGCTTCAGCGCCCATAGTTTCATGAAGTTCCGGTGGTACAACACATAGCCTTCCGAATGGCGTCTGTGACGGAGGTGCAGAGAACTGTCATTGAGTTTCTTTTGGTGGAAAACCAGAGCATCGAAGATATTCATAGGCGCTTGCAGAATGTCTACGGAGACCTGGCAGTGAACAAAAGCACGGTGAGTCGTTGGGCGATGCGTCGGTCAACAGCGCAACAAGTCGCGCAAACCTGCCCGATCTGTCGCGTGCCGACCCACCGCACGTGCAGCCACTTGCATCTGTCTGGCCGAATGAACAACGATGGACGCACTTCGTGGGAAGCAGTACGTGGATGACTGGCAGGCGGCTGTTGCAGCAAGACGTTGGCTCCGACGTCGACCAGTAGAGAGGTGCCGTGAGGACATCCTGGCCGTGCGTTGAACGAAGGTTATGTTGAAAAATAGAGTCTGTAGCCAAAAGAGTGAGGTATAATATGGTGTACTGAAATCGTGAATGAAACTAACATGTTTTCAGAAAAAAATGTGTTGCATTACTTACTGAAACCCCGAAATAACTGTTGCCAAATACTTGTCGGAAACTCAGTTCTTCTCCGTCGCATTTATACAGACTTCCTGTAGTTTTTTTTTTACTGCATCATTGTCAAAGTGTGACTCTATACGACCGCTCCCGATGGCTCGGCTGTTGTACCAGCTTCTTCCTGGTAATCACTCTTCGTGGCACTGATACTGACTGCGACTGCTTTGCTCATGGGTGAGTTTCTCTAGCAGCATTGCTTATCCACATGTTACCGGAGGTATTCCTGATTTTTGGAGACGTCCAGTCTCGGTTGAAAATGTTCTCAAACACGGCAGCCTCGCCATTACTTCCGTGTTCGCCTCTACCTCCTGGCTGCGGTTTTTTGCTATTGCATACAGGTATGTCATCACACCAGCGATGATCATGGCTGTGGCACATCACTTTCTTTTCTGTGTGTTGGCAGATACGCTTGCTGTGCTTTCCACCGGCCGCATGCTACACACATCACGCGTCTCCTTATATTATTAGAATTTGACAGCCATGACACTTCTTACATTAATAACATTTCATAACTATGACGTGATCATGTAAAAGACGAATAAAAACAGATTTGTTGGAAGGGCCCTGGGAAAATGTGAGAAAATGCAGTGCATCTGTAAACAAGGTCATATACAGGACCGTAGTGCGACCAACTCTAGAATTTTGTTTCAGTGTTTGGAGTGGGAACGACAAGAGACATCAGTCGAGAATTCAGAAACACGCTGCTGGCCGCTGTGGCCGAGCGGTTCTAGGCGCTACAGTCCAGAACCGCGCTGCTGCTACGGTCCCAGGTTCGAATCCTGCCTCGGGCATGGATGTGTGTGATGTCCATAGGTTACTTAGGTTTAAGTAGTTCTAAGTTCTAGGGGACTGATGACCTCAGATGTTAAGTCCCATAGTGCTCAGAACCATTTGAACCACTGCACATAACCATTTGGCAATGACGAAGAAAACAAAGGTGAAGTCTTGGGAAAGGTCGTGACAGGTGGAGCGGGCGAGACAAACGTAGGGAAAGAGAGAGACAGCGCTACTGCGCAAAATCGAAGGGAGGGGTTGTCGTCTTCTGTACTATGCTCTCACCACTCTTAGAGGCTCGAATCTGACGGGAAGAGCAAGGCGGCAAAGCAGGCTGGCTGCAGGAGATATGAAGCATGCATGACTACAGGAGAGATGGATTCCGCCTACAAGAAAATTAAACAAACCTTTGGAGAAAACAGAAGCAGCTGTTTGAACATCAAGATGGCAAGACACTAATGAACAAAGAAGGGAAGGCTGGAACGTGTAAGGAATACAGAGAAGGGCAGAATAAAGAAAAATAACTTGAAGACAAGATCATGGAAAGCAAAAGAGAATGAAGACAAGAAGGACTATGATACTGCGAGATTGTGAAGTGGAAACGCGAATGTCAACTACGGCCAACCAAGACCAGACAGACCTCACGTACTTACGGACAGAGACCGTCGAACACCGTGGAGAGTGGTTGGAAAAAATCACATGAAATCAATGGACGGAACCGTTCGTGAGTTTCAAAGTTCTGACAACAGTCCAGCTAGCACAATGGCTATGCACAGAAGTTAGAAAGGATGGGGTACAATGGTCGAGCAGCTCTTCATAGGCCATGCATTTCCGTAGTCAATGCTAATTGGTTGGTTGGTTGGTTGGTTTGGGGGAAGGGACCAAACAGACTTACGCCACTGGACAGTAAGTGACTAGACTGATGAATCACGCTATACCCTGTGGCAGTCCGATGGAAGGGTTCGCGTTCGGCAAATGCCTGGAGAATATTACCTGCGATCATGTGAAATACCAGCAGTGAAGTACGGAGGAAGTGGTGTTACGGTATTGGGGTGTTTTTCGTGTTTAGTGTGTCGTCCCCTTATTGTGCCTAAACGAACGCTACTTGTGGAAGAATTTGAAGACATTTTACAGAAGTTTGTAGTACTGTACACTGTACAGTAACAGTCGGAGGTGATGATTGTATCAGCATGACAATGCACCATATCATAAAGCATCATCTACGGGGAATGGTTTGTGAGTAATAACATCCCCACTGACCTGCCCAGAGTTCTGACCTGAACGTCTTTGTAGAATAAAAATCAACTTCAGTTGCCAGCAACTTTTTAACTTTATTCTACAACCGGTTTCAAAGCTTAAATCGTCATTTTCAGTTTCCGCCAACTGTTCTAAGTCTAGTGAACTGATGACCTCAGATGTTAAGTCCCATAGTGCTTAGAGCCGTTTACGCCATTTGAAGAAACACACTGTTACGATTGTTACAGGTTGGTGTTGCCCATACAAAAGTGTAACAGAAATTCTTCAATGTGAATCCTTGTAAGAAAGTTAGCGCAGATTAAGCGAAACTTTGTCGGGTGAATTTAGAGAACCTGCGTTCGAAGAATCCTGTGCGGCTATTGCGCTGCCGACACCGTATATCATAGGTAGGGATCATGATGAGAAGACGCGAGAGATTAGGGCACTCATTTTTCCTTTGTTCAGTACGCAAATGTGGTAGGACGTCATGCTGGTAATACTGCTATGCTGTACCTTCCGCCGTGCGCTGTACAGAGGCTTGTGGAGTATAGATTGTGGACCGGAACTCCACCGACAAACTTTCAAAGGTTGTTCAGCGACAGGGTATGAGGGACTCACGGTTTCTGGCAGCTTGTTGCAGAATTATTGCAATTCGTTTGGTTTCTTGCCCACATTAGCTTTGTATTTGCAGTGCACTGAAATTAATGCACAACAGTGCGCACGTCGAAGGTATCTGTTGTTCTTCTTGTTTCCATCCTGTCGCGGTAGCTGTTGTTGACAACACTAGTACCCATTTTACTCTTCGTCTTCAAGCACTCTCTATCTTGCACTCTTTTTTTCCGGTAGTGTTGGTTTTACGTTAACAGTGATACAAAGCTGTGTGGATAGGTTTTCTGACGGGTGTTCACTGAATGAAATGGAAGAGCGGCACGACAACGCTATGCCGAGCTGTTCCCGCAGAAATAGCAACCACGTTACAGTCAGGGTTTCGCCTGGGGGTTGTTGCATTACTCTGTGATGTATGGCGTACGTTTCGGTTATAGCCTTTACAGACTTCTTCCCTGTTGTGAAGGTATTTTTACAGAAACAAGGACGATTACTGTAACAAACCAAATAAAACGTAATTACGTTATTAACCTGTAACAAACCGCTGGAGACCGGGCGACCCTTTACGTCGGCCGCAGTGACCGAGCGGCTCTAGGCGCTACAGTCTGGAACCGCGCGACCGCTACGGTCGCAGGTTCGAATCCTGCCTCGGGCATGGATGTGTGTGATGTCCTTAGGTTAGTTGGGTTTAAGTAGTTCTAAGTTCTAGGGGACTGATGAATTCAGAAGTTAGGTCCCATAGTGCTCAGAGCCATTTGAACCATTTTGAACGCTACATCAAACTAGTCAGAGGGCTGCCTGAACAACCTCTGAAAGTTTGTCGGTGGTTTTCTGGTTAACGCTGTACATGTACATCAACAATGTTGACCTGCCAGAAGAGAGTAGTTACAGCACGCAGTCATTGTCGATGGGACGAAGTGAGGCGGCATAGTGATTACAGCAATGGACTCGCATTCGAGAGGGCAGAGATTCAGATCCCTGTCTGGTCATCCAGATTTAGGTTTTCTGTTGTTTCCCTAAATCACTTAAGGCAAACGTTGGGACGATTCCCATGAGAAGGACGCAACCTGTTTACTTCCAAAAACCCCTACATGCGCTCACCGACTGGCTCCCGTTCGCCTCCAACGCCTTACCTTCCATCAGTGCTAAAGTGATTTTGCTGTTCTCAAAGTGCCCATTCGTGACAGATGAACGCCCTAATTAGCTCTGTCAGATATCGTGATGCAAGGTATTATTGGAAAGGGCAAGGGGAGGGGGGGGGAGGAAGAATGCCAGTTTTTGTCTTCCTCAGCCCTGGTCGGACTGTAGGCGTCTGTGTGAGGCCTACTTTTTCGGTCACTTTGGGAGGCGAGCACCCTTGTTTCTTTTGTGCCGTTCCACGATCGCCCGCGGTGAGTCACACGCCCCAGGATTTCCCGTGCTTGGCGACCTGCCGCGGTAGCGCCTACTTGACCTCATCTACAGGGTTAAGCACGCTCAACAAGCCGCCTACCCACGCTGCGTCAAACTCAGTTGTTCGCACCAGTTCGTCTTCTGCAGAGATATAAAAATTTACTCTGTATTAAATGTTGCTCGATCAAGCACGTGGAAATAAGAAGTGCTGCTATCAAGTGAATGCAAGGAACGGAATAATGTAAAGCACTACTCCTGTGCTTGGTGTTTCTGCGACGATGGTGGTCTTTCCAGATAGAGGAAGGTAAATCTGTCAGACTGAGATAGTGACTCCTTGTCCGGAAACTGAGCCCGAAGTAGTAACCCAAAATCAGAATATTGTAGGTTTATACAGTTGGTCTGCTTCCAGAAAAAAAAAAAAAAAAAAAGTTAAGCACACAGGAAGGAGGAGGAAACTAAATGAAACTTAACTGGTGTGTAATGTTTTTACAGTGATTACAATATCGAGTCTAAATTACAAAGCACTTGGCAGTTAGAGCCCACTTAACATTATGACGATTCACTGATTAGGTTGGGAAAGTTGTCATAAAAATCCTCTCCTGAGACAATCTGGCCCACAACGATTGTAACTGGTCTATGATATCCTGGATACTGTCACTGGGATGGATATGATGCCCGAGCTGGTTCCACACGTTTCTTCTGGGGGCAGATCTGGGGTTACTGCTGGCCACAGTTCTTAGAGAGGCGTGCTATGTGTGGACAAGCATTGTCCTGTGGAAAAATAGCAGCCCGTTAATGTCACATGAGAGGTAATATACGAAGTCACAGGATCTCTGTGATGTGTCATTGTGTCGTCCATTCCCTCTGCTAAAGCGTAAGGTCAAGCTCTGTCACGCCAATGGGGAACGATAGAGAAGAGATGGCTGTGAGAAGATGTCAGCCAGTCGCACGCCGACCGAACCCTTCCAGGACGACAACGTGACAGCAGCGGCCCCTGTGTGAAGAGGAGCGACTGGCAACGCCCCTGTTGAATAGCAGCTTCAAGATTAGGCACTTCTATAGCGGCGTCAGCTCTAGTTGCTTCGCTTGTACTCCCTACGTACCACCAACTTTGAACTGTTAATACTGAAGAAGATAGTTATTCCGTATGTCGCCCTTTGCTTGCGACACATCTGTATAATTGCAAAAGTTATGTAATGTCTCTTTTCTTTCTTGTAATAAAGCTCATTAATACGACTTGTTTGAATGTTTGTCTAGCGATCCGCGTAGGCAGCTTTCCTAGGCACCACATAATTGACGACGAGCATGGAGACAAAATACCCTCGATCGAACACCAGCCGTGACCTGAAATCGCACCAGATGGCTAAACATACCCTGAGGCCTCGAGTAACACTGATATGTCCCTCCAAAGCATTGGAAGGATGGAACGTCTTGACTTGCTGATATTTCTCATCCGAGGTAGTGCGGAACCGTGATTCGTCATGAACACAATGCGACGCCATTCGTCAACAGTCCACGATTCCTGATCATGGCTGCACTCCAAACACAGCTGCTTTGTGTTTCGGTGTTTGCTGCAGTGTACGCATAGGACAGTATTTCGCTAGTCCAGGTGCTGCTAGTCTCTGACCAATTGTGTGGTGCGACGCAGAATGTTGCTAGGATTGCATGACTTGTTCACGGATGACAGGCGCAGATGTGCAGGGGTTAAAATGTGCCTCGGTGTACAATAAAGCGACTCCTTGTGATGGCTCAACGTGGTCAACAGGGACCCTCACAGTGTGTGCGGCTGCCCTCGCATTTCCATGTAGGTCCGACATCGGGCCACTGTTACATTTGAATGCCTGGCAAATCTGGATACGGCATGATTCGACCATCTGTCCAAATGGAGACCCACAATGAGGTCCCTTTCAAACTCTGTCAGTTGCTCATCTTAACATCCGACGCTGTTCGCCAAACCAGGCCTAGTCACAACACCAAACACGAGCAACATAAATGCACTCCGGTGGCTGTCCTACATGTCTTAGAGAATTGTCAAATCTTAATTGTTTACATAACTGCCTTGGAGTGTATGTGCATGAAGTTTCATTGACATCCGAACATGTCTTCTGCATGGTTTCTTTCAGAGTATTCTTTCAGAGTATTCTGATGTAATTCTTAACAATCATATACAACCGTTCGCTCGACGAAAAATCCGCACCCAAAGACCGGAAAGTTGCAAAGGTCACACCAATATTCAAGAAAGGTAGTAGGAGTATTCCACTAAATTACAGGCCCATATCATTAACGTCGATATGCAGCAGGATTTTAGAACATATATTGTGCTCGAACATTATGAATTACCTCGAAGAAACCGGTCTATTGACACACAGTCAACATTGATTTAGAAAACATTCTTCTTGTGAAACACAAGTAGCTCTTTGGTCACATGAAGTGTTGAGTGCTATTGACAAGGGATTTCAAATTGATTCCGTGTTTCTAGATGTGCAGAAGGCTTTTGACCCTGTATCTTACAAGTGGCTTGTAATCAAATTGGATGCTTATAGAATATCGTCTCAATTATGTGACTGGATTCGTGATTTCTTATCAAATAGGTCAAAGTTAATAGTAATTGATGGGAAGTCATCGAGTAAAGTAGAAGTGATATCTGGCATTCCACCTGGTAATGCTATAGGCCCTCTTCTGCTATTTATCTATGTAACCATTTTAGGAGACAATCTGAGCAGCCATCTTAGGTTATTTGCAGATGATGCTGTCATTTATCGACTAATAAAGTCATCAGAAGATCAAAACAAATTGCAAAACCATTTATAAAAGATATCTGTATGGTGCGAAAACTGGAAATTGACCCTAAATAACGAAAAGTGTGAGGTCATCCACAAGAGTGCTTAAAGGAATCCGTTAGACTTCGGTTACATGATAGATCAGTCAAATTTAAAGGCCGTAAATTCAACTAAATACCTAGGAATTACAATTACGAACAACTTAAATTGCAAGAAACACACAGAAAATTTGTGGGGAAGGCTAACCAAAGACTGCGTTTTATTGGCAGGACATTTAGAAAATGTAGCAGATCTACTAAGGAGCTTGTCTACACTACGCTTGTTCGTCCTCTTTTAGAATACTGCTGCGCGGTGTGGGATCCTTACCAGATAGGATTGACGGAGTAACATCGAAAAAGTTCAAATAAGGGCAGCAAGTTTTGTATTATCGCGAAATAGGGGAGAGAGTGTCACTGAAATGATACAGGATTTGAAGTGGACATCATTAAAACAAAGGCGCTTTTCGTTGCGGCGGAATCTTCTCACGAAATTCCAATCACCAACTTTCTCCTCCGACTGCGAAAATATTTTATTGACACCGATCTACATAGGAAGAAACGATCAGCATGATAAAAGAAGGGAAATCAGAGCTCGTACGGAAAGATATAGGCGTTCGTTCCTGCCGCGCGCTATACCAGATTGGAATAATATAAAATAATGAAAGTGGTTCGATGAACCCTCTGCCAGACACTTAAAAGTGATTTGCAGAGTATCCATGTAGATACGACATGCATAACTTTTTTGTCAGGCAGTATTTTTGTAATAAATGTATCGATTTGCACAAGACGCTGCATTAACGAAAGTTAATCAAAATGGCACCAGTTAATATACCTGTATGAACCATCGCAGAATGCTTGTCATACCCGTTCGAACAACTGCGGTAGTATTTGAACACACTGCTTGTAGCTAGTATTTTTAAATGATCTTCAGACTCGACACACATCTTATATGTAAGACTTTCCTCATGACCCAAGAAGAAGACATCAAGGGGGTAAGATCAGGTGGACTTACTGGATGTGAAACAAGACCTCCTTCTAGGGAACGTCTGATGTGGGTATTCACGGGCAACACGTGCAAAGTGAATGTGGACCCCATCTTGCTAGAACCACGTACATGCGCGGAGCTCAATTGGGATACCTCTCAACATCATGAGGAGTATATGTCTCTGTAACACAATGTGCACTGGTGCAGTGAAATGAGAGTAAATCCCATAAATGAATCATCAATATATCAACCCTCAAGTTTGTTGCAAATCTGTGTTGATAACTTTTCACAACTGTTGCGCGGGGATATTCAACGGCCCGTACATTAGTACTGTTGTAGCACTGTGTGTGCTGTTGCGATGTCCTGCACGAAACAACCGTAGGTCTTTTCGTTAGTTGTTAATTCTTTGAAGAAAGGTTGCTATATATCGTTCATGTACCTACCAGAAGTTGTGGTATGTTTGGAAAAAGATGGGCCCAGTAATTGATGTTGCACTAATTTGGCACCACCCTTCTGCTTTCACATCATGCAGAGGTTCTTGAGAAACTGAAGAGGATTTTCAGAACGTCAACCCCGATAAATCCAGTCATGCTTAATTAGTAAATAATTCATTTCCGGTTCAGTCTCTCCACAGGCTGCAATAGCCAGCTGTGGTGCCGTCGTCATGAGACAGTATCTCGGTCAGTCGGTACACTGTCATTACTTTGTAAGGCTCCATTTTGGCTTGCGGACAGCTCTGCGAGAACATCATCTGGCACACCAACCTGACGTGCTAAAGGGTGGGACGATTTTCTCGGACTTCTTTCCAAGTACGCTCCTAATCAGTTAAAACCAATACGCCACGTGCCACGCTGTCCGAGAAACGGGCCGGGACAAAATGCGATGATCGCGGTTCAAAATGGCTCTGAGCACTATGCGACTCAACTTCTGAGGTCATCAGTCACCTAGAACTTAGAACTAATTAAACCTAACGAACCTAAGGACATCACACACATCCATGCCCGAGGCAGGATTCGAACCTGCGACCGTACCGGTCGCTCGGTTCCAGACTGTAGCGCCTAGAACCACACGGCCACTCAGGGCCGGCTATGATCGCGGTCAGCCCACAGAGGAGTTGGTTCCGGCGCAACGCCGCAGACACCGCATTCCTTGTATGTAAAACATCCTGTATATCTTTTTTTGCGAATCCATCGTGCATCAGCGCCAGGTATATCCTAAACGTCAGTTCAGGCAGCTTTTCACTCTCAAGCTGCCGCCAACGATAGACTGCTTTACTCGTTTTTCTACTTCAGCTGTATTCCCACACATATTCATAACCAGGTAACATCGGCAGAAACTTCACTTTACTACGATTCGGTCGTGAGATGCACTGTCTGATCAAGAGTATCCGGACAGCCCTATGTAGTGCAGAATTGACCACCAGATGCCACAGCAGGCGGATTCGTGGGTATAAAATGAGAAGGGGAGTATTACGTTGTCAGTAGAAAAGCAGTAGCGACAGAATAGGCCATTCAGGAGAGCTCCGTGATTTCGAACGTGGACTAGATGTCACCCGAGTAACGAATCCATCAGGGACATTTCTATTGGTGATGTGAAGTGATCTGAAAGGGGAAATGCGAAGGAACAGTCACAGTCAAACGAATAGTAGGCAGGCATACACTGACGGACCAGGACAGTTGAGCACTGCGGAGGGTGGTTGTAAGAATCGAGCGAAATCAACTGAAGGAATCATTTGTGAGTTCCAACGTGCTACTAGCAGTCCAGCTAGCACAATGACTGTGAGTGGGGAGTTAAAAAGAATGGCGTACTGTGATCGAGCAGCTCCTCATAAGCCACACATTTCTGTAATCGATGCTAAGCGACGCTTGAGGTGGTGTAAAGAGCCACGTCACTGGACAGTGGATGACTGGAAACCGAGTGCACGAGGTAGCACACTGGTCTGGCTTTCTAAACGACGACCGTTCAAATTCGCTTCCGATATCCCGATTCAGATTTTCTGTGAATTTCTTAAACCACTTAAGACAAACGTCGGGATGGTTCCTTTGAAAGCAGACGACCGATTTCCTTCCCCACCCTTCCTTATTGCGGGCTTGCACTTCGTCGAACGGACGTTAATTGCTAACATTCCTTCCACTTTAGGAATCGAGTGATTTAGAAAGATGCTGGGGTTTGAGTTTGGCGAATTTCTCGAGAACGTTAGCTACCGTCATGTGTAGTGCCAACAGTGAAGTACGGACGAGGTGGTGCTAGGTTCGCGGGTGTTTTTCGTGGTTAGTCCTTATTGCGTATGAGGAAACGCTAAAAAAAAAAAAATGGTTCGAATGGCTCTGAGCGCTATGGGACTTAACATCTGTAGTCATCAGTCCCATAGAACTTAGAACTACTTAAACCTAACTAACCTCAGGACATCACACACATCCATGCCCGAGGCAGGATTCGAACCTGCGACGTAGCAGTCGCGCGGTTCCGGACTGAGCGCCTAGAACCGCGAGACCACCGCGGCCGGCGGAAACGCTAAACGCAGAAGGATATGAAGACATTTTACAGCACTATATACTGCAAACAGTTGAGGAACAATTCGGAGACGATTATTGGTTGTATCGGCATGGCAATGCACCCTGTCATCAAGCAGCATCTATGAGGCAACGGTTTGTGGTCAACAACATTCCCGAAACGGACTGGCTTATGCAGAGTCTCAACCGGAACCCGATGCAACTCCTTTAGGTTGAGTTAGAACGTCGACTTCGCTCCAAACCCCAGTGTACAACATCATTACCCTCTCTGGTTTCGGTTCTTGAGAAAGAACGGGCTGCCATTCATCCACAGAGATGCCACACTGGAAGTGTCCGCAACAGAGTCCAAGCCGCATAAGGGGGAATGGTGGACTCAGGCCATATTAATGTCCATTAACAAGTGCCTGGTTATATTTGATCAGATGATGTAGAATAACATCGATTCTAACTAGAAGCTTGATTGAGTAGACCAGGGGTCTCCAAACTTTTTAGTCCACGGGCCACATTGACTCCTCCACGAAGTCATAAGGGCCAAGATCTACCTAGTGGGATTAAAGCACCCTAGCACTCCACGATCACCATAATGTAAGGCTAAGGGAAAGATGAAATCGCAAAGATCTAAGGTTGTGGGAATAGCTAGCACGGAAACGAACTGCGATTTTTATTTGATTACATAATTTTGATTGGTGGACGTACCTGACCTAAATTCTGGCGTATTTTATTCTGGCGAATTTCACCGACAAAAAAGTGTGTCACTGTCTTCACGAAAGCGTCCTGCAAAGTTAACCAAATCTGAAAATCATTGTTAGCAACACTATTACTGCAAGACGTAACAGAGGTGGAGTATGTCAACGCATTGTTATTTCAAGCGGCGCAACAATAAGTGTAGTTATGTAGTCTTGTAGCGAGTAGCAGAGCCAATGTCGCGGTGTATTGGTCGCGATAGTCCTCGAAACTCAATTGTTGGCAGTATAGGTACCACCTCAAATATTTGGCGGGCCGGATGCCGGGGATGTCCGGCCAGATAACGCGGGCCGGTTTGCTGGCCCTCGCGGGCCGGTTTCGGCCCGCGGGCCGTAGTTTGGAGACCCCTGGAGTAGACGGTCTGTAATCACTTGACTACGATATAGTCTTGAATCACGCCTTTATAAAGGAAGCGACGAATTTATTACACCGTTTAATGTGCAGTTACCTAGTTAATAAGCTGGTACACTCCGGCCCATGACCTAGATATATAAAATCGTTTGCAGATGAGGCAGCACTTCGTCGGAGACATGGTCATTAACAACCAGTTTTTAAAATAACAGTTATGAAATCTACAAGACTCTAGCGTATTTCCAGAAAGAAAAATATTCCTATTAACGACTGCGCCGCACAAGTCCTACTATCAAAGGGACGTGTAACTAGCTTTCGGTTTTTGAAGCATACAGTCTCTACCACCACTCACGGATTAGACCTAAGGCATGTTGCCGCTGCCCGACTGCTACCTGCAAGGCAGTACGAGTAGCAATCTACGAATTTGGAACGCGGGATCAGAATGTCGCCAGTCCCTCCAGCCGCTATTGCCAGTATTGATCCTGATGATGCCGCTGCCTCTTCATTCAAGCAGCTCCGCATCTGGGCTCGCAAAACCAAGAGCATCCCGTTCCATACCTCCCTAACTCAGAAAAATTCCAGGAAGGTTCCGGGAATGGAACTCTATCGTTTCTTTGAAAGCTCTCACGTACAGCCAGACGCTAGGTGGTTCTGGTTAGAGAACTCAGCAGCGTCCGGGATAACAACAGGACAGATTTTGAGCACCATGTTCCCAATGTAAAAGTGCTATGTGGCATCTTGAGAATTATGTATATCAATATTGATACATCAATTAAAAGTATGCTTATTTTCTAGAGTTCTCTCTCTCTCTCTCTCTCTCTCTCTCTCTCTGTGTGTGTGTGTGTGTGTGTGTGTGTGTGTGTGTGTGTGTGTAGTACCTATCCTTATCCAGCCTGGCCTATGCCTCATTTACAATAAACTCGCTACGAAAGGGATGTGAAAGCCTAATTGAAAATAAATTTTACGTAGTGATTCGCGTGCAGTATCCACGAATAAATTTCAGTCTACCTTTCCCTCTGATCACGAGACAGTGTTGTTAACTGTTGTACCGGACGAATTAACACTCGTCAGTACAGTGATGAGTTCCTAACTTTACTCCTGGAGGAGACCATGTTGATACTACAACACACAAAATGTTAGATCACTTCACTACAACTTGAACAAGACGAAGTACTTAAATTTGTAACAATCCATGTCCACAGAAATATCGCGAGAATTTATTACTGTTAGTGAACATTAACGTATCAAATGAAACTAATGGTTCCAAAGGCATAAATATAGGCTACTAGTCTCTTCTCACACAGTCAATTGACCGCAAACATTTATGCAGAGTTGTATCTAACACAATCGTCGCACAGCTGGCTCGGTTGAGAGACGATTCTGTCGTCTTAGGCGATGATGAGTGCTGACTGCTCGTTCTTCGGGCGACACCACATTAATACTGCCATATTATATCTTGAGAAACCTTCTTTCATCACTATCAACTGATCTTTAGAAACGAACCATATTTCATCTCTTTTAAAAAAGCAAAACAACTGCGACTAATCCAAAGCAGACTGCGTTGCTACTTTCATCTACGAAGGATTGCAACCCTTTTCTGTAGAATCTCTGCAGTATCGTCCTAACTCCTAAACCCAACAAACTCAGCAGAGTTGCTTCGTCCAAGGTCCACAGACACAATCTGACTTTGTCCTTACCGTTATTAATTTCAAGAACGTGTAGCAATACTTGCCGTTTCCCACGTGGCTTCCACTACTCTCTGCGAACGAATAATTTTGTAAATTCGCTAACGTTCATTACATTTCGTTAATTAATGCATATACGCCATGGTTATTTCCAAGCGCCTTCAAAAAGGAAATAGACGTTTGAGTATGCTTTTGTCAGCTATTATAGATCAAGTCCGTGCATTGCAAGCCAATTACAGACGCTTCGCTTTCTAAACTCGCTTCAACTTCCTTAAGCGTTGCACATATTTATCAGCAGTCGCTGGTTTTCCGTTACTTTCGATACTGATTTCAACATTCCTTCTATCCCGTTCTATCTGTAACATATCTTTTTACCGAAACAGCAACCCCTTTATCTCATTCATGAGGGGCTATCAGTGCACCTATTGTTGTGTTCGCTAGAACTATTTTACTACATGGTGTAACCAGTGACCCCTAAGATCGTTGCGTCCGAAACAAAGGCAGTAATTCATTTTGCTAACACAGGTAAACTTCAAGGATTGTCACTTGACATAGAGCGCTTTAGCCCCATTATAAAAAGACAAAGAATGTGTAACTATCCAAATGTAATGAAGAGAGACAGTGAGTCAGGTATCTTCTGCAGGCCGGCCGGTGTGGCCGTGCGGTTCTAGGCGCTTCAGTCTGGAACCGCGTGACCGCTACGGTCGCAGGTTCGAATCCTGTCTCGGGCATGGATGTGTGTGATGTCCTAAGATTAGTTAGGTTTAAGTAGTTCTAAGTTCTAGGGGACTGATGACCGCCGGCCGATGTGGCCGAGCGGTTCTAAGCGCTTCAGTCTAGAACCGCGCGACCGCTACGATCGCAGGTTCTAATCCTGCCTCGGGCATGGCTGTGTGTGATGTCCTTAGGTTAGTTAGATTTAAGTAGTTCTAAGTTCTAGGGGACTGATGACCTCAGATGTTAAGTCCCATAATGCTCAGAGCCACTTGAACCATATCTTCTGCAGCCTCGGTACCTGTGAATCACTGATGTCAACCATATTTATTTATGTTACGTAGTTTATGACCGACGAAACTTCACCACTCTTTACAAATCACGTATTACTATTTTTTTGCCAGGTACTACACACGCCTTCCTCTCCTTCCGTAACAACATTCACACCATTCGTTGTATATTTCAAAAGCCTTCGCTCTCCTAAATTTCTGTATACTAAATTATGAGTGTTTGCCCACACACTGACTATGGTACAGCCTTTCTCAAGACATTAAAAACGACTCGCAGTGACAAGTGTGCCAGTACTTACCCCATTCTTAAAGCTCAGGCTTCATTCTGTCCCCTAACGCATGACATTTTACTGTGGCGAGAGGTCCCCCCCCCCCAACCCCCCCCACCCCCCACCTCCCAGTCTGTGATACCTGTATGCAAATCAATTTACACCACATTTTCACTGAGTGCATTTTATAGCGTGCTAAGTGTGCAGAAGCAAATTTAGGTGGGGATCTGCCCTCTGTTTCAGCTGAAGGCGAGACGAATGTGGTCAAGCATTTAAAATTTTATGTTGTGTGTGGACCCCGCGCTAATCTTTTCGGCTGGAGACTTCAGTCTGTTGCAGAGTGGCTGGCTCATCGGTTTTATTCCACTTGTCCACCAGATGCAGCTGGCTACAATTTTATTTTAATTGTTTCTGCTGCTTTTTACTGGAAGTTTTAGACCTGACGACGTGATTTTCGTTGTATTATATATATATAGGGTGAAAAGTATTTAAACCGACAAACTCTGGGAGGCTGTAGGAGACATGAAAACAAATATTTTTCCCTAAAGTCATTTTTTCCTATGAGGAGTATTTAAACCGGTAGAGGAAGATTTCTCTGGCGGCAAATTAATTAAACCAACAAACACTTTTCCATTTTTTTATGGCCAAGAGACAACAACTAGGTAGCAGATACGGCCCAATTAAACAGTCCCTAACAACAGTGACCCACACATTAACGAAGAACCGCACTTGATGAGCGCTAGTAACTGCGGCATGTGGGTTATCCTCCTCCAAACATGCGAATTGTGCATGTTGAAGACTCCATCGCCCCCGAACGTTGCTTCATCGGTAAACAACACAGAGGATGGAAATGTAGCATGTATTTCACACTGTTCCAGATACCACTGAGAAAACTGTGCTCTGGGTGGATAATCTACTGGTTGCTGGTTACGGACACGGTGTAAGTGAAATGAACGTAATAATTGCTCTCGAAGGACTGTTCTTACATTCGTCTGATTCGTCGCCATGTTACGTGCAATTGCACGAGTGCTGATTGAAGCCGCTCCACCTGCTGGCCGGCCGGTGTGGCCGAGCGGTTCTACGCGCTACAGTCTGGAACCGCGCGACCGCTACGGTAGCAGGTCCGAATCTTGCCTCGGGCATGGATGTGTGTGATGTCCTTAGGTTAGTTAGGTTAAGTAGTTCTAAGTTCTAGGGGACTGATGACCTCAGATGTTAAGTCCCATAGTGCTCAGAGCCATTTTTTTCCACATGCTGCAAGACAGCTTCCTCAACTTGCAGCGTTCTTACCGTGCGACGGCGTCCCTGTCCAGGTAATTTGCAAAATGACCCGGTCTCACGCAGACGTTGGTTCACAGCAGCAAAGATCGTGTGACGCGGGATACGGCGATTAGGATATTGTTGTTGAAAAACCCGCTGTGCAGCTCGTCCGTTGTGGTGCGCTACGTAGTACGCACCAACCATATCAGTGTACTCTCTCCAGGTGTATCGCTACATTAGTAAACAGAGACAATGCAGTACTACACTGGTGGAGAGCAGTTGCCAACGACTGAAGAACGTAATACGCCCTCTAACAACTGAAGATCGTAATACGGCCTCCACCCCTTAATTTCCATGTTAGAGCTCATTTTAGTTTCGTCAGTATGTACTGTACTTCCTCGATTCACCGCCAGTTGGCCCAATTGAAGGAAGGTACTGTTGACGTCGGTGCTTGTGTTGCCATGCGACTCATTGCTCTACAGTACTAGCATCAAGCACATCAGTAGTAGCATCAACAGATTAGTGTTCATCAAGAACGTGGTTTTGAAGTCAGTGCAATGTTTACAAATGCGGAGTTGGCAGATGCCCATTTGATGTATGGATTAGCACGGGGCAATAGCCGTGGCGCGGTACGTTTGTATCGAGACAGATTTCCAGAACGAAGGTGTCCCGACAGGAAGACGTTCGAAGCATTTGATCGGCGTCTTAGGGAGCACGGAACATTCCAGCCTTATAACTCGTGACTGGGGAAGACCTAGAACGACGAGGGCACCTGAATGGACGAGGCAATTCTTCGTGCAGTTGACGATAACCCTAATGTCAGCGTCAGAGAGGTTGCTGCTGTACAAGGTAACGTTGACCACGTCACTGTATGGAGAGTGCTACGGGAGAACCAGCTGTTTCCGTACCAAGTACAGCGTGTGCAGGCACTATCAGCAGCTTATTGGCCTCCACGGGTACACTTCTGCGAATGGTTCATCCAACAATGTGTCAATCCTCATTTCAGTGCAAATGTTCTCTTTACGGATGAGGCTTCATTCCAACGTGATCAAATTGTTAATTTTCACAATCAACACGTGTGGGCTGACGAGAATCCGCACGCAATTGTGCAATCACGTCATCAACACAGATTTTCTGTGAACGTTTGGGCAGGCATTGTTGGTGATGTCTTGATTGGGCCCCATGTTCTTCCACCTAGGCTCAATGGAGCACGTTATCATGATTTCATACGGGATACTCTACCTGTGCTGCTAGAACATGTGCCTTTACAAGTACGACACAACAAGTGGTTCATGCACGATGGAGCTCCTGCACATTTCAGTCGAAGTGTTCGTACGCTTCTCAACAACAGATTCGGTGACCGATGGATTGGTAGAGGCGGACCAATTCCATGGCCTCCACGCTCCCCTGCCCTCAACCCTCTTCACTTTCATTTATTGGGGCATTTGAAAGCTCTTGTCTACGCAACCCCGGTATCAAATGTAGAGACTCTTCGTGCTCGTATTGTGGACGGCTGTGATACAATACGCCATTCTCCAGGGCTGCATCAGCGCATCAGGGATTCCATGCGACGGAGGGTGGATACATGTATCCTCGCTAACGGAGGACATTTTGAACATTTCCTGTAACAAAGTGTTAAAGTCACGCTGGTACGTTCTGTTGCTGTGTGTTTCCATTCCATGATTAATGTGATTTGAAAAGAAGTAATAAACTGAGCTCTAACATGGACAGTAAGCATTTCCGGACACATGTCCACATAACATATTTTCTTTCTTGTGTGTGAGGAATGTTTCCTGAAAGTTTGGCCGTAGAAGTATGAAGGAAAGGATGAGGGCAAAACAGTTCTGTATTCGCGAGAGAACACCACGGTTTATGTTGATCAAACGGGTCACGTGTGGTGTAGCGTCGCTGGCTACATTATCGTTAAAGTTTGTGTAACTTAGCTGCGCGGTTAGAAGCGAGCCTGCTCGCGGACTCTCCGGTCCCAGCAGGGCAAACAAACAGACGGCAGAGGAGGAAGCGCGCAGCTATGCAGAGTGGCTTCTCGAACCCTCCCGTCCCGTGGCGGCGAGGAAAGCCACAGCCGGCAAGTGGGCCAGCCAGCTACGCTCTCGTGGGTCGCCGGTGCCTGCGTTTCACCTCATCTTCTGCCGAGCGGCTCTCACAACTCCAGCATTCAGAGGCGCGGATCCAAGTGGGGTTGTGGGGGTCATGCCTCACCCACTAAAAAATTACTAGCCTTAGAACTAATAGTGTACAAAATGGCAACCAATGTTAGAACTTACAAGCTACTTTTAAGGCGGGATACTCTTCAACTGCTTTCGTAACGGCCTGCTCACATGCATAGTCTTGCGGCCTGACCGACAACATTCGAACCCTGGCTGACATACCTGCTGTCAACAACAAATCCGACAGAGTTCGTGAATCCACAAATGCACAGGTAGTCTGACACTCTACTCCTTTTCACATTCGTCAGGCATCACCAAAAACTCCCTGTGACAGCGTTGACACCACTATAGTGCGCGTCATTTACGACGGCGGCCGAGTTTGGTTCGTTCTGCTCATCTGACATCACAAAACACAGTCAACCAATGAACAGAGAACGACGTTGCCAGAGCTCGACTGCAGTGCAGAGCGCGGACGAGTGTCTTCAGATTTAGAAACGTTCAGTCATAAATAAAGTAACTGAACAAAAGCAATGTTTTGATAGCAGACTTTCTACAAAAGAAAGTTTGGAAAAAGCATTATTTATACCAATTGCTTCATATTCTATTAATTAATTAAACCAAACAAGCAATAAGCCTCCTAATTCAGACGATAGCAAGGAAAGGTGTTTGTATCATTCTCACGAACTTTTTCGCAATAAAGAACAGCGGTAATTGTTTATTTCCTATTGTACTTCGACGAAACGTGAGTAATTCATAGTCATACCAACAGTGTTTGTCGGTATTTTGTGTGATATTTTAGAGTCAACCAGATATTCTATTGAGCGAAAAGCTGCATTAGCGTAGTGATTAAGGCGTTTGGCTGCTAACTCAAAGGTTCTGAGTTCAAACCTTGTTCTAAAAATTCAAATGGCTCTGAGCACTATGGGACTCAACTACTGTGGTCATAAGTCCCCTAGAACTTAGAACTACTTAAACCTAACTAACCTAAGGACATCACACACATCCATGCCCGAGGCAGGATTCGAACCTGCGACCGTAGCGGTCGTGCGGTTCCAGACTGTAGCGCCTTTAACCGCTCGGCCACTCCGGCTGGCCGTTGTTCAGTGCTTGGTATTTTCTTTATTTAAAAACAATATCGAATTGTATTCGTTTGAATGTAATTTTTTGAAATTTCTAGTGCTTTGTCTCTTCATTATAATCATAATAAGTTTTCGGTTTTTCTAATTTTGTCCTCCAATGTTTCTTTTCACAACAATTAAAAACAATGAAAAGGCACACATACAATATTCATGTTATCTGTTTTGTTTGTATATCTTCTCTGCCGCAGTCGCTGTTTTACTATTCATAGTGAAATATATTCTTTTGCGACAGTATTAAAAGTATTATTTAGAGCAGAATTTCGGCTCGTAAGTTGCCGAGCTACTTGATTGTCTGACGCAATTCTTTGCTTCGCTGCTTTGGCAACATCATCATATTCAATGTTTTCGTCGACTGATCTATGTTTTGGCAAGTATTTGCTGTCCGTTATGACAAACACAAATTGTTTGCGCACTGCGCCTCACTGACAATATATTTTAGTTTCTGTGTTTTATTACGTCCACAATTCAGTTTTGTGTACTTCGCCAACTTTGTTTTAATCAGAACTTTGTAGAAAAAAGCGAAATGACCCTGGTATAAATAAAACTTTTATTACAGTCACGAAAGACGGAGTATTTCTCAATATTACGTACGACACCTATGTTGTTGTTGTGGTCTTCAGTCCTGAGACTGGTTTGATGCAGCTCTCCATGCTACTCTATCCTGTGCAAGCCTCTTCATCTCCCAGTACCTAACGCTACCTACATCCTTCTGAATCTGCTTAGTGTATTGATCTCTTGGTCTCCCTCTATGACTTTTACCCTCCACGCTGCCCTCCAATGCTAAATTTGTGATCCCTTGATGCCTCAAAACATGTCCTACCAACCGATCCCTTCTTCTAGTCAAGTTGTGCCACAAACTTCTCTTCTCCCCAATCCTATTCAATACCTCCTCATTAGTTACGTGATCTACCCACCTTATCTTCAGCATTCTTCTGTAGCACCACATTTCGAAAGCTTCTATTTTCTTCTTGTCCAAACTGGTTATCGTCCATGTTTCACTTCCATACATGGCTACACTCCATACAAATACTTTCAGAAACGACTTCCTGACACTTAAATCTATACTCGATGTTAACAAATTTCTCTTCTTCAGAAACGCTTTCCTTGCCATTGCCAGTCTACATTTTATATCCTCTCTACTTCGACCATTATCAGTTATTTTACTCCCTAAATAGCAAAACTCCTTTACTACTTTAAGTGTCTCATTTCCTAATCTAATCCCCTCAGCATCACCCGATTTAATTTGACTACATTCCATTATCCTCGTTTTGCTTTTGTTGATGTTCATCTTATATCCTCCTTTCAAGACCCTGTCCATTCCGTTCAACTGCTCTTCCAAGTCCTTTGCTGTCTCTGACAGAATTACAATGTCATCGGCGAACCTCAAAGTTTTTACTTCTTCTCCATGAATTTTAATACCTACTCCAAATTTTTCTTTTGTTTCCTTTACTGCTTGCTCAATATACAGATTGAATAACATCGGGGAGAGGCTACAACCCTGTCTCACTCCTTTCCCAACCACTGCTTCCCTTTCATGCCCCTCGACTCTTATAACTGCCATCTGGTTTCTGTACAAATTGTAAATAGCCTTTCGCTCCCTGTATTTTACCCCTGCCACCTTCAGAATTTGAAAGAGAGTTTTCCAGTTAACGTTGTCAAAAGCTTTCTCTAGGTCTACAAATGCTAGAAACGTAGGTTTGCCTTTTCTTAATCTTTCTTCTAAGATAAGTCTTAAGGTTAGTATTGCCTCACGTGTTCCAATATTTCTACGGAATCCAAACTGATCTTCCCCGAGGTCCGCTTCTACCAGTTTTTCCATTCGTCTGTAAAGAAGTCGCGTTAGTATTTTGCAGCTGTGACTTATTAAACTGATAGTTCGGTAATTTTCACATCTGTCAACACCTGCTTTCTTTGGGATTGGAATTATTATATTCTTCTTGAAGTCTGTGGGTATTTCGCCTGTCTCATACATCTTCCTCACCAGATGGTAGAGTTTTGTCATGACTGGCTCTCCCAAGGCCATCAGTAGTTCTAATAGAATGTTGTCTACTCCCGGGGCCTTGTTTCGACTAAGGTCTTTCAGTGCTCTGTCAAACTCTTCACGCAGTATCTTATCTCCCATTTCATCTTCATCTACATCCTCTTCCATTTCCATAATATTGTCCTCAAGTACATCGCCCTTGTATAAACCCTCTATATACTCCTTCCACCTTTCTGCCTTCCCTTCTTTGCTTACAACTGGGTTGCCATCTGAGCTCTTGATGTTCATACAAGTGGTTCTCTTCTCTCCAAAGGTCTCTTTAATTTTCCTGTAGGCAGTACCTATCTTACCCCTAGTGAGACAAGCCTCTACATCCTTACACCTATGTGGTACTTAAATTAAATGAGATATTGTTATACAGTAAATTTTATATGAAATTTAGGTATCTTGTCCACATTTCATTCTCAACATTGTGGCAACTAAAATCGACCATACGTAAAGTATACTCTATGGACTTTTACCTCTGCAAACTCTTCAAAATTTCGTGCAATGGTTTACTACATTTAATGCTGCACAATAACTGCGTTGAACATCGAAACAAAATTAAGTCATTTATGGGGGGAAGGTATCAGTCAAGAAGATGTGTAAAAATCAAAGTTTTGGGCCAAATAGTTTTTGTGAAATCGAATGATAAGTGTGTGAAAGCAGTGGGAACACCGTGTGTCAGCACAGGCGAGCAGTGCAGTGATGACAAAATCGCGCACAGCGCGGAATGCGGGGAGCACGTCTCTGTAGCAGTGAAAGGGTTAATGCGGCCGTGGTGGCTTTACTTCATGAACTGCGCGCTCCCCCCTAAATGTAAGTTTGCGAACTATACTATACTATGGCACTGCTTCTCTCGGCGCGTGCGTCATTTGCAACGGGCAACGCAGCAATCTCCCGCGTCTGGGCGGGCATGCGCGAGCCGCCAAGATAAAAGAATTGAACTATAGACTAAAATTACTGGAGGTAGGAGTGGACCCTTATTCTACGACAGAGAACATTGGTGTTTACTTGTACAAAATTGGTTTAATTTCTGTATTGTAGTCAATGAAGCACACCGGTTTACATAGATTGTGATATGACAATTTCAGGACAATTGTCAAGATAACGTATTACGTCCTGATTAGCAGAAATAACGCTGAACACAAGAGTATAAAATTTAAACAGAAGGTTCTCTACAATTTTTTTCTTACCTCTAGCCAGTAAAGCACTGTCTGAGTTGGCTAATATTACGTCAAATCATCCCATTCCGGTTCTAAGTTCGGTACTATTTAGGATGATAATCAAGTCTATTGAGGATCGTTAGTTTTTGTGACAAGATATGCAAAAGATTACTCAAAGTTGTTCGTGTTCACCACGGACACAATCTGATGATCCAATAATTTTACGCCTCTGCCAGCGGCCTTTAGCTGTGACGTGTCGTTGGCTGCATTGCTGCTCTCGCCCTCTGAAAATCCTATAGAAAGCTAATCAAAATCTTTACTGATTTTATCAGCTGAAACTGCCCTATGTTTCTCATTAGGCAAGAAAACATGCACTCATCCCAAGTCTGGAAAATATGGCGATAAACACGCACAGAAATGGAGCAGCATGTATACTTCAACACCCTCTCAGTTCTTGCAAGAACAATTAACTACGTGATTGTTTCGTTTCTCCTCTGTCAGAGCTCAACGACTCCTCTGCTTATTTCTAGGTGAATATCAGCCAAAAAGGAATGCAGTGTTCACACAAAATTCCTCTTTAGGCGTTGTGCAGAGTGTGATGCGCCCTGTTATACACTTGACGCTGGTTCAGAGGAGAGTCCTCGAAGTTTTTGATATTCCATCTTTCGTAGCAAACTGCCCCCCTCGTGTCCTTTTGTGCTTCGCATCACGGCCTTTTTAGACCAATGGAGACCAATGGGAGCATTCCTTTCATCTCGTCAAAACTACCCCCGCCAATCGCAAAGGATGTACCTACAAACTGCGCCGTAATAATCTAGCCACTTGTACTCCTTCCGAGTTTATTTCAGCTAATTGGACATTTTGTGCCCGCTACTGACACCTAAAAGTTACATGCGTACATCACGAGAGCACCACGGACCTTTCAGGTGACTCTCTTTTAATTACGTCTCAGGCCTGTTTTTATCCGTCTGGAAATTCCCCAACGCAATTTTCTAAAGAATTTCTGCATCACAGGCAGCGCTGGGCCATCACCTGCTATCTTTGATGTATCGCCTGGAGCGTTCATTGTCTCCCTCGCTGCGGGTCACCGTTGCGCAACCCGAGTCTGTCCCAAACTAAAGTGTCTCCTCTAGCAGCTTTTTTCACCTTTTGCTCACTGACATGCAGGATTTGAGTTTGGTGTGTTAATACCGTCGAATCGAGTGTCATACCTTTTTGCATTACAAACTGTACATATTGATCGGCAAATCTGCTCACTATCACCAAAGTATCCATCTACTCGTTACGACGTATAAAATCTCATGTAAGGTGCGAAATTAACATTCATTCAAGCTGCCACCTTACAGTAGAACTGACAAACTATGGGAAAGGAGTGACAGAAAGGAACCTCCCCCCCCCAAAAAAAAAAAGAAACTTAGATGGAGTAATTGACTTTCAGAATAGACTTAAGAAACAGCGTTCACTCATTTACACGCTTGTAAAAATACGATTTCCAGACCAATGTTAATACTCTAGTGCGTAGTGACATACTAATAACTGTTAGTGCAACCTTCGATTTTTATTTAAAAACGATAAAGTATGTGGCGAAAGCCAGTGACCAGGCTACGGGCTCGAATGTAGGTGGAGTTCATACCTTCGTCGCCGTGATACTGGGAGGTGTGTGTGGTGGCGGACGAGCCATACCAGCTACTTTTTACCCTCGGGGAAGAACCTCGGTATTCAGTTTGACAGCAGACCTGGAGCCTCCAGTTTTAGTGGGTATTTTGCAGAGCCAAAGTACACTTTCGTCTTAGGCGGTGTTCGAAAGACGATTTTTATGTTATATTTTCAAGCAGCCTCACAATTTTGACTGAGAGCGGTCACAAGTAAGGAAGGAAGAATGGAAAGGAAGTTTCCTGTCTTTTGCCTTCTCTCTTTAGATAACTGCATCTTTTATTTTCTTTAATTCCCTACTAATCTTAGTGCTTCACTGTACCTGTTCCCTATGCTACCACATCATGAAAGCGTCGTTGATATAGCAGAAGAATTGCTTGGGTTTTTGACAAGTGGTTTGAAGAGCCACATCCACAAAAATGTGCAATGTAGATATATGCGATCCCAGAAGCCAGTGGGGACTGCATGGCCACTCGATCCAACTGTTCATAAAACTCTCTGTTACACTTGAAGTAGGTGGTCGTCAGCCCATGTTCAAAAAGTATTATTCTTGAAGAATCAAGTTTGGCAACATCGCTAGTACTTCTTTTTATTACTATTACCGGTTTCGGCAGATCTACACTGTCATCATCGGATCTGTCGACATCTTTTACAGAAATAAAAAGAATTATTAGCGATCACAGCAAACTTGATTCTTCAAGAACAATATAGCCTTCAGATCGCCCGCAGCGATTGATGCAATGTCAAACACTTATAACATGATCAAAAAGTTGAACTATTTGCGTCTTGAAATGTTGAATATGGAGGACCAAGGATAGCAACACAACATCGAACTCGTGAGTAGGTCATCCCTTTGTAGTCATGTGTCCCTAAGTACCTTCAAAAAATCGGCTGAGTTCTTCATTTGGTGGGTGCAGGATCCCGCAAGTGGTTTTAGAAGAAACGCCAAATATTTGGGCAGCCTGTAATTGTGAAAGTTAATGGTGTGAAGTACTAGCTACAGAAGCACGCCTTCCTTGAGGATTTTTGGATGTCTATTCAGGCCTGGTGTCGCTGGAACAGTCTCCAGGACGCACGCTACCCCTACCATTCTAGCCTCACCCCTTCCCCACCCGCCAGCCATACAGTACTTAGCCACCCGCAGCCATGTGGAGAGGGCGCACCGCTAGTATAAATATTATGACATCCACAGTATCTTTACACTCCTCTAGTATCCAGGACCAGTGGCTAGTCCTCTAACTGCCAGAACACAACAATCACCCTTTGATTGTATATTGTGTTAATTGTGTTATTATCACATGCAAGAGACTTGCTGTTATTATATTTCTTAAATTACGGGGGTGATATAAATTAAAACTTTAGAAGTTCTATAAAATTTAGAAAGTCGTGTGATGGAGTTGGTAGGTGGCAGTAGTATTCCTTGAGGTTCAGAAAGTAACCGACAGGTGGCAGAGCGATGCTACAATACAGGAGAAGGCAGCAGCGTCCACAGCAAGATGGCCACCCCACTGTGAACTTGCACTGCGACTGAGAAGCGAACTGTGATGCGTTTTTTGTGTAGTGAAGGTGTCAAACCAACCGAAATTCATCGCAGAATGACAGCACAGTATGGTGATTCGTGTCTGACGTTGCAGCAAGTGCACGAGGGGTGCAGGAAGTTTTAAAGCGGTGTAACTACCATGGAGGATGCCCCAAGCCTTGAGAAGGCTCACTGCGTAGTGCCAGACAAGAACACTGTGTTAGTGGAGGAGCTTGTAAAGTAGAACGGACACATAACTATAAACAAAATAACCACCAGTCTGGAGATTAGTATTGGTTCAGTGCAGAATATTATCCAAAATGTATTGTACTTCAACAAGGTGTCTGCAAGCTGGGTGACACGTCCGTTGATTCCCGAAATGAAAGACAGTCACTTCGATGCCTGTGAAGAACTTTAGCGTCATTTCCACAACGTAGGTGATTCATTTCTGGGGAAAATTGTTACAAGCGATGAGACCTGGGTTCACTATCACCAACCAGAAAGGTCAAACAAGGAACGATGCCGTACCTCATCACCGAAACAAAAAAAAAAGCTCCACACTCAATTGTCTGCTGGAAAAATCATGCTGTTATCTTCTGGGATGAAAATGGAGAAATTTTGGAGCATTAAATGGATAGGGGAGTGACGGTAACCAATACTTCTTATTCAGACATGCTGAAAATTGAACTTCATCCTGCAATCAGGAGCAGACAACGAGGACCTCTTGACTTCCGTAGTATTGCTACAGCATGACAATGTGCGAACGCATACAGTGTAATACAGTTGAGGCTATTCAGGAAATTAAATTTGAGTATTTGGTATATCCTCCTTATTCAGCAGACGTTGCTGCTAGTGACTTTCATCTGTTCGGTGCACTCAAAGAAGCAATGGGAGATAGGCATTTCAGATGCGACAAAGAGGTGAAAACTGTAGTGCATGTCTGGCTACACACACAACCAAAGGAATTCTTTCATCATGGTATCTATACACTTCTAAAGCGGTGGAATACGTGCATTCACCGTTAGGGAGACAACATCGAAAAATGACATGTAAGTTTTTTGTTCATTTTTATAATTGAAATATTATAGCACTTTTAAGATTTTGATTTGAATCACCCTCGTAATTGTTTCACACATGTACTCAAATTTTCAGAGCTATGATTTTTAAAAGCTATATTTTCTGAATTGCAATTTGGTAGGTGTTATGCTACAGTAATATACTGTTCGCTGATGCAAAGAAGTTATTATTATTATTATATTAAAACAGTTAATACATGTTATTGTTGTTATCGAGATCGTACATATCTGTAGTTTATTTAGAGGAGGGTGAAGATAAGTTGCCTTGGGGCAGGAGGAGGGAGGGAGGGAGAGAGACATGATTCCGCACCGGAGCATTCACTCTATTTATCACGGCAATTATCTGGCTGATAATACAAATATTGAGTCAGGGCAGCATTTAGCAGTGTATTCTCGTAAATCTATTTCTCATGCTACAGTACATTTAGAATTTCCTATCTGGAACTGTTTGTAAAAATACTTCCTGCGGGCTGTGTGAACCACTATCAGTGTGGAACACCAGACAACTCTCCATTGTATCTTATAGAGGAATTCCTCACGGTAGGAAAGAGAACACACACACACACACACACACACATATATATATATATATATATATATATATATATATATATATACACTCCTGGAAATTGAAATAAGAACACCGTGAATTCATTGTCCCAGGTAAGGGAAACTTTATTGACACATTCCTGGGGTCAGATACATCACATGATCACACTGACAGAACCACAGGCACATAGACACAGGCAACAGAGCATGCACAATGTCGGCACTAGTACAGTGTATATCCACTTTTCGCAGCAATGCAGGCTGCTATTCTCCCATGGAGACGATCGTAGAGATGCTGGATGTAGTCCTGTGGAACGGCTTGCCATGCCATTTCCACCTGGCGCCTCAGTTGGACCAGCGTTCGTGCTGGACGTGCAGACCGCGTGAGACGACGCTTCATCCAGTCCCAAACATGCTCAATGGGGGACAGATCCGGAGATCTTGCTGGCCAGGGTAGTTGACTTACACCTTCTAGAGCACGTTGGGTGGCACGGGATACATGCGGACGTGCATTGTCCTGTTTGAACAGCAAGTTCCCTTGCCGGTCTAGGAATGGTAGAACGATGGGTTCGATGACGGTTTGGATGTACCGTGCACTATTCAGTGTCCCCTCGACGATCACCAGTGGTGTACGGCCAGTGTAGGAGATCGCTCCCCACACCATGATGCCGGGTGTTGGCCCTGTGTGCCTCGGTCATATGCAGTCCTGATTGTGGCGCTCACCTGCACGGCGCCAAACACGCATACGACCATCATTGGCACCAAGGCAGAAGCGACTCTCATCGCTGAAGACGACACGTCTCCATTCGTCCCTCCATTCACGCCTGTCGCGACACCACTGGAGGCGGGCTGCACGATGTTGGGGCGTGAGCGGAAGACGGCCTAACGGTGTGCGGGACCGTAGCGCAGCTTCATGGAGACGGTTGCGAATGGTCCTCGCCGATACCCCAGGAGCAACAGTGTCCCTAATTTGCTGGGAAGTGGCGGTGCGGTCCCCTACGGCACTGCGTAGGATCCTACGGTCTTGGCGTGCATCCGTGCGCCTCTGCGGTCCGGTCCCAGGTCGACGGGCACGTGCACCTTCCGCCGACCACTGGCGACAACATCGATGTGCTGTGGAGACCTCACGCCCCACGTGTTGAGCAATTCGGCGGTACGTCCACCCGGCCTCCCGCATGCCCACTATACGCCCTCGCTCAAAGTCCGTCAACTGCACATACGGTTCACGTCCACGCTGTCGCGGCGTGCTACCAGTGTTAAAGACTGCGATGGAGCTCCGTATGCCACGGCAAACTGGCTGACACTGACGGCGGCGGTGCACAAATGCTGCGCAGCTAGCGCCATTCGACGGCCAACACCGCGGTTCCTGGTGTGTCCGCTGTGCCGTGCGTGTGATCATTGCTTGTACAGCCCTCTCGCAGTGTCCGGAGCAAGTATGGTGGGTCTGACACACCGGTGTCAATGTGTTCTTTTTTCCATTTCCAGGAGTATATATATATATATATATATATATATATATATATATATATATATATATATATATAAAGAAACTGATTTAGGAATGCGCATTCAAATACAGAGATATGTAAACAGGCATAATATAGCGCTGCGGTCGGCAACGCCTATATAAGACAAGTGTCTGGCACAGTTACTAGATCGGTTGCTGTTGCTACAATGGCAGGTTATCAAGATTTAAGTTAGTTCTAATGTGGTGTTACAGTCATTGCACGAGCGATGGGACACAACATCTCCGAGGCAGCGATGGAGTGAAGATTTTCCCGTACGAGCATTTCAAGAGTGTACCGTGCGTATCAGGAATTCGGTAAAACAACAAATCTCCGACATCACTGCGATCGGAAGAAGATCCTGAAAGAACGGGACCAACGACGCCTCAAGAGAATCGTCCAACGTGACAGAAGTGCAACCCTTCCGCAAACTGCTGCAGATTGGAATGCTGGGCCATCAACAAGCGTCAGCGTGCGAACCATTCAACGAAATATCATCGATATGGGCTTCCGAAGCCGAAGGCCCACTAGTGTACCTTTGATGACTGCACGACACAAGGCTTAATGCCTCGCCTTGGCCCATCAACACCGGCATTGGATTGTTGATTGTATCGAGCGGATGGACGTTTACGGGTATGGAGACAACCTCACGAATCCGTGTACCCTGCATATCAGCAGGGGACTGTTCAAGCTGGTGAAGGCTCTGTAATGGTGTGGGGCGTGTGCAGTTGGAGTGGTATGGGACCCCTGATAAGTCTAGATACGTCTCTGACAGGTGACACGTTCGTAAGCATCCTGTTGATCACCTGCATCCGTTCATTTCCATGCTGCGTTCCGACGGACTTGGGCACTTCCAGTAGGACAATGCAACACCCCACACGTCCAGAACTTCCATAGAGTGGCTGCAGGAAAGCTCTCGGTCACCAGACTCCCCAGATATGAACATTATTGAGGATATCTGGGATGCCTTACATCGTGCTGTTCAGAAGAGATCTCCACCCCCTCGTACTCTTACGGATTTATGGACAGTCCTGCAGGACTCATGGTGTCAATTCCCTCCAGCACTACTTCAGACATTACTCGAGTCCACACCACGTCGTGTTGCGGTACTTCTTCGTGCTCACGCGGGCCCTACACGGTATAAGGTAGATGTACCAATTTCTTTTGTTCTTCAATGTATGTCACATATTTTGACAATCGGCAGTTCTTAAATATCCCGTCCTACCGTACGGCAGGGTTAAAAAGAAATACATGAAGTATCAGTTTACACGTCGGACCTGGTGGTCTAGCCTTAAATACGTGTGCCTGGAAACCGAAAGGTCGTGGCGTCGAATCTCTTTCGGACCACGGACTTTTAGTCTTCGTTTTCATATAGCCTTAACCTATCGCCAGAAACAACACATGATACGGATTCCACATTAAATTCTAGGTCCCGTTTGCCCGGTTGCATAACTGGCGTAGGTTAGGGACACGCAAGTCACCGAAGTGGCTTCCAATAAAAAGACTTGCACCAGGCCATGTAACCAAACGAAATCATTATTATCTGTACACATAATTAAGTTTGTACGGAACCCTCAGAGCGCGAATCCAACTAACACTTGTTTGATTTCCCTTTTTTCGCGGCAGTATCCTGCTACCATGATATCGTGACCAGGGTGTCTGCGAATCATGTGCATCCAGTTCTGCACGTTTTGTTATGTTTGTGATTAAACAATGCGGAACAAATGTAGCATTCACGTAAATATGCGTGGCAAGTCGTATGAAACACTCTCCTTCGCGTCTTTTCCATCCCCTCTCCCCTCCCAGAATGACCAGTATACCAAAGCAATGTTTGTTAATCCGACAGACTGGTCGGATCCGCAATTGGTTCCACCTCCCTGTCCCGCAAGCTATGGCAGTGCTACATGAGGAGGTCATTCTATGCATTCACTTGGAACGAAACCATAACTTTATCTTCAATGAAAGTTTCTGTTCATTTTTGGTTTATAGGAGAAGCTCGTATCTCAAGTGGTCGCATTTGCGCCTTGCTCCACCCTCAGCGCGTTGGGATTTGGTTGAAAATAATCGAGCATTTCAGTAGGGGAGATCTTAAACACACGCCCTACTGTATGGTGGGGAATGGGATGTTTCAAAAGCGCACAATTCGTCACTATTATCAACGATAATTAATTAATAATCAAGATGCGAACACACAGAATGTCTTCTCAGGGATGTCATTTACTCGGTCAGTATTAGACTATATAATAGGACACAGAGCGTTCTGAGGACGGCAACTGTACTACTACACTACAGCACCGAAAGAAAGATTGGATGTGCCCTAAGGAAGCATAGTAGGACCTCCAGTGTTCTCGATACGCTTCGACGATTTGTCAGAGGGGATCAGCGCCGCTGTAATATTGTTAACTGACGTTATTGTCTACTAAAAAATATCGTCGTTGGGGGCGTTCTTAAGGAATTCCAGAAAGACGTGGACAAACTTTCCGCTTGCTGCGATGACTGGCAGGTCTCTGTAAGTGTGAATAAATACAAGATAAAGCCCATACGTACATACTTACATATCCAACTGTCACGAGTCCTGCAGACCACAAATTGGCTCCTTTCCTTTCTGTTTTGTACTCGGTTCCTCCAGGTGTCTTCAATCGCCAGCTCTTCCAGGTCCTTCGCCAGGTTGTCCATCCAGCTCTGCTTTGGGCGTTCTATGGGCAATCTAGTGTTTCATTTTCCCATAAGTGCTCTTTCACCTGTCTTTCTTCTGGCATACGGGCTTCATGGCCTGCCCACTGAATTGTTTTTCTTTTTTTTTCAGCTGGTGTAATATTGTTGGTTGATGCATCAAGAGTTAGATTTCCTCATTCTTTATTCTCCTTTAACGGTCCCCATATCTTCCTCATTACTCTTCTTTGAATATCAACAATTATTCCTTTTCTCGTTTAGTCATGCTCCAGGTATCTCAACCGTACTCGACTGCTGGATATATCACTGTCTTCTTCTTCTTCTTGTTTCGAATGGGGCTACTGTGGTCGGCACTTGTTCAGCTGTTGGGCTTTGATCTTTGCCCAGCACTGTTGCATCCTCTGCCGATGTAACTCCTTCCTTTCTTCTGCCCAGGGGGCACCTTTCCTTCGGGGCTTTTCCTGATATCCTCTGAATTCCTTCAGGATACGTCTCAAGGATTGCCTGTTTTGGAGATCAGTTATTCCCAGTTCTGTTCTATATTATCATCTCAGTATTCGCTCAAATTGATTTTTAACTGAACGTCGCCTGAGGGAATACACGTATTTCATTCCCACTGCTATTCTTTCCTTGTGTACATTTCTATGCTCTTGTTGCTAGTAAACTAAAATTCCAAGTACTTGAAGTGGTGAGCTCTCTTGAACCTCATGCCATCTATCTCAAGAAATTTTTGCTGCTCTTGTCTTCTTCTTAACTGTGTGTTTTCTTAATTGCAAGAACTCCGTTTTGTCTTGATTTACCTTTGGCCCGACCTTCTGTGTTTAATTGCCCATTTTCTGGTGCGTTTTTTCCATCTCATGGTTTGATTCACTTAGCAATATTATATCATTTGCATATGCGAGACAATTAAACTTACCATCCATCTGTATTCCAGCCATTCCTGTTGTAGTCTTATTACTTTCTCTAAGGTAACGCCTATAACAAACAAAACAAACAATGGTATCAGATTAAAAGGTTAGTGGTGAATGTCTTAAGCAGGTCGAATCCTATAAGTATTTATGGGTTATGTGTGGCTCGGCGGCTCAGTTGAAAAATTCCAGAGTGCGTACCCAGAAGTCTCAGTTTCGATCCCCTGTCAGTCCTAATGTTTGTATTTGACACTTATCACTTCTTTCACCCCTGGCAACGTTTGTTAATACGAAAAATGTCACACCATGCTGCAAAGTCCATGTCAGATTTTAGATGTCCCTGTAACGATCTTGGCAAAACATTTCAAAGGTCGGAAGAAGGCAATGGCGTATCACTTCCAATGTGATGGGGCCGAATAAAGAACTGTGGTGTTCTGAAAAAATGCAATGAATCTGTAGACGAAATTGCGTACAAGACGCTAGTGCGACGCGTTCTAGATTTTTATTCCAGTGTTTGGTGTCCATATCAAATAGGCACGACAATAGATATCAAAAGAAGTTCAGAGACGTGCTGCTGTGATTGTAAAAGCTCTGTATAGCCCATACTGAAGAATATGGGCAATTCTCGGAAAAGTTGAATGGAAATCCTTGGAAGAAAGAAGGGGTAGTTCTCGCGAAGCCCTGCTGTATAAATTTAGAGAAGCTATATTAGAAGAAGACTTCGCTACCATTATGCTGCCACGTTCATATGTCGCGTAGGGATCGCGAGAATAAGACAAGAGACATAGGGGAAGATACATAGGCATGTAGAGGTCATTTTTCCCTTGCTTAATGCGCGAATAGAATAGGACGTAAAATCGATAGTCTTCCTCCGCTTCTTTTGCCTTTTCCCATTTCAGCTACGTGGTCGACATTGTTATGTGGGCTGAGGCAGCGATTCTCAGTCTGTGCCCCCCCCCCCCCTCCCTACCATAGTGGGGGTATGATAACACTAAATGGGAGGAACGAACTTACTGATAAGAAAAATATGAATTCAAAACGCCATTAATTTACTGAAAGAAGAGCAAAGAAAAATACATTTTAGACAATAAAAAATTAAAACTCACATTTACACTAACATAATGCACTTATGAATAATACCACACAACGCATTTAAAAATTAATTTTTCAATACTAAATTGAAATCAAGTTTACTAATTATTATTCATACTTGGCCTGGCTTGCAGAGCGAGATTTTTGGAAGGAGATTTAATATTATAAATAGACGATCTGAGTTCTTTTTACATGTTTAGCTGAAATGTACATTTTGTCTTCAAATCAGCCAAGTCAGAAAATCTGGTTTTGCAAAGACAAAACGTTGAAAATGGTAATTGTTCACAAACTGTTCTTGTTTTCAGTCCAGAAAACGCATGAACCACCCATGCCCAAAATTCAAAGAGTGGTTTATTAAGAAACTGTCTTTCGATTTCTCCACTTGCCGTGAAGTCTCTGAATATTTCTACATCGGTAGTCGAGAGACCTTCGGGAGTATTTTCAGCTACTACCGGAAAGGCAGAGAGCAACAGTTAAACCACTGATTCTGTTTTTGCCAATGTGGAAGATCGGTGTTGCGAAATAGATGTAAATTTACTTACTCTTGGTAATTTGTACCTGTAACTGTATAGCTTTGGCATCAAAGTAATCAAAGTACATTATGTATGTCCTTATCGTATGAGGAGAATGGTGTTAGAGATCCGATGAAAATTTTGATTGAAAATTGGGTCGCGAATACTGAAAGATTAAGAAACGCTGGGTTGAGGCTATGTTAGTGGTAGCTGGTGGCCGGAGATGCCTTTCTTGACGCCACCACTCTCCCCTGGACGCAATCTGTGTACGTCGCCTGTCAGCGTCTACAGTAAACCTATGTTCAAGTGTGAGAACATTTTCTAAATGTTTGTGTGGTGTGTATGTGAGACGCGACACTGACACCAGCCCGGTATTTACCTAGTTGGATGTGAGAAACCGCATCCAAATTGGTGGGATCACCAGCCGACGGATTCGATGCGAGGAAGGCCCGCCTTCCGATATCCCAGAAGCGACGCTTTAACGCGCTCGCCTGTCCGTGCGGGCCAATCGATAGTATTGCCTCGATATATCCACCGCTGTGCACTGCACACTGGCTTACGGAGTACATATCGTTTCCATTATTCTGATACTGGATCTATCGACATTATTTTCTGAGTCAATGCCGCAAGAATAGGGGCGCGACTAATGTTGCTAAGGATGCGTGGAGACGGCGTGCACAGCGCGCTCGTCTCAGAAACGCGTTGTCATCGCAGGAAGGCCTTGAACGAATAGCCGTGGAGATTGATATTTTTAAACGAAGCAGAAGGAGTAGCGGTGGCAGCAGTGTGTGAAATCTCAGAGGGTAACCGGATAGCTCTTTGGGAGCGTGGCGGCCGTCAGTCATCTCGGTGGGAGGCCTATATTTAACAGCGACAAGGCGCAGCTGGTGACGCACTCTACTCCTCTCGACTGCCGCGTCACACATTCCACGGATTCCTCTTCCACTTCCTATCAGCAGGGGACCGTCATTGTGATGTGCGAATACTGAACCTAGCTGACTCGATACCCTCAATTACAGCCGATGGCTTCCAAGCAGCAAGCCTAGTCTCACAATATATCTGAGTGCGGCTTGTAAAATCTTGTCAACAAAGTATTTTCTCATGTTGAGGAGAACGTTGGAGATTGAAATTTCGTGAAAATATCTTGCCGCGACGAGAAACGCCTTCGTTTTAATAATTGCCACCCGAACTCGCGATCAGTGACACTTTCTCTCCTATTTCGCGGTAAGACAAAACGAGCTGCCCTTCTTTGAACTTTTTCAGTGTCTTCCGCCAGTGCCATCTGTTAAGGATCCCATACGGTACTCGAGCAGAGGGCGGACAGGCGTAGTTTAGGCAGTCTCTTTAGTAAAGATGCCGATTCTTCTGTAAGTATTCTGCCAATAAAACACAGAGTTTGGTTTGCCTCCCCCACAACATTATCAATGTGATCGTCCCAATTTAAGTTCTTCGTTGGTTGGTTGGTTGTTTTAAGGGAAGGGACCAAACAGCGAGGTCGTCGGTCCCATCGGATTAGGGGTGGACGGGGAAGGAAGTCGGCCCTGCCCTTTCAAAGGCACCATCCCGTCATTAACCTGAAACGGTTTATGGAAATCACGGAAAACCCCAATCAGGTTGGTCGGACACGGGTCTAAACCGTCGTCCTCCTGAATGCGAGTCCAGTGTGCTAATTACTGTGCAACCTCGCTCGGTAATGTTTTTCGTAATTGTAATTCCTAGGTATTGGAATTGATAGTCTTTAATTTGCTTATGTAATATTGCTCCCTGCAACCCAGTCGTCTTCTTTGAGTTTTCTTCTGAAATTGTTCCATAGAGACCAGAAACGAGATGAGTACTAGTCTAATGTTGAGGGTAGCATACTTTAGAAATCAAGGCGCGACTGTTACATCAGAAATGTATTGGCTTCTTCCTTCCCATCGTAGTTCCGCGAGCAGGAGTCCAACAACGATGGCTTCCTACTCGTCAACTAGTTTTTTCTTATTCAAGTGTGCAGAAATGTAAGGCAAGTTGCGACTTACAATTAGTACGGAAGTTGCGTACACGACCTTGCTGTTGTAATGCATCACTAACAGAGCCAAGTGACCGATTGTCGGGATCAGATGGCCTTTAACGGACATGTAATTTGTCGCGCAGACGATAGTGCAAGACGAAAATAAAGTAATGCGATGTATACAATTGCAAATGTCCTCCATTACAAGAAGTTTGATGTCTGGAGAGAGTTCGACCTTTCGGACGAAAAACATACGAAGTTCGTCCAGTGTAAAGAAAATGATTGCATTCTTGTTTATTCCACCTCTACCTTGAGAAACCGTATGTGCTCCGTTAAAAGAACACAGGGCACACGGATTTATACCTCTAAACATATTATTTCATCAAATAATCTATATCGTAAAATTTTGTGGCAGGTAGCAGTCTCTGAAAAACTTAATATTAAAATATTACACTTCTAGTACTATTTTGTAAATAAAGCTAGTAAAAACATAGATATGAACGGTTAAACAGTATATCCAGCCTAACACCCTACTGGAGTAACGATAAGATAAATGAGAAATTGCTGTAAGACTTGACAGAACGAATGATCCCTCTTGGACAAATTACCAGCATAGTACATTGGCGTGCAACCGTTTTGTGTCCAGCAGATTCACTTGTTGAGGAATAAGGAAAGTCATCCATCAGTAGACGGTAATCAGATTCATAATTCAAAATATTCTTTTTTTGTATACAATACTCAGTGTGAGTGAGTGATTATGAAAGTATTTCTTTTCCTTTCAATGCACTAAAAACATGGGGGATTATTTTTCTGGTAGCTCTGACGGTAGTAAGGTGAGCTAATTTTGTTCCTGTAAAAACTGCGGTAGCTTTACCTGAAGGCAGACTGTAAGCTACGTTGCTTAGCTGAACTTTCACGTTTCTGAGTCGCTAATAACTACGTATTAGCACATTACTGTTCCCTTCGTCAGTTGTGTCCTTGGTGTGCAACTTTCTCTGTCAGGATGGTGAGAAATTTAGAAATGAAACAGTAGTCAGAGAAGGAGATTACATATGAAACAGCTATTCTCAGCAGCTCTAAAATAGTTTTCAGTTTCTTAAATTAGCAAAATACGGAAGAAATACGTGTTAGTGGAACATTTACAATTTCAGCTACGTATGGAACAACTGAAACAAGCGTGAAAATAGGCCCGAATGGCCACGATCAAAGTAATGCAGCTAGTTGATGAGTTTGCTCTTTTTAAGCACAGTTGAAGACGACTAAATGGATAGCAGAAGAAATAAACAGAGGAGTAAAAATGGTCTAACTGGTGTTTGTAAACTAAACAGCTTCCGTTGTGTCCAAAAAGAAGAGTTTGCAATCAGTGCGCATTACTAGCATCGACGTACGGCAGTGAGAAGTGGACTTTTTAATGTGAAAACCATCCAAAACGGAGGGTTACTCTGTAAGCTAAGAAAAAATGAATGTTGGGAATTACTGGGAGAGACACTGGGAAAAAGTGGAAAAGAGAATCAGGGAACAAACTGGAGTGGAAGATGCAACTCTGAACGTATCGAGTGGGCAGAACATACTGTATGTAGCCAGGTAAATCGATGGCTCATGCATCAAGGAAGTTCTTTGCTGCATTCCAGCAAATAAGAAAAAACCGAAACGACGGCCTCATGCAGGGACAGTATGGATGCTCAAAGCTGATGACCGTAACGTCTGAAAAAATGTAGAGCAGGCTTTAATGCAGCGGCGGAAGACAAATGGCTGATCGCAATAACATAGGCTCGACTGGTAGGAGCAACCCGTAAGCAGCCAGACTGAAACTTACTACACGGCGCACGGATGAGTATTTTCCTGCTGCTTTCCCTTTGACAATGTGAACGTTGTCGTTGCTATCGGGAAGAGGTGTACGTGTTTGTATGCGTCTATGTATGCGCGCTGGACATGGTACGCAGTTACATGCCTCCGACCTTTTCAGTGACATAACCAGCTAGTTATAGGGGGACCAGCAATATAACATGGATTCCAAACAGTACTGCAGTAGTGGAGAAGAGTACATACGAGGACCAAATTTAAGGTCACTCTTTGACCTCTTAACCCGCCCCCGCCTCTTGGGCACTTGCAACCTGATACCAGTCGTGTATTAAGATAAGGTCCCCTTCTAGAGCCCATTACTCTAGGGCTATGGTGCAACTATAAAATGGCGGGAAAAGAAGATCACCCATTTACTGGAGACCTACAAGAACCAAAATCCAGGTCACCCTGCCCCTCTGAAACAGGGTAGTGGCAGTCAACTTGGTCTCTACCGCCCACTTTCGGACGTTCCAGCTTTCATGGTGAGTGGTAGGTGGTATAGGTTTAGCAAATTATTATTATAAGTCTTAACTTGCAACTTTGCTTTATAAATTTTATAAAGTAACCTCCTTGCTTTATGAATCACTATTGCTGTCAAACTGGTGGCTGACAGAAAACGTTGCTACTAGCAGATTTTCAAAAGTGGGCGGTAGGTAAGAAAGATTGAGTACCAATGATCTAGGCCAATAGGATGACTTAAAAATGTCGGGAAAACAAGACCCCTCCCTCTCCTTCTCTCTCACTTGTCCAACTGTGTGAGCCTCGCCATTTGAAGTCTTGTGCACCGTAGTGAAGGATCATCAGAGAGAAGAGAGGTACAGACTTATCCTGCTTAAAAATGGCGACAAATATTATCGTAATTTAAGATCCAAAATTACGTAAGATACTTTAATATTTCATTGTGTTTCTGGGTAATTCGAAGGAATGCAGCTCAGGTACTATAATTTAATGACATTATAGCTTTTTCTGTAAGTGCTCCTACTTATGACTGCCTCCCAAAGCTATTTACAATTTTAGGGTAATTTGTTTCACTGTCATTGATTTTCTCCCACTTTTCAAAATCACCATCCTAACACACACCTAAATACGAAAATTTTTGAAAAACGATATCCCACGTTAAAAAATTAACACAGCGCAGTATTTTAATAAATGGACTGACACCTACATTAAATAGTTAACACATTCCAACAAATACAGTCTTAAAAATGGACTTCATAGTGGATTAAAAACAATGACATCACTAGCACTAGACATCAACTAGAGGAGTCAGCCATATTTCCGTGGACTTGTAAGGGAAAATTTGCTTAGGGATGTTTCTACAAACAAATATTTTACACGAAAAAAATGCACACGACATGAAACAGAATGATAGAGGCATATACTTAATTTAAAACAAACAAAAAAATATCTTCAGTTATTCACTCCATAGCAACACATGGCCTATACGCTGTCAGCCTGCACTGTTCCCCCAAGATCGCTGTCCTTCCACCACATTCCTGGTTACACTGCAGGAGTGTGAATTAGAGATGGGGAACGGCCGCTCTGTGTTCCACAGGCAGAAGCATTCCACACACCTGATACAGCTAACGCTGCTGGAGAGAACGAGTGTGATGTCCTCTTGGGCACATTTTGTCACACGGGCGATGGTCATAAGTGTCGCACACACCTGATAACGCTACTGCAGGGTGTTACTGAGATGGTGAATGGCTCTCTGTCACACAGGCAATCGCCTTGAACATCTCACACTCTTGATACAAGACCAGCAGGACACTAGTATTGAAATGTGGCTACCACCAGCGACCTCGATAAGACCAAAAGGCTTCAGCTCGAGATCACAGACACAGAATGCAAGCTCTATTAACCGATGTAACATTTTTTTATTACTAACTCTCAGGAATATTTTCAGTAATGAGCTGTTATTAACATTCGATCACCTTGACAAATTTTTCTGTGACAGGGCCTGCACGGTAACCATTTTTATGTCAGCTGAAATACATACTAAAACTCGTCATTCTCTGATTTCACCTTACTGAAATCCTTTACTAGGCACTGGTTTAACTCTAGCAATACCAACTCATTTTCCATTATATGCATTACAAAGAAAGATGCTTTACTCCCACCTTAAGAAAATTAAACATAAAAGAAAATTCGTTAATTGTTGTTGACTTATTTTATAATATAATGTTTAAAGAGACACTGATCTGTAAGGTGGGTCCAGGACCTCAAAGTATCTTTTAACACACTCTTGCCAATATCAACGCACTTGCAGTAACACGTACTACCAATGGAGTGGTGGGCAGGGCACTTAATACTCATCCCATAAAATTAAAAACTTTAAGTTTCGTTAATTGTTGTTGAATTTTACTCATAACATATTTTTAGAGAGATATTGATCTTTAAGTAAGGTCCTGAACCTGAAAATATTGAATATGACGTACAATAGGATAAGTGATATCTGCTACTGAGACCGAAATTTTTTGGGCTGCTCTTAACTGAAAAATTTAAAACAGTTATAGTATCTGAAGGAGAGTTAATTAAAGACAATAAATATTTTTATAGTTTCAGAATGTAAGTAATTGACAGGCTTACAAAGTTTTCAAAAGATGGGTATAAAGTACCCCTCTCCTCCTTGGTATTGCGAGGGTTAGGTCTGCATGATACATTGGTTCTCTTAGGTATCAACTGTCTCAGTACAGAATTTCCATGCAAGGTATATCTCTTGAACAAGGTCCTGGGTGGGTAGAATGTTTCCTCTAGGTAAAGTATAGCGCCATACAATATCTGATCAAAAGTGTCCTGACACCTAGCACTATCTTAGCTACTAGAGATGCAGTGTGTCCCTCGTAAGATTTTTTTTATAGACATCCACTTCTACTTGAACCAGCTTAAGAAGTATGGATACATTTTATCTAAATGTGTCGGACTAGTTATTGGACATCTTGCAAGAGAAGAGCCTTTTGCAGAGTTAGAAACTGACAGAAAAATATAATTAATGCGCATTTTTCTACAGAAGTAGTAAACTTTAAATTTTATACGGAAATTTCACAAGAATGTGGGGTGGAAGAGCTGCCAATGCACATCTAGGAAGATGTGGAGAGTTTCAGCAATAGTGTAATGGAGAAAATAGGAGACAGAATAAAAATTAGTAAATGATCTTGGCTAGAAGAATTGCAAAGAGGAGAGCTAACTGTTAAAGTAGCAAAGAGATATTTCACAGGAAAAAAATAGCTGCATATTAGAATTCGAGAACATACGTGCTTTGTATTTGTCAAACTACTGGTTGAAGAACAACTTACGTGATATGGATATAGATTTAAATTATAAGTTAATAATTAAGCTGTATGTTAGTAAAATTACAACAAGCAAACATAAAAATAGAGTTGTTTTCTGTGTGTCAGTGTATATGCAAAAATTAATAAAGTTTTTGTACCCAGGTATTTTGTTTCTTATTTCCTACCCTACCAAACGAATCCTGAAAGGTCTATTTATGGTGATCTACGTGTCTTTTGTGTGGTGAGAATAATGGAACATCAGTTTTTGGCGGGAAGTGCTCTCTGTGAACACGATGTCATGGTAAAAATAGCATCTCTCCTACATGAGAAGGATAATGTGTGGCAGTGAGAGATAGCTAAGAAATGTATAGCTATAGGTCAGCAGCGAAGTTTATTTGATCATTGCTCTTGAAATCTGTTAATCTGCCTCCCTCTATATTCTCGGCTTCAAAAAACTATTGCCTTCGAGATATACAGTGCTTCTATGTCTGTCACTGTTACATTCACTGTTACATCCCCATTTAGTGATCGTCCAAAAGTACACCCATCCTGTACATGTCATTGGCTACTGCAGACCTCAAAACTTAGTACAGTATATTGGCAGCGATAATATCCGACTTACTACAAGAAAGTAATCTATTAACAAAAAAGTGGAACACTGTAGGAGGTTATACTAAGAAATGCGAAGGTTACAAAAATACTGCTTTATAAACAAATCATTTTGCTTATAACAGGACACAAACCGACGCTTTCTGTCGACACTTAATGTCGCATTTAGGACAGGATGAGCAGTATTTGTTTCAGTCGGCGTCAGCCAAAAATTAAATAAAGAAAGTACGAAACTGAGCGTACTGATCGGACAGTTCTCACGAGAGACGCACTGTATCTCCGATCACTCAGCTATCTGTATAATTTTGATCCAATAGCGTATGGTGCTGTATTTTAGCTGGGAGGAACATATCTTTTATCATCATTCTAGGACCTTGTTAAAGTGATATACATGCATCAAAATTATGTATCGAGTTGGATAATACCTAAAAGAACCCATGTGTCAAATAGACTTAACTATTCCATATTAAATGTTTCGAGTATAATGCCATCAGAGAATGGCGAGTTTTAGTATGTATTTCAGCTGACGTAAGGATGGTTATGGTACTGGTCGTGCTACAGGAGAATATGTCAAGGCGATTTAATATTAATAACGACTGGAAGAATTACAGGCCGGCCGCGGTGGTCTAGCGGTTCTAGGCGCGCAGTCCGGAACCGCGCGATTGCTACGGTCGCAGGTTCGAATCCTGCCTCGGGCATGGATGTGTGTGATGTCCTTAGGTTAGTTAGGTTTAAGTAGTTCTAAGTTCTAGGGGACTGATGACCACAGATGTTAAGTCCCATAGTGCTCAGAGCCATTTGAACCATTTTTTTTTTTTAAGAATTACAGAGACATGGAATAAACAAATATTAGAAGGGTTAATATATCTTGCATTCCTTGTCCACAATCTGCGGACATGGTTGGTGTTGTTGAGGTCGCTATTGATGGCATGTTTCCCATATCTCAATACTAACGTTCAGCTGGTCTTGTGTCAAACATGTAGGATGCCTATGGGCATTGCCCGTGCAACAGAGAGCAGACAAGAGACCATTCTCCATCTCACTCGCTTGCCCCAATAGCGTTATGGGGTGTGTGGGACACTTATGGCCATTGCCCGTGCGACAAGGAGTGCCCAAGAGGCTATCTCACTCTCTCTCTTCAGTAGCGTTATCTGCATCAGGTGTGCAACAGAGAGAGGCAATTCCCCATCTCATTCACACTTGTGCACTGTAACCAGGAGGTTGGTGGAAGAACGGCGATCCTGGGAGTACGGTGCAGATGGACAGTGCAGAGGCCGAGCGCAATTATGGAGCGGTTAATGGAAGAACTTTTTCTTTGTTTTAAATAAAATACTTTGCTCTACCATAGCTAACGAATGCCAGTGGTGCACTCATTTACAGTGCCATTTGACAGTGTCTTTTGCCTGTTCTTTAACGTAAAATGCTTGTCTGTGTAGAAGCGCTCCTAATCAGATTATCCACCGTTATTTACATGTCCACCGTAATCTTGTAGTGTCTGACTGCTGTAGGGGATCCAGTTGGAGATGTCATTGTTGTCATGTTTGTTACAGGTGTCAGTCTGTTTGTTAAAATATCGTAATGTTCTAATTGTTTAATGTGGGATATCGCGGTATTTGTTAGAATATCGCAAGCAACTGTTTACATGTAATATTTCTTTTAATATTTCGCTGTGATACCTGTTAAACATTTAAAGTCTCTTAGGTGTGTCTTAGAATGATGGTCTTGAAAAGTGTGTGAAAATCGGTAACACTGCAACAAATTACTTCAAAATTGCAAATTACAGTGGGAAGTGGTTATGCATTGAATTGTTATAACCAACTATGACGTCACATACTTTAATGCAGGGATGAGTTTCCCGTAAACTTGGTGCATAGCAATAACGTAATTTGTCTATATAAAGCGCTCTGTGGCAATTTTTAAACATCAAAAGTCTCATATTAGCGTCTGTCTTTGAATTATGGTCTTTAGAAGCTGGTATTTGGAATACTTGGGGGGGAGGAGGGGGGGGGGTCGATGGGGAATGGCCAAAAAATGTAACAAATCGTAAACAGCAATTGGAGCCGGTCATATGTTGTAGCGCTTACGGAAAATGCTATGATATCGTTAAATTATAATAACGCAGCCTCACCCCTTCAAATTCTGTCACTCTCTGTAATCCTCCTTTGAATTCTCAGTCATGCTCTGTAATGTCAAAGTAACTTATGTAATTTTGGATAATAAATTACGACAATATTTACCGCCATTTCCTTAGCAGGATAACTCTGCAGCTGATCTCTCTGATGACCCGTTCCACTGCGATCTACAGACCTCGAAAGGCGAGGGTCGCGCATTTGGACTAACGAGGGGAGAAGCAGGTGGAGATGGACTTGTTTCTTGCCATTTTAAGTCATCCTATTGGCATAGAGAGAGAAGGGGGAGGTACAAAGTATTTTCCCGCCACATTAAGTCATCCTAGCGACCTAGATCACTGGGGAGAGGCTGACTTTGATTTTGGACCACGTAGGTAGATACCTAGAGGATGGGTGACCTTTTTCCCGCCATTTTTCGTCCGACAATTCCCCTAGAGCATAGGCGGTGTAAGGGGGGCGGGCATATCTTGACACGTGATAGGTACCACTTTGCGTCGCAACCTAGAATTTGATACAGGTATGTATCCTTCTCTAGTATTTACTGCATCTTTCTCATATAGAAATCATTGCCATAGGTGAAACGAGCAATAAATGTCAGAAATTATGCTGGAACCGACTCAAGTTCGATACTAAAATCTGTACGTTTGTTATCTGCCGTTTATTCACTTGGGCACTAAACCACACTCAACGTGGTAATTTGTCTGACATAGTTTAGCTGTCAGTAAATAAATGCCCCTGATTTCTGTAAAAATGCGTTGTATGGTTAAATTTATTTATTCGTTTCTTTATTGGGCAGTCTCTAATATAATACTTTCATTACTTTGTTTAGTACCTTCTGTGATAAACAATATGACAGTCTTAGTACCTCACAATTGAATGCTGTGTTTTAGTAGTTGTTTCTAAATGTGAGAAGTAAACTGCTCCCATCTACGTTATTAAGTTCTTTTGACGTGCGTAAGGTCATGTACAAGAAAAGTGTGGCACTTGCTTAGAGAGAATTGAGAAATCGTCCTACGCAGAGGCTGCGAGCAGAAGATCGGTCACTTCCAAGTAACTGTTCAAAACTGGATTAATATCCCTCGCCAGTCTCTACAGACGAGCGCTAAAGCGGTCGGATAACTAAATGCTATCATGAGAAATAATTTTACGGAATCTTACAGAAGGAAAGCTTATGCCTCAATCAATGTTATCTGATTGTTTCGCGACGTTAAGGATGGAACTGGCTCCGTATTCAAGCCACTGTTTCTCTCTGAATGGTGCAACACAGTTTATATTGTTACATTTTTCTTAGGTTAAAGACAATGTCGTTCACCGCGAGAGGATGTCGGCTTGGTGGTCTAGCGATAAAATGTGGGCATGGAAACGGAAACGCGGCGGGATCGACCCCGATGTGACAATGGAATATTTCAGTTCGTCTCTTACCTGTCTTTATCTCCCAATGATGTGAAGATTCGCGAGAAACAACACGAGGGTGTAATACAACGTTAAACTGCAGGATCCGTTTGCCGGTAGGTTTTATGGAGTAGGGTAGGGACACGCAAGTCGTCTAAGTGATGTCTCATTGATAAAATTGCACCAGAGCGTTAAGGCACATATAATAATCATTACTATTAGTGCTTGAACAAACACTCGAAAGTCCGAAATACACCATGGGATAGAAATGTGCACCGTAGCTTTGTTATTCGTATTCTCGAGTATGGTTTTCACGTGCTTGTTCAAAAGTTTTGATACCATTGCCGTCACGAATAGCTTTTTCGTGGTCCTTCATACAGGTTTTCGCCAACAGCGAGTCGTTTTCAGGAAATACAGCAACGTTCTCAGTAACTCAGGAATCGAATAGAAACAGACAAGTCTGCACCCTGATTCTACTCCCTTGGCCTTTATGCAGAAATATATTCATTATTCTCCATCATAAATATTCAGTAAGTTTGTAACAGGCGCAAAAAATGTTTAGGACGAAGCTTACGTTTGAAGAGCTTAACGTGAAACTATTTATAGTTCCCCGTCCTACCCCAACAAAAATTCCTGCCAGTAACCTCGAATGTCTACATGTAATCTCTTTCGGAGGAGTTTCATGACAGCGGGGTTTGATGTTTTTTTCTGTATTTGCAACCACATGTTCCGAGCTGCTGCCGATATTAAAGCTACAGAGTAAAAGGATGAGAAACAGAAATGAAAAGTTATTAATTAAATCTCTCTCCACTTACAGTGACATTTTGTATGAACTCTCTAACTTCATCATTTGGTACCACGCACAAGTACGATAAATACACAAAATATGTCAAGCAAAGCAAATTTTCTGATATAATTATGTGCCTCCGAAACGCTTAAAATCTGCGAACTTCAATGGCAGGTGTCTGATATTTATACTAAGGTTCACGAGTATTTGTTATTTACTTCTTCATTATTCATTATGTATTTATTTCTGACCGGAGGACAGGATTTTGACGTAGCTTTCCGTCACCAGAGACGTCACGGTACAGGTATGCTGGTGTTGTTAGTATTGACAAAATTAGTCTGCAGTGTTCTTTTTGAAGAACTAAATCTGGAATCTGCAAGGCGAAACGCGTATGGCACTAAAATTGTGTTTTATTCAGTTGCTGTCAGACGGTCCATAAGTAAAAATTATTAATATACCGTAAATCTGGAACATTACACCTCACACAGAAATTACGTAGATTTTTTGTTGTAATCAAATCCAGTATTGTTCTTCGCTTAGACTTAGTTCTAAATACAGTTGGTTATTAAGACTTCATAGCTTTTAATACGCAGTTTTGTTGCCTTCTCTCTGAAATAGTGTTGTGAGACAATATATTTAACTATTCGATATAATTCTCCATCTTGACTGCTATTTTATTTTATTTTTTAATTACACACGCTTACGCGTTTTGGCCACAGCTAGTATCAGAGTAGAGCAAATGGGTAGTATTTCCACAAGTATTACAATAATACATGTGTAGGATAAAACGAATACATACCACATTTAAAGTCTCGATACACAGGATCATGCCAGTTCTCATGTACACTTGTATCATTGACTCGCTGTTTAGTGAGGCAGGCTACCTTAAAAAACAATCTAATGCAATTAGGTGGCGTTAAATGCATTTATAAAGCTGAGTTCTCGTCAGCGATGGGGATCAGATTTTCACATAGGCCCAATAATTTCTAATCTTACGTGATACTTGCAACAAGCCACGGAGAGTGAGATTAATAGGTTTTCATATAGGAACCGACACGTGCTGTCCTTGTGCTGTCTCCGTCAGTCACGTTCTATATTTAATTGGAAATGTTTTCTTTTCGTTTTTGCGATTATGTCTAATATTTTGTTGTGTTTATAAATACTTGTACTCTGATCCTCGCACGAATTCATCAGTACTGTCAATATCTTTTTTTGTTGTTTGAGCGTCTCCTTCGTGAAGGTAAGTAGTAGCGCAGACTGCAACTGCCTCTAATTACCTGATTATATTTTTCGACCGCCAGTATCTAGACTTATACGTAGCTAATACGTTTTTGTATGCAGTTTTCGACTTAGTATCTCATTTTTCATTCTTTGAATAATTTTGCCGAATGATTTAAGGACAAACATAACCACGAGACTGATAATAAGTCTGTTTGAAATATTTCCCTTCTAATGTTAATCATTGCGCAGGCTAAATTTGTGGCGGTGGAGATTTGTCTTCACGGTCATTATTTTGAGACAGATGATGATGGCTTCCGTAAATTTAGAGTCTCTTAAGGAATCATTCGTAAGGAAATGAATCAAAAGTCTTGTTCTAATCAATACAGCAAAAAGATAAGTGTGTTGTGAATAGAGTTGTAAGGAAGTAATAAACTGAAACTTCATGACTGATGCTGAAATTTCACTACATGAACAGCGGAAAATAATGTAGTAACGATAAAAAGTACTTGTAAACTTCGTTATCAGTCTCTAAGCGCTATCACTCTCAAATATTGCAAGAATATAGTATATTTGCAGGCGGGTGAGTTACGCTGCCTCAATACATATACACGCTTTCTGGCAGTAATATTTGCTTTATGGGTTTATTCTTTGATACCTTTTGATGGCTCTTAATTAACGGATTATGACAGAATTTAATGTTTTTAAAATGGTTCAAATGACTCTGAGCACTATGGGACTTAACTTCTGAGGTCATCAGTCCCCTAGAACTGAGAACTACTTAAACCTAACTAACCTAAGGACATCACACACATCCATGCCCGAGGCAGGATTCGAACCTGCGTCGTAGCGGTCGCGCGTTTCCAGACTGTAGCGCCTAGAACCGCTCGGCCACCCCGGCCGGCTAATGTTTTTAATTTCGATCAATAATCACTCGAAGTACTGAAAAAAATTTCGTTGCGTCTGGAGGCCGTGAGATAGGCAGCATTCGATTGTGTCAATGAATCATGAAGTTTGAACCAAGAGCCGGGATAGCCATTTAGTAACATAAGATACGTATTTTTTGGGTTGTGATCGTAGGTTCTCCCACAGCGAGACGCATTTGGTCAGTAATTACTAGCTACGTTTACTAGTTACATTATTAGCCAATAATAGTGACACATGCATTTCATACGCACCCAGCTTCCCCACAATGTCTTTTATTGTGTCACTACTGAACTACGTGATTCGAACTGTTTCGAACAGACATGTTGAGAAGCATGGGTCTCGTCATTGTTACTGAATAAAATGTGTGCGTGTGTGTTTGGGCGCGCGCGCGTCTGAAAGTGTGTGTGAGTGACCGGCTTGAGAGGTGGACGAAAAGGAGGAAGAGCGAATGGCAGTTACAGACTTTTGCAAAGCTAATTCTGCAGTGGCAAATACGTTTGAAGCGATTCAAAAGGTATACAGTGTGTCATCAGAGAGTCGAACTATGGTTCCTGATACTATTTTGATGAAGGACAGTGAGGACGAGAAAAACATTGTTCAGCTCACAACAATAGGCAAAAATAATTTGTGGCACCGTGTAGAACAGTAAATTGGAAATTGTGTTAGAAAGTATTAGAACGCTTCGTAATTCGAATTAGCGCTATTTTCGACCTCTTCGGCTCACGTGATGTTGTCCTACTACACAACGACATGGCTCTTACAGTATCATTTCATACGCAAGTTTCCACAAAAATGAGACTACGACATGAGATCGACGACAAAGCATAAAGATTCAATAGAAAATACTGTATGGAAAGAGTATAATATGCGGAGTGCGGTAATTTTTGTGTAGGACAGACAGGGCACAATTTTCATTCTCATTTTGTACATACATAACCCGTGCGAAGTATCAGACACAAAACAAAGAATTGTACATGGAAGTAATGCATGCAGCCACAAAGAGACTTGAAATTTTCATACATCACTTGAAACAGCCGCACAAACTACGAGATGAACAAGACGATTTTCAGCTTTTTTCAGATTTTGCAATGTAAATTTATAGACACGTATAACCATGAAAAACTAATCCTTCTTGAATCGCAAGCTGTACATGTTCCCGAGCCTCGAAAACCGCATCCTCGGAATGCATACTGTACTTTTTCCCAAGCCACAAAAAAACGGCGCCCTTCGAACCACACACTGGTGTTCCTGAACTGCGCACCGTACATGTTTCTGAGCTACGAAAAACGACCCTCTCATGTTGAACTGCGTACTGTATATATTCTTGTGCCACGAATTTCGACGCTCTCTGTAACTGCATGCTGTTCATGCTCCTGAGCCCCAAAAAACGACACCCTCTTGAATTGCGCATTGTGTGTGTTCCCGAGCCACGAAAACCGATGCCCTTTTGAACTGCACACCATACATGCTCCTGAACCACCAAAAACGGCACCCTCTTGAACTGCACGCTATACATGTTCTCAAGTCACTAAATTCGATGATCTCTTGAACTGCACGCGTACGTGTTCTCAAGCCATGGAAAATGACGCCCTCTTCAAATGCTTCTGTGCGTCGTTCTGAACCCTGAAAATCGAAACATTCTTGAACTGCGCTATACGTGCTCCCGAGCTATGAAAATCGATGCCCTTTTGAACTACACGCAATAGGTGTTCCTGAGTGACGAAAAACGACGCACTTTTGAACTGTGCACTGCACTTGTATGCGAGACACGAAACACGGCACTTTATTGAACTGTGTGCATTCGGATTATCTTAAAAGTCATGGAAGGTATATTAAGGCTGTAGTCTATTACAATGATATGTATTACATAAAAGAATCATAAAAAACCGTGAAACATCATGACTAACGACAATAATTTGTGCATTAAAAGATTCCTCGGTGTATTTTGACACTGCAATACAGGTAAAAGATATACCGAAAAATTAGGACATGGGCTGGAGACGCCACATGCCATTTGAGGTGTTGCTTCACCGATAACGTGCAGAATGGCAGTACAGTCTGTGATGCTCCTGCAGACATTACAGGATGCACAACGATTCCCCACGCTGTGTATCAAGCCGTTAACCATGCGTTAAGTGCTCTCTCCCATTGCGACACAACGGTGGTGGCCGAGTATCATGTGCTAATGTCCTACAGCATAATGTGAATATCGCACTAAAAATACGGTAATTCCCTTCGAACACAAGACATAAATTGCACTAAAATTTCCTCATTTCTCTTTGAATGCATGCTCGTATGCAAATAAAACGGACGAAAACATATTTTGCAGCGCTCTCTCCGTGATAACTAGAAAGCAGTGCCGAGTAATGAAATGATGTTCAGCTACACTACGATCAACTCACACTAGGGATGTAGCTGTACGTTTTCGACTGTGCATGGTCTGATGTGACGTCATCCCTTCCGGCACTTCGACTGCTATTCAGACGTATCAACATTAATATATGAAACTCTGTCGGAAATCTTCATACTAGGATACGGATGGGCTAAGATACTACCAGACGATGGGCTGTAAGTAATGCCTTTAGTGCCCATAAACATTTGGTTATACGAAGGTACGTTATTAATCCGCTTATTTCTGCACACATAGCTCACAGTCAGCCTTTTTTGCGTTTTCTGAGCTACAGTATGTTTTTTTTCGCGTGAGACACGTTTTGGAAGATTTTTAGAATGCTTTACTTCCGCTTTGCAGATTATACTGAACGGCGTTTTCAGAATTATTGTTTGTGTGCCGTACATTATTTTTACGAATTTCATACAACTTTCATTTGACGTGTTGCTATTATGCTCGTGAATGTGTTTTTTAACCCTCGTAATTGCGCGATAAGTTAGATCCAATCACAGAACACGTTAACCTGAAGAACACTTACTGTAATGACTACATCCATTTTAAGCTTATGATGAAAAGAGTGTGTTTCACCAACTTTTGAAGTCGAATTATTTAGAACGACAGAACAAAAAGTAATGTGCTCACTCAGCCATTTCAAAGCAGCTTGTACTTGTGTGCAAAGATAATGGAATAAGAGTCCGTATGGCACGTTTCGCGCCCTCTCTGGTGACGAAAATGATTTAGTACAACAAAACCAATAAGAAAAGAGGCTCACACAATGGATACATACAATGAATTGGACATCGATGTATCGAATATATCGAAACATTAAAAAAACATCAATACATATTGTCCAACCCGATGCCAAGTGTAGATATGACCCAGCTTCCGCGAAACTGACAAATTTAGAAGGAAAATGTCTTCATAAGAGTGTAAGGAAGATGGTTAATAGTGTGGTCTAAGCAAAAAGAAGAAGCAAAAATTACTCCAAGAATTGGAAAAAAAATTGAAGTATTACGGCTGTAGTACGTCAGTAGCATCTCTGGGAACAATGTCTTCATGGTACGTTCTTTACTGAATAAAATCATCAGGAGGTAAAACAGTCATATTCTCATCAGAATAACCATTCCACAACTTAGATATGGAACCCTTGTGAAGTCGTGTTAACGGAAGAAATAGAAAAGATTTAAATAAGAGTTGCACGATTCGCTAGTGATTCGTACAGTTAACGTGAGAGTGCCGGAGAAATGTTCGGTGCAGTGAGAGACATTACAAGAACGATGTCGTGCTGCATAACGAAGAGCCTTACTCACCAAAACCCAAGAGACACGTTCCAGAATGAACTAGGAAGTGTAGTACTTTCTCCAACTTATATTCTGAGCAAAAATTAGCCGGAAATCATTAGTGGTCATTAATGTAGGGTGTATCACCCATTGGCTTTATGACAGCTTCAACTCTTCTAGTGACATTTTCAATACGGTGTTTGAATGTATGTGGAGGAGTCAGGAACGTTATTGTCCGCAAGCAGTCGCCTCGCAGACGCTGCTTTATGACGGCGTGCATTGTCGTCCTCGTACAGTCGTCGTCTCCGAATTGTTCCTCAACTGCTTGCAGTACGCACTGCTGTAAAATGTGTTCCTATCCTTCCGCATGTAGCGTTTTCCCAAGCGCAATAAGGGGGCTACACCTTAACTACGAAAAACAAGCCCGTACCGTAACATTACCTCTTCCGTACTTTACTGTTGGCACTACACGCAATGGTAGGTAATGTTCTCCAGCAATTCGCCAAACCCAAACCCCTCCACCTGATTGCCAAAGGGTGCAGCGTGATCCATCACTCTAAATCACTCGTTTCCAGTCATCCATTGTCCTGTGGCGTCCTCTTTACATATTTAGTATCGCTTAGCACTGGCTGCAGAAATGCGTGGCTTATGAGGAGCTTCACGACCATTGTACCCATTCTTAGTAACTCCCTACACACTGTCGTTGTGCCAGTTGGAATGCTGGCAGCACTTTGGAAATCACAAGTGATTCCTTCCACTGATTTCATGCGATTCTTTTTTCGGTTTGATCTATGGTCGTCTCTCCGCGTTTCTACTTCACTTGGGCGGCTTTAGAAGGGTTAAAATTCCCGTGATGTGATATCCGACTAATCCACATTCGAAGTCACTGAGCTCTCGTTTCCGGCCATTCTGCTGTTACTGCTTCTCTGCTCACAACACTACCCGTCTCCTTTTATAATGGAGCGTCCTCCTCTGGTGACATCTAGTGCAATAAAAAGGGGAGAAAATTATACTGGTATGTTATGCATCCCCTGCTCCCCACCCCGTCATTATTACGGCTGTAGATGTCAGACAATGGAGGCACAATGGGGGAGGAAAAAACATCGAGAAAATAAAGTTCCTATAAATAACTATACCAACTGAAATATCGTGGGCATAAAGAGTGTTAGGACAGCCACCAATTTACTAAATCACAATCTTTCTCGAGTGTGTAGAAAAGCAAATGCTGTCCTTTAGCCGTATTCCATTTCTTGCGTGTTCTTCATAGAAACGAAACTCTTGAGCGGAGTTATGAATTGTAAAAATCAATGGCTGGCAGTGTAGTAAATGACGTTTATTTGACGATGGCATATAGGAGCCAAGAAGAATCATTTCTAAGTGATATTTACAAATATGTGCCAGGGTACCAGAGGAAATGTGTTATGGTATAAAAATAGGCGCAGCCCGGTTCGACGCGTTCTGGAATGCTGCCCACAGAGAGGGCATTGAAAACAATAAGACAGGCCAAACTATTTCGGAATGCTGTCACTTTAGCCAGGGAAGTGATACCTTTCAAAACAGACAGGAATAATGGCCTACGTTGAAGACAAAGCGATCAGCAACTGCACCCACAAACTCTGTAGAACGAAATACTCTGTATGCCTGTTGAACATGTGGCATGATTGTGCAAAAAGGAACTGCGTTAGAAAACAGACGAGTGTGTTGGGACACGTAATGAAACGAGTCTGAGCAAGAGTCATCTGCGAGACGCAGATAGGGGTGTCATAAGAGGGCCGGGAAGATACAACAGAAAATTTTGTAACACTTCTTTGCTTACGTAAGTAAGATGAAAACAGGAAAGAAGTTTATTTTATTTTCTCCAAGTATAGTCCTATGATGATTATTTCAATGTCACTTTACCGACAGCGATTACTATTGTCACTATGAAAATCTGGGCGTGGGTACAGGAATAGACTGCTTCAGAATATTTCTCTCAACCATTAATCATATACATACTGTGTAAGGAATGGTCAGAAGCTACCTCAAACAATCTAACTATTTCTGCCGTGTGCGCTCTTCCTTGTCGTTGTCGGTCGGGCTCTGCGTATTGGTATCTTCACACCTTTCGAATCTGTACAGTTGTTCAGCACTTTCTAGGGCGCGCCAGTTCGCAGAATCGCCAGTTCATCATTCACGTAGTCTAACAAAAGCAATGTACTATTTTTGGGCAGAGAACAATCAGTACAATATCAGTCTGATTGTCTGATCAGTCAGTTCGATGATGCTTTGCGCGCGATCTGTGCATAGCGTCGTTTACAATAACATCTTCAAACTTTTCAAGATGCCTAATAGCAAGTCACACAAATGCGCGTCAGCTCCTTGTTCACTCATAACAATGGGTTTTACACAAATAACTAACGAGGCAATTACTTGATGGTGATCCAATGCGAAGGCTAGCAGTGACGGCTCGCATCCATCTTGCACATACAGGGTGTTACAAAAAGATACGGCCAAACTTTCAGGAAACTTTCCTCACACACAAATAAAGGAAAGATGTTATGTGGACATGCGTCCGGAAACGCTTAATTTCCATGTTAGAGCTCATTTTAGTTTCGTCAGTATGTACTGTACTTCCTCGATTCACCGCCAGTTGGCCCTATTGAAGGAAGGTAATGTTGACGTCGGTGCTTGTGTTGACATTCGACTCATTGCTCTACAGTACTAGCATCAAGCACATCAGTACATAGCATCAACAGGTTAGTGTTCATCAGGAACGTGGTTTTGCAGTCAGTGCAATGTTTACAAATGCGGAGTTGGCAGATGCCCATTTGATGTATGGATTATCACGGGGCAATAGCCGTGGCGCGGTACGTTTTTATCGAGACAGATTTCCAGAACAAAGGTGTCCCGACAGGAAGACGTTCGAAACTTTTGATCGGCGTCTTAAGGAGCACGGAACATTCCAGCCTATGACTAGCGACTGGGGAAGACCTAGAACGACGAGGACACCTGCAATGGACGAGGCAATTCTTCGTGCAGTTGACGATAACCCTAATGTCAGCGCCAGAGAAGTTGCTGCTGTGCAAGGTAACGTTGACCACGTCACTGTATGGAGAGTGCTACGGGAGAACCACTTGTTTCCGTACCATGTACAGCGTGAGCAGGCACTATCAGCAGCTGATTGGCCTCCAAGGATGCACTTCTGCGAATAGTTCATCCAACAATGTGTCATTCCTCATTTCAGTGCAAATGTTCTCTTTACGGATGAGGCTTCATTCCAACGTGATCAACATGTGTGGGCTGACGAGAATCCGCACGCAATTGTGCAATCACGTCATCAACAGAGATTTTCTGTGAGCGTTTGGGCAGGCATTGTTGGTGATGTCTTGATTGGGCCCCATGTTCTTCCACCTAGGCTCAATGGAGCACGTTATCATGATTTCATACGGGATACTCTACCTGTGCTGCTACAACATGTGCCTTTACAAGTACGACACAACATGTGGTTCATGCACGATGGAGATCCTGCACATTTCAGTCGAAGTGTTCATACGCTTCTCAACAACAGATTCGGTGGCCGATGGGTTTGTAGAGGCGGACCAATTCCATGGCCTCCACGCTCTCCTGACCTCAACCCTCTTGACTTTCATTTATGGGGGCATTTGAAAGCTCTTGTCTACGCAACCCCGGTACCAAATGTAGAGACTCTCCGTGCTCGTATTGTGGACGGCTGTGATACAATACGCCATTCTCCAAGGGCTGCATCAGCGCATCAGGGATTTCATGCGACGGAGGGTGGATGCATGTATCCTCGCTAACGGAGGACATTTTAAACATTTCCTGTAGCAATAGTGTTTGAAGTCACGCTGCTACGTTCTGTTGCTGTGTGTTTCCATTCCATGATTAATGTGATTTGAAGAAAAGTACTAAAATGAGCTCTAACATGGAAAGTAAGCGTTTCCGGACACATGTCCACATAACATATTTTCTTTCTTTGTGTGTGAGGAATGTTTCCTGAAAGTTTAGCCGTACCTTTTCGTAACACCCTGTAGTGTAACGAATAAGATTTAATAGCAAAACATGAGGATTAATTTACATCAGTTTTAACTAGCAAAAGCCAAGGACCAATCATCACCTCTACGTACAAGAAACAGTTTACTAGATTTTATAGTATAAGGCGGGTGTATTATGATAAGATAGACTGGAAAGACTATCGATATATCTGGTAATTTCAAAATAAGGTTCAAATTCTTTTACGGAAAAGAATAATTGCTAAATCTGGAACGTAGAAATCAATTGTGAAATGTCCATACTGACACTCATTGGTGTCCTACGGAAAGATACTTCGGGATAACTTCTCACTTACACAAACGTATTACCTGTAAGAAAGAAATTGTAATGACGTGACCAAGCAAGGTGTCGCAGTTGTAACACCTGGCACTCGCATTTGGGAGCACCGGATTCAAATCTGCGTGTGGCGATCCGAATATAGGTTTTTCCGATGTTTCTTTAAATCGCTTAACCCACATTGTGGCAGGACACGGTCAATCTCTCACGCAGTCCGACCTTCAGCTACAGCTCGACTGACCTCGAGACGCGGATATAAATCTTGAAATTGCTTTCCATTCTGTAGCGTTCACATATGCACATACTGTTGGTATCGCTTTAGAATATGAGAATTTCAACGGCAGCTTCTCTGTACATTTATTCACCGATGAAATTCGTTGCCACCAATTCATCTGAATTGGATAGTAGTAGAGGGTTTTACAGCGGGCCTGAATACGGTAAGGATATTGAAATGGATTTACGATGTCTGTTTTTTGTCGATGTCCGAACGGTCACGAAATTAAAACCATAGTGAAAGTCGAATGAAGCCTTGCGCATATATGTTGCGCAATGTCTGTAGTATGTCCGTCGTTCGAGTCACGTCGCACTTGTCAATTCTGAACTCACAGTGAGCACATTAAAGATGCCTAGAAAATGGTGTCTCCCACCAAGTGTGAAATCCTCATGAGTGGCCCAGGGAAGTGTAATAGGACCGCTATTATTTTCTGCATTGCATGAAAAAAAATTGGTACACGTGGAAGAACGACGTCGATGTTGATCCAACCGGGGGGATAGTAGGCGTCCGACAACGGTTTCAAAGCCGTCCGCCAACAGACAGCGTAGTGAGCGTAGTGACTTTGTTTACAGAGAGCAATCTGTGTCTACCCTTTAAAAGGGAATGCTCACAGCCAGAAGGCTCAGTGTGATGCAAACGCGTGAAGCAAGGAGGCCACAGAGACGCTTCCTACAGCCAACTGAGCAAGTTTGATAGGAGTCGAATTGGGGCTTTCTGGGTGGCAGGATGGTCCTTTAGAAGAATTGCCACACAATTTGGACGTGCTGCGTCAGTTGTACAACGATGCCGGTATCAGTGTTCACGTGAACATTTTCACATCTGTAGGCCAGGTTCTGGCTGTCCACGCAGCACAGACGCCCGCCAGGATCGTCGTATTGTAAGGGCAGCAGTGGCAGGTCGTACAGCTACCACAGCACAGGCAAGAGGGCTTGTGAGTCCAGACGTGTCAACACGAACTGTTGCGAGCCAGTTGTTAACAGTGGGACTACTGGCACGCACACCTCGACCCCGTCTTCCACTCACGCTACAACATCGACGTGTACGGCTCGACTGGTTCCATCAGAGGATCACTTAAGATGGAATGGTGTGCCGTGGTCTTCAACAATGAAAGCAGATTCTGCCTGCACGCAAGTGACTGTCGTTGGCGTCTTCGACGTAAACCTGGTGGGCACTGCCTCATAGACTGCATTCGTCCAAGACACACTGGCCCACCCTAGGCCTTACAGCCTTTGCTCTTTCTCGAGGGCATGCTAACCAGCGCCCAGTACGTGCAGAATGTTGTCAGACCCCTTCTTTTGCCGTTTTTGCAATAGGAAGTGATATTCCAACAGGATAATGCTCGCCCACATACTATCCATGAAACTCAAAATTCTCTGCAAGACATGCAGCAACTTCTCTGGCCAGCAGGATCTCCGAACTTGTCTCCAATCGAGGGCGTGGAACGAGAATTGACTTGTGCGACTCGTCAACCAATAGTTCTTACGGAACTACGTGAAGAGGTGGAGCAGGCGTGACATAACGTATGCCAGGGCAGTAAGATTGATTGGATGTACGATTGACTGGATATCAGAGTCAGTGCCTACATCAGCGCCTGTAGAGGCTACACCACCTACTTATACGGGTATTTGAACATGGGTCGACACCTGGCACCTCAGAACCGCTTGTAAATGTAATCATTTCATGTACTCCATACGCACTGTTGCACTGATAAATCTTGAGTGAACTGGAAACCTAAAAGGGCGTCCTAATTTTTTTCCGTCAGTGCATAAGCATAAATGACCTGGTGGACAGGTTGGGCAGCAATCTGCGGCTGTTCGCTGATGGTGCTGTGGTGTGTGGGGAAGTGTCATCGTTGAGTGACTGTAGTAGGATACAATAAGACTCAGCCAAAATTTCTAGTTGGTGTCATGAATCGCAGATAGCTCTAAATGTAGAAAAATGTAAGTTAATGCAGCCGAATGGGAAATACAAACCCGTGATGTTTGGATACAGCATTAGTAATGTGCTGCTTGATGTGGCCACGTGGTTTCAATGTCTGGATGAAAGCTATATGAACTGAGACGAGGAAGTGAGGATAATGGTAGTTGTTGTTGTTGTTGTGGTCTTCAGTCCTGAGACTGGTTTGATGCAGCTCTCCATGCTACTCTATCCTGTGCGAGCTTCTTCATCTCCCAGTACCTACTGCAACCTACATCCTTCTGAATCTGCTTAGTGTATTCATCTCTTGGTCTCCCTCTACGATTTTTACCCTCCACGCTGCCCTCCAATACTAAATTGGTGATCCCTTGATGCCTCAGAACATGTCCTACCAACCGATCCCTTCTTCTGGTAGGGAAGGCGAATGGTCGACCTCAGTTTACTGGGAGAATTTTGGGAAAGTGTGGTTCATCTGTAAAAGAGATCGCATACAGGACGTTAGTCCGACCTATTCTTGAGTACTGCTCGAACGTTTGGGATCCGTACGAGGTCAGATTAAAAGGGAGACGAAGCAGTTCAGAGGTGGGCTGCGAGATTTGTTACCGATAGATTCGAACAATACAGGTGTTATGGAGATTTTTCGGTAGCTGAAATGGAAGTCCCTGGAGGGAACGCGACATTCTTTTCGAGGAAGACTATTGAGAAAATTTCGAGAACCAGCATTTTAAGCTGACTGCTGAATGATTCTTCTGCCGCCATCGTAAATTTCGTATAAGGAGCACGAAAATAAGATACGAGAAATTAGGGCGGATACGGAGGCATACAGACAGTCGTTTTTCCCCCACTCTATTTGCGAGTGGAACAGGAAAGGAAATGATAGTCGTGACATAGGGTACCCTCCACGAAGCACCGTACATTGGGTTTCGGAGTATGTCTGCAGCTCTAGACGCAGAAGCGCGCGCTGTCATTCGATTTCTTCATGCTGAGGGGTGCAATGCAGTCGAAATTCATCGACGAATAACTAATGCGTACGGTAAAAATTTCATAAGTGACAGCAAAGTGCGACAATAGTGCAGCAACTTCTAAGCAGGACGCACAGAGTTCATGATGCAGGCAGTCGGAGAAAGAAGCGAGTGTCAACCGATAATCTTGTACAGGGAGTGGCTCAGGCGACTCGAGAAAGCCGTCGGTTCACAATTTCAAGGGGAGCTCTCTATACCATTGTGAGTGAGATACTTCATTATTGCAAACTCTGTGCGAAATGAGTTTTCAAGATGCTAACCGACAATAACAAAACACCGCTAACGGGCGTAGCCTTAAGATTTCTCCAGAGCTACCATGATGAAGGAGAAGATTTTTTTGACCAAAATTACCACAGAGGGCGAAAGATGGGTCCACTTCGAAAATGAAAAAAAAAAAAAAAATAGCAGCCCAAACAGTGAATGCATGTCATTCCCTGGGTAAACCAAAGAAGTGCAACCGCACATCCTCAATCAGAATATGTATTGCTACTGTGTTCTGAGACTGAAAAGGAGTTTTGTTGGTGGAACTGATGTTTTACGACCACCAGTGTAGCCTCATACAACGTCACCACGTCAAGGGCAATTCAGAAAAGATTTCCTGAAAGCATTTGACACGGTACCCCACTGCAAACACCGAAGATACGAGCATATGGAACAGGTTCCCAGATATGTGAGTAGCTCGAAGACTTTTTATGCAATAGAATCCAGTACGTTGTACTCGACAGTGAGTGTTCATTAGAGACAAGGGTATCGTGAGGAGTGCCCCAGGGAAGTGTGATAGGGTGAGCAGCAATTTACGGCTGTTTGCTGATGACGCTGCGGTGTACGGGGAGGTGTCGTCGTTGAGTGACTTTAGGAGGATACAAGACGACTTAGACAGAATTTCTAGTTGGTGTACTGAATGACAGCTTGCTCTAAGTGTAGAAAAATTTAAGTTACGCGGATGAGTAGGAAAAACAATCCTGTAACGTTCGAATACAGCATTAGTGGTGTGCTTCTTACTCACATCGATTAAAATATCTAGGCATAAAGTCGCAAAGCGATATAAAATGGAATGAGCGCGTGAGTTTGGTAGTACAGAAGGCGAATATGTGATTTCCTTTTATTGAGAAAATTTTAGGAAAGTGTTGCCCATTCTTGAGTACTGCTCGTGTGTTTGTGATCCCTACCAGGTCGAATAATAGGACATCAAAGCAATTCAGAGGCGTGCTGCCAAATTTATTAACGATGGGTTCGATCAGCATGCTCAAATACTACGGAGATAATTCGTGAACTTAAATGCGAATCCCTGGAAGGATGACGACACTCTTTTCGCGAGGCGGTATTGCGGCAATTTTGGGAACTGGAATTTGAGGCCGACTGCAGTACGATTCTGCTGTTGCCAACGTACATTTCACGTAAAGAACACGAAGATATGAGAGAAATTACAGCTCCTACAGAGGCTCATAGACAGTCATTTTTTCCTCGCTCTATTTGCGAGTGGAACAGGAAAGGAAATTACTCGTAGAGATACGTGGTACCCTTCGCCAAGCACCGTACGGTGGCTTGCGCAGTACATATATATAGATGCATATGTAGACCAAATTTATAAAATAGTGCTTCACCTATTGCTAAATGCGAAGATAACCTGTTGCTGACTGTGGAGCGAAAGGCGAAGACAGCGCAAAGCCATAGTTGGTAACTCTGCTGAATCACGTCGCTCTGCGCACGCACAGTGTTCCGTTCTCGCAACTTGAAGTCTCTTGCTTCAACACAGGTTGTAAATTGTTTCAGTGGATATATTTAATTTGAATTCAAATTAAACAATGAAACAGAGAAAAAAAGAGTCTAAATGTACAACTGAATGCAGGGTTAAATTTGTCGTCAGACATAGTGTGTTCTAGTGTTAGATGCAGCTATGTTAAATATACTTGAACTGTTAAATATGACCCTTTTATTGTCTACCGTTGGCACGTTTTTTTTATGTCCGTACACGCACGGTTTGCATCGTTACTCTTGTATGGATTGCACTGTAAAACCAACGGATAGTTATGGTTTAGTTAGATCACCAAAGCGAGCTACATTAAGGGCATTTCTTACAAGCGAAACTGTACATTTAGATATTAACGCTAGTCGGCGCATAATAGGACTTGAAAAACTGTAAATACTGAAGCTACTAAAGTACTTGAGCATGATCATAGCCTTCCCTTTGTAGGGCGTCAGGTTGTGTAAAACTGGTATAGAGTAAGAATTATTTTCCTTTTTTTCGGCCGTCTCAAAACTCTGCACAGCGCGTCTGTCAGCCTTTCTCAATGATAGCCAACCAATTTTTGCCTTATCTGCTATCACTTCTGCTGGAAAGCGACAACACTGAATCAACGCTCAACGTGTATTCCCCCTCATTACGAGAACACCTGTGTTGACGCCTAGCTTTCATCTGATAATTTTTCACAGTTTAGATCGGTATTTTATCGCTAGTCACTGTCCTTACTCAGGTTCATCATTAGTCTTTGTCGCACAGCTGCGTACTGCATTGCGCGCCTCCAGAATTTCAACGTAGAGCAAATTCTGTGCTAAGGTTACATGAAAACGCCCACCTTGCTTACGTACGGGTGTGCGTGCCAGTTATGTCTGGAAAGCGGGATAAGGGGGTTGGGTTGGAATTTGGGGAGGGTGGGGGGGATCGATCTTTCCCTAAATATCTGTAGTGGATACATATTCTAAGACTTAAACTGATGTATTAAGGCTATATTTTGAAAATATAACGTTCTTAGTTTACACAAAGATTAAGGAAAAAACATTTTTGGATGAAATCACAATTTTCCTAGAATTCTTATGCTTGTGCCATTATTTTGATATAAAAAAATATTGCATCGTATCGTTATCACGATGTGAGGCTGAATATAATTTACCGTCATAATGGACTTGCCGAACGAGTCACTGTAAACAATAAAATCAAAGAAATTCTCTCTGACAGAAATTATCTTTAATACCACATGAATTATTGCCATTCTTTCTTTCCTTGAATTTTCAGACTCACTCTTTTTTAATGTTGATGTAGAAGAAGGAAGACGTCTCAGAAAGATTAAATTTTTCCTAAACTAGAAATATTTCATATCTGGCTCGTAAAAGCAGTTGACAATCGTTTCTGCAAAAATTGCAAATAAGTTACTTTATCTTTTTAATCTTGTAAATTTTCGAAGCAGTCATTTAAAGTAAATTCCTTTTATCTTGCATCGTCCCCAACTTTTAATTTCGCAGTGCAAATTAATTTCTTTGGAAAAATAAGATGTTACTTTAAAATCTTTGTAAGCAGTCTCGTTTCGAATCAACAGCTGAGCAATATCAGTACAATATACGAGGGGTAATCATAGGATTTTAATTATAATCTAAAAGAAATAAAGTTACCGAATTGATTTTTTCTTCGTTTGCGTGTACTTGTCTGCAGTACTGGTACACACTGAAGTCCCTGCTTCGCAGTATCGTAGCACGCTGCTACAGAAGCCAAAATAAAATGGCCCAGCCCATTGACGAAACCTGAATATCGTGCGGAAGTTCGTTTTCTGCACTTAAAGAGGAACAACGCTGCAAGAATCCATGCTGAGTCGCTGGGAATATACAGCAAAACGCACGATGCTCTGACACGGTTGTTCGGTGGAGCAGTCGCATCTATGAGGGGCATTCAAATGAAAGCCCAACACTCGCCACAACGGGACCATGGAATGGTCCCATTCAGAAGTAATCACCATACATACTAAGACATTTATTCCACTGGGAGACGAGACGATCAATTCCTGTTTCGTAGAACGCGATTGGCACCTGACGGATCCACAACCGCACCCACTCTTGCACCTCCTCATTTGACTGAAACCAATCTTCATTTATCTTCAGATTCGTCCAAAGGCTTTATTCATCTCTTTACGATCTTGCAGTTACATCATCACTACAGGGTGTTACAAAAAGGTACGGCCAAACTTTCGGGAAACATTCCTCACACACAAATAAAGAAAAGATGTTATGTGGACATGTGTCCGGAAACGCTTAATTCCATGTCAGAGCTCATTTTAGTTTCTTCCACCTACGCTCAATGGAGCACGTTATCATGATTTCATACGGCATACTCTACCTTTGCTGCTAGAACATGTGCCTTTACAAGTACGACACAACATGTGGTTCATGCACGATGGAGCTCCTGCACATTTCAGTCGAAGTGTTCGTACGCTTCTCAACAACAGATTCGGTGACCGATGGATTTGTAGAGGCGGACTAATTCCATGGCCTCCACGCTCTCCTGACCTCAACCCTCTTGACTTTCATTTATGGGGGCATTTGAAAGCTCTTGTCTACGCAACCCCGGTACCAAATGTAGGGACTCTTCGTGCTCGTATTGTGGACGGCTGTGATACAATACGCCATTCTCCAGGGCTGCATCAGCGCATCAGGGATTCCATGCGACGGAGGGTGGATGCATGTATCCTAGCTAACGGAGGACATTTTGAACATTTCCTGCAACAAAGTGTTTGAAGTCACGCTGGTACGTTCTGTTGCTGTGTGTTTCCATTCCATGATTAATGTGATTTGAAGAGAAGTAATAAAATGAGCTCTAACATGGAAAGTAAGCGTTTCCGGACACATGTCCACATAACATATTTTCTTTCTTTGTGTGTGAGGAATGTTTCCTGAAAGTTTGGCCGTATCTTTTTGTAACACCCTGTATATGCCAGCACTAGAACTGATTCGTACTAGTCCCTCTTCTACTGATAACCGTATCTCTTATAATATTTTCGAAAGTTACATTAAACAGAAGGCAGGACAGTGAATCTTCCTGTCTTAATTTCCTATTATCACAGCAGTTTATGACATATTGTTTACGTTAATTTTACTCCGGGTGTTTTCCGTAGTGGCTTTCACTAAGGTGATCAGTTTATTAGAAATCTCTAACTCTTCCTTTGCTATATGCAGCTCCCTTTTGTCAGTATTGTCACAGGCTGATCTGAAGTCTGTAAAGAGGTCAGGTGTATCAGTCCAAATTTCTTTACATTTTTCTAGTATTTGTTGCATCGTGAGGATCTGTCACCAGTAGATCTTCTGTGGCGAAATCCATATTGATAGTCACCAACAGCATTTTTAACTTAAGGTACATGCCTACGAAAGAAGATTTTGGATAATATTTTATATGAAGTAGGTAACAGACAAATTCTTCTATAGTTAGAGCACATCGTGATAACGCCTTTCTTGTTTTTGGGCATGTGATGCCTGTAATATATTCCGTTCACCAGGAATACTTCCATTTACACAAGTCTTAATTACGAGTACAAGCTTGTGAAAATATTTGATATATTCCTTTCCTGCATTCCCTCCTCCTCCCCAGCCCCAGTTCTGCATTCATTACTGGGGCATAATTATTCCCCAATTTCTTGGTGGCAGCATCCACTTTTTCATCAGCCGGCGCCGGTTCCTCTGTTTCTGAATTCCTTGTGTTTACAGAGAGCAAGACTCCTTTGTTCTCAGCTAAACACTCATTCCGCAGTTCATAGAATTTTGAGCCCGTCTTTCGCATGTTGTTTCATCACTACTCAAAACTGAGTACCTGTACCTCTACACAAATGCATCCTAAGCTGGAAATCCTTCCAGCCATTATTCAATTTCTGACTCTCACTCCATTCATCCGTTTCAGCTTTTCTATTTCTTCACGGTCTTTTCTTCCATTCTCTATCTTTTTCTTCTTGTGCAGACTCTTTTCTTCTCCTTTGCTGCTCTATAATCTTCGAAATATCTTGGGGTACGATTTACCTATTTCATTTTTCTATATGCCTCATTTTTAAATGCAGTTACTTGTGTACACTCTTCATCAAAGCAGCCGTTGTATATGGCTCGATCTTCCTATAGCTTTGTAAGCACCTTTTATGAGGGTGTCTTTTAGATTCTACCGTACTGAATTTCGTCGAATCTCTCACTGTCGGTGAAGTGTGTCAGGGTTTCCTTGATTCGATTAGAAAATCTTTGAGCCGTTTCTGGCTCTTTGAGCTCATCGACATGGAATTTTTTTGCGTGAGATTCACACACTTTTCTTGCATTAGATATTCGGCTTCTGGTTGTTGCTATTGCGAGATAATGATCAACATTAGTACTCCTACAACTTTTAACATAAATTAGCTTGGACAGATGTCTTGCATCTATTAGGAGATGGTCGATCTATTTAAAAGTTTTACCATCTGGAGATTTCCACGACCTTTTATGCGTATGTCTGTGATTGAAAGTTTAGGTAACCACTGCTACATTTCTCAACGAAGCAAATTCTCATTATCATCTGAGTTATCATGCAGACTGCATTCTGCCTATAAGACTCGTATTCATCTTCGTTTATTTTAGTATTCATATCTCTAAAAAATAATTTACGGTCTACTCTTGGACACTCACTGAATACGTCATCTAACTCCTCATAAAAAGCGTCCATCTCTTCACCACTCTTCTCTTCAGTTGGGGCATGAGCACATGTAAGACTATGGTTGAGGAACTTCCTTCTAGATCTGAGTCTGCGTAATATGTGTGATTTCACCTGGAAGTCCATAATAATATGTTTTGTCCTCTTATTTGCAATAAAACCAGTACCAAATACGTATCTTTCTTTTGGCTATGTGGAATATCGTGTGCTACTTCTCCATCACTCCTTCACCTAACCCTATCTCTAGAATAGCGGTATACTCAGTCGATGCTCATCCAACTGATCAAGTAATTTCGCTAAAGCTCCAGCTTGATAGAAAGAATATTCCATGAGCCCAATCTCAAGTCCTTTAGACGTCTGCCAGAACGTCGTAAACAAGTTAGACCCGCTATTTCTTCATTAGGTTTCGTAACAATTTGATTTTTGCAGGTTGGATTGTCAGCCCAACGCAAACCGCAGCGATCTTTGAGTTACGACGTTTTCTGTTGGGGCTGACTCCTTTAAATGGTGGTTCCCCATTTATAGAGCGTCGGGAATTCGTTTTTTCGCCTTTGTGTGACTAGCCGGCATTAGAAGGAGCTATAAAGTGCGAAAACAGTAGGGGAAGTCGAAAGTAAGAGTATATGGCTCCGAGCACTATGGAACTTAACATCTGAGGTCATCAGTCCCCTAGAACTTAGAACTACTTAAACCTAACTAACCTAAGGACATCACACACATCCATGCCCGAGGCAGGATTCGAACCTGCAACCGTAGCGGTCGCGCGGTTCCAGACTGTAGCGCCTAGAACCGCTCGGCCACACCGGCCGGCAAAGTAAGAGTATATCAACAAATATCTGAGGGCGTAGGAAGCAAATACTACTCTGAGATGAAGATGTTGACACAAGAGGGGAATTCGTGGCAGATCGCATAGGACCAGTCTGAAGGATGAAGATAAAAAAGCTAGCCGTCTACACAAACAGTACCCGTTGCCCAAGGGCCGTAGCGTAGGCGTGCATACATCAGACTTGGTAGGAAATGACAGAATTTTCTGTGCGTTATTAGTACATTTCCACTAGGAGGAAATTAAACTATATTGGATTAATTTTCGAATACTCTGCTAGTAGTTTCAAGTACGATATGATTGTTTCGTAATTCATGATAACTCTACTTTTAACTGTACTTCGAGGATGTGCTGAAAACTAATGCCTCTGAATTTTTTACGTGGAAGTTAATAAAGATTTTTATACAAAAAACGTTGTTAACCTTCTACTTCTTTATTCTTGATGTCTACGTATTTATTTCTCAACATAGTCATCCTGGTGATGAACACATTTCTCCAATGAGAGACCATTTTGTTGATACCGTCACTGTAGAATGTTTGACTTTTTGGCAAAGCCACAACCTCACCTCTGCTTTGTTCGCTTCACCACTATCAAAGTGAAGTCCTGGAAACTGTTCCTTAAATTCCGTAAACCGATGAAAATCGGATGGGGCCAAGTTGGGAGAGTGTGGAGGATGACCGATGACAGTGAACCTAAGGCGTCGGATTGTTGCAGACGTCGCTGCGCTCGTGTGTGGTCTGGCACTGTCATATTGGCTGAAAGGGTTCTCCACGTGTGAACGAACTGTTCGAATCGATTACAGTATGCTGCTTCTCACGCATCGAAACAGTTGCGTCACACGCTATACTTCTGAGCCTTCTAGTGGCAGAGGGTTGTAAAGATGTGGACGTGAAGAATAAAGATATAGAATGTTAATAACATTTGTTTTATTTACAAAGCTTTACGAGTACACATAAAAACTTCGGAGGCAGTAGTTTTCAGCACGCCATCGCAGAATTAACAAAAATATTCCGGTCATAAATGCTGTCCCTCCGCACCCCTACGACGCACTAGCAAGCGCATGTAGTACGCTGAGCGCACAAAGTCATAAATTTGCGATTCGCATCTGCAGCTCAGCGCGAGCGCTTCCACAAGGCAAAATTATTGGCTTCGCATCTGCTCTCGTGGAAGTAAAGCTTACGCTGTCTTTTATCGTCCCTGCTATATCGTAAATATCAGACCATCTGTACAACATAACGAACTAAAATAGATTCTAGTATGCTATTATTAACTGACCTTATATTCCAAAACAAATGTAAGCAGAGCGGGAGCTGGGATCTCGCGTTTACCACCCATGGCGATAATAATGTTGGCATTCAGCTATTTTTGTCGCTTTCTAAAAGAGGCGGTTGGTTGTGGGCGTTTCATGGAACTTATGGCGCGTAGACGTGTGTTTTTGTTTACGGGTAACTAAGTGGGTCCTAACGTGAGAACAGTCTGCCCTTTGCCGAGCTGATTTCCAAAAGATTGCAGACTCCGACAGATAGCAAGATGTAACCCTTCTTTCTTTTAAAAGGTATCTCACTCCCTGTTTTCCCTCATCACTTTTTTTTATGTATTCTGCGTCGAGTCATATCAAGGGCTATCTCATGTATCCTGGTACGTAGAGGGGAAATTTGAGCACACATATCATTTACTGACGGACGCATCAAAGAATGTGGCGCAGTGCTTACGTATAATGCTCTTCTTTTACACAAAAAGTAAAACTATATACACTATGTGATCAAAAGTATCCGGACACCCCCCAAAACATATATTTTTCATATTAGATGCATTGTGTTGCCACCTGCTACCAGGTACTCCATATCAGCGATCTCAGTGGTCATTAGACATCGTGAGAGAGCAGAATGGGACGCTCCGAGGAACTCATGGACTAGGAACGTGGTCAGGTGATTGGGTGTCACTTGTGTCATACGTCTGTATACGAAATTTCCGCACTCCTAAACATCCCTAGGTCCACTGTTTCCGATGTGACAGTGAATTGGAAACGTGAAGGGACACTTACAGCACAAAAGCGTACAAGCCGACCTCGTCTGTTGACTGACAGAGACCGCCAGCAGTTGAAGAGGGTCGTAATTTGTAATAGACAGACATCTATCCAGACCATCACACAAGTACTATGACAGTTTGGCGGGAGTTGAGAAAACTTGGATTTCATGATCAGGTAGCTGCTCATAAGCCACACATCACGCCGGTAAATGCCAAACGATGCCTTGCTTGGCGTAAGGAGCGTAAACATTGGACTTTTGAACAGTGGAAAAACGTTGTGTGGAGTAACGAATCACGGTACACAATGTGGCGATCCGATGGCAGGTGTGGGTATCGTGAATGCCCGGTGAACGTCATCTGCCAGCGTGTGTAGTGCCAACAGTAAAATTCGGAGGTGGTGGTGTTATGATGCGGTCGTGTTAGTGAGCTTACACCCCTTATTGTTTTGCGTGGCACTCTCACAGCACAGGCCTACATTGATGTTTTAAGCACCTTCTTGCTTCCCACTGTTGAAGAGCAATTCGGAGATGGCGATTGCATCTTTCAGCACGATCGAGCACCTATTCATAATGCACGGTCTGTGGCGGAGTGGTTACACGACAATAACATCCCTATAATGGACTGGTCTGCACAGAGTCCTGACCTGAATCCTATAGAAGACCTGTGGGATGTTTTGGAACGCCGACCGACGCCGATACCTCTGCTCAGTGCATCACTCCGTTAAAAATCTTAAAAATGCGCTGTCATTCCCCAAGAAACCTTCCAGCACCTGACTGAACATATGCTTGCGAGACTGGAAGCTGCCTTCAGGCTAAGGGTGGGCCTACACCGTATTGAATTCCAGCATTACCGACACAGGGCGCCACGAACTTGTAAGTCATTTTCAGCCAGGTGTCCAGATACTTTTGATCACATAGTGTAGATGATGTTCCAGCATTACTCAGGAACTGCACGTACTTGTCATTTTGCGGTTGTGCGAATGACACGCAGAATAGGTTGGAGCCATCAATGTGTTTCAGTGTATTAGGAAACTACTCATTAGGTGTGAAACACAAATGTCGACTCGTTATTATCAGCACTCCATTTTGACAATATGGTAGATGAATATTCATGGAGCTATGGCCCAACAGGTATGTTGCGTTAGAATATTGATGGAGCTATGGCCACTAGGCATGTTGCATTATTAACCTGAGAAATGCATATTTCCAAATTTTTTTTTATTCATATTCAATTTTCTCCGATCCTTTATAAGCAAGGGCCAATGACTCGCCGCAGTGGCCACACCGGCTCCCGTCAAATCACTGAAGTTAAGCTTTGTCCGGCTTGGGTAGCACTTGGATGGCTGGCCTCCCGCGTCTGCCGAGCGCTGCTGGCAAGCGGGGCGCACTCAGCCCATGTGAGGCCAGTTGAGGAGCTGCTTCACAGAGCTGGCGGCTCCGCTGGCGAAAACTGACAATGGCCGGGAGAGCGGAATGCTGACCACGTGCCCCTCCACATCCGCATCCAATGACGCCTATCAGCTGAGAATGACACGACGGTTGGGCGTTGCTGTTGGGACTTTCGAGGCCTGTTGGGACGGTCTACGAGGGTCACTCCAAAAGAAATGCACACTATTTTTTTTTTAAAATCCATCTTTTATTCTACATGTTTGAAAGTTTTGCAGTGTGTAGATACGTCCTTTAGGAACAATATTTTCATTTCTCCACATAATTTCCACCCCTCTCAACTGCCTTGCGCCAGGCGCCAGTGCCTGTATACCCGCACGGTAAAATTCTGGACCAACCTGTTAGAGCCACTGTTTGGCAGCGTGCACAAGGGATTCATCATCTTCAAACCTTGTTCCACGAAGAGAGTCTTTCAGTTTCCCAAAGAGATGATAGTCACATGGAGCCATGTCAGGACTGTAAAACAGGTGTTTCAGTGTTGTCCATCCGAGTTTTGTGATCGCTCCCATGGTTTTTTGACTGACATGTGGCCGTGCATTGTCGTGCAACAGCAAAACATCCTGCTTTTGCCGATGTGGTCGAACACGACTCAGTCGGGCTTGAAGTTTCTTCAGTGTCATCACATATGCATCAGAATTTATGATGTGGACACCACTTTGCATGGTGTCCACAAGCAAGAGTCCTTCGCAATCGAAAAACACCGTAGCCATAACTTTTCCAGCAGAAGGTGCGGTTTTGAATTTTTTTTCCTGGGTGAATTTGCATGATGCCACTCCATTGATTGCCTCTTCGTCTCTGGTGAAAAATGATGGAGCCATGTTTCACCACCTGTCACAATTCTTCCAAGAAATTCATCTCCACCATTCTCGTACTGTTCCAAAAGTTCGCTGCATACGTTTTTCTTGTTTCTTTGTGAGCCAGTGTCAACATCCTGGGAACCCACCTGGCACAAACCTTTTATAACGCCAACACTTTCAGCATTCTGCAAACACTTCCTTCCCCTATCCCAACGTAGCGTGACAGTTTGTTCACTGTGATGCGTCTGTCAGCAGTCACCAATTCGTTAACTCTCTGCACATTGTCTGGAGTGTGTGCAGTGCGAAGCCTGCCGCTGCGAGGACAGTCCTCAATATTGCCGTGCCCGCTTTCATCACGTAACCTGCTTGCCCACCGACTAACTGTACTGCGATCGACAGCGGCATCTTCATACACCTTTTTCAACCTCTTGTGGATGTTTCCCCTCTGTCTCGTTTTCGCAGCACAGGAATTATATGACAGCACGTTGCTTCTGACGGACGTCAAGTGTAGCAGCCATCTTGAAGACATGCTGTATAATGTGAAGCCGCAAAGATAATAACGTAACATTGATCTGTGTATTTTACGATTCCTAATCTGTTCTATGTCTGTGTCAAATAACGGTCCTTGAAACTGGTATACTATGAGCAAGTAACTGCGCGGTCGCAATTCAACACATTATTACGTGAATGGAATATAAAAGATTTACTTCAGGACAAAAAATTGTGTTCCAGGACATTACCTTGAAGATTGACCGATTTTATCAGTCTAGTATGCTACCATTGTTGCATGGTATAAGTCATGACGGGATTTCTAACACTTAATGTATATATGTTTACGCAGTGGGGAGCTTTCCTCTTATTTCTTTCATCAGGCATTTCCCATCCCCGTGGCTAGTCATCACTTTTACCACCCGATCTCGGAAGCAGCAGATCAGTTCAACTACAGTATTGTGGCTGTCTAAAGGCGTCGTTGTTTCATATTTCTCACTTAAGGTTTTAATTTCATTGTTAGGATCTCCGTCACCAGTCAAAGTTAAACTGGCTGAACACGTTTATTATTGAAGACAGTGAATTAGCACCACAGATTAACTCAAAAGATGTTAATCGTAAGAATGGCTGTCATTTTTACTTATTTCCACAGTTGTCAATCTGAACCTTCCTTTTTATAGAGAAAGCAATATGAAGTAATATCGTATGTTGGCATTTTTAAGTTTTGTTTACAGCAAGGTCATCTAAGACGGAGTAGTAGCTCATTTGGGCAACGATGGGACTGGAGATTTGTCGTTGCCTTAACGAAGGAACCGCCACTGCATTCGTTTAAAGCGATATAGGGAAACTAAGGACGCTGTTTGAGGCTGTTGGGAGGGAGGAAAATCAGCGTTTAAGTTACCTTTGCCGATAGGGTTATTCAAGACAGAGAATAAGCTCCCGAGTGGAAAATCATGGTAATAGAAATCGGAAGCGACTTTTCAAATGATTTATCCCGGCATTCACAGTGATTAAAACCACGGAACACCCGAATCCGGGTGGCTAAACGGAGATTTAAACTCCAGTGTGCTGTACATTGCTCCAACTCCCTCGAGCAGATGCTTAGACAACAAATAGCATAAACAGTTATTGTCCACCTCAGCAGATCAGTGGTCCAATAGTCGGATCTGGCGATAACGGTCTGATATGAGAGCAATCTGAAGTTAAAGATAACCTGAATATTTATATTGTAATAACCAACTCAGAGACCTCGACCATATTAGAAAAATACAGAGGCAATTGCGAGGATGGTCAAGAAGACAGAACAATTCCAAATATACGTTTAGATGGAACTTGTTCCCAGCTTCAAATAATTGGAAGTACACTCCTGGAAATGGAAAAAAGAACACATTGACACCGGTGTGCCAGACCCACCATACTTGCTCCGGACACTGCGAGAGGGCTGTACAAGCAATGATCACATGCACGGCACAGCGTACACACCAGGAACCGCGGTGTTGGCCGTCGAATGGCGCTAGCTGCGCAGCATTTGTGCACCGCCGCCGTCAGTGTCAGTTAGTTTGCCGTGGCATACGGAGCTCCATCGCAGTCTTTAACACTGGTAGCATGCCGCGACAGCGTGGACGTGAACCGTATGTGCAGTTGACGGACTTTGAGCGAGGGCGTATAGTGGGCATGCGGGAGGCCGGGTGGACGTACCGCCGAATTGCTCAACACGTGGGGCGTGAGGTCTCCACAGTACATCGATGTTGTCGCCAGTGGTCGGCGGAAGGTGCACGTGCCCGTCGACCTGGGACCGGACCGCAGCGACGCACGGATGCACGCCAAGACCGTAGGATCCTACGCAGTGCCGTAGGGGACCGCACCGCCACTTCCCAGCAAATTAGGGACACTGTTGCTCCTGGGGTATCGGCGAGGACCATTCGCAACCGTCTCCATGAAGCTGGGCTACGGTCCCGCACACCGTTAGGCCGTCTTCCGCTCACGCCCCAACATCGTGCAGCCCGCCTCCAGTGGTGTCGCGACAGGCGTGAATGGAGGGACGAATGGAGACGTGTCGTCTTCAGCGATGAGAGTCGTTTCTGCCTTGGTGCCAATGATGGTCGTATGCGTGTTTGGCGCCGTGCAGGTGAGC